>NC_086105.1:131138695-131463695 GCF_963921235.1 Mobula hypostoma
TCTTACACTGACCATCACCGCTATGGCAAGACGATAAAGATATGCCAGATATTCCAGGCCTTCCCTCCCTTTGCATCAAGTTAACTCTTCCCTCCTACGCAGCCATAACCCTCCATTTCTCTGACATCCCTGTGCCTCTCTAAGAGTCCTTTAAGTGTCTCTATGAGATCAGCCTGTATCACCACTCCAGGCAGTGTGTCCCAATCACTTACCACACTCTGTACTTATAGAAATAAACCACCTTGCCCTCATCCCCTTAATTTTCCTCCACTATTCTCTGTATTTTGCCCATGTACAACATGTCAGAAAGGTTAACAGTTATCGTCATCCGCCAAACCAGCATCCGTTCATAGGCAGCATCTATAGGGAGGAATAAACAGCCAACATTTCAAGCTGAGGCCCTTCCTTAGGACTGGAAAGGAAGAAGGTGGAAGCCAGAACAAAAAGGTGAGGTGGAAAGGAAGCTGGCGAGTGCTAGACAAAACCAGGTGAAGGGTAAGGTGTGTGGGAGGGGGAGGGGGTTGAAGCAAGGAGCTAAGAGATAATAGGTGGAAGTAAAACAGCTGAAGAAGAAGGAATCTGACTGGCAAGGACAATGGACCATGGAAGGAAAAGAAGTGATGAGCAGGTGAGAAGAGAAATGGTGAGAGGGTAATCAGAATGGGGAATTGAACGAGAAGAAGGAGGAGGGAGGAATAATTACTGGAAGTTAGAAAAATCAATGTTCATGCCATCAGGTTGGAGGCTTAACAGACAGAATATGAGGTATTGCTTCCCTTACAAGGTGTGCTCTATTTGGACAAAGTTAACTTAACAGTCTGCTGAAGGATACACTGGTAAAATTGACCTAAAGTTAATTTTGAGGCCTGAAATGATAAACAACGATTGTGCATTTACACAGTGAAGCTTTACAAGGTTTATTTGTCTCCCTTTCAGTTCCTTCTTAAACATTTATTCTTTCTCATCCCACAGATTCAACCTGACCTCCTGAGTATTTGCAACATTTTCTGTTTTTGTTCGAGATTTCTAGCACCCTGCAGTTTTCTTTGGTTTGTGTTTTTGCACAAATGGTCATTTTGTTCTTCATCGGCACGTGCCTCCCCTATCGAAATTGTCTGGTAACTAAACTTCAAAACAGAAAAGAAGGGCCCCTCACTGCTTAAACGCACAGTGGTTGAAACCTGGAGCAAAAGCTGACTGCTCGAGGAACTCAATGGGTCAGGCAGTATCTGTGGAGGCAGTGACAGATGGGGGTGGAGTATCTGTCACCTTATTCACAGCTTGTCCCCAGTGCTGTCTGTAAGACGTTTGTACCTTCTCCCCGTGACCGTGTTGGTTTCCTCTGGGTTCTCTGGTTTCCTCCCACAGTCCAAAGACCTACCAGTTAGTAGGTTAACTGGTCATTGTAAATTGCCCTGTGTTGAAGGTGCTGTTAAATCGGTGGGTAGCTGGGGGGCATGACTCGTTGGACTGGTAGGGCCTGTTCCGTGTTGTATCTCTAAATAAACAAAGTGATTACCCTGGTGTTGCCTTATTAGAGATGTGCCCCTCTCCCACCTCCCAGCAGCTTTACAGGCTCCTTTCTCTCCTTTCAGTGATGATGGATGGTCTCCAACCCGAAACATTTACTTTGTTTCTCTTCCCGACCTCCTGAGTATTCCTAGCATACTCTGTGCAAAAATGAATCAAAATTTAGTATAAACATCCCAATTTGCGGTTTTCTTTTATTCTGCTGGGTGCTCTCAACACCAGTGCAGTTATCATTACCAATATTGCCTCCCAGTTATTTATGGAGGCGCATCCTGCCCAGGAGACCACTTGGTGCCCAACAATTGGACACTGTGTAGTACAATTTCCAGTGTGAACAAAGTTCCAGAATTGAACAAGAAATATTCCCATCCATCCCATTTATTGACATTGGTAAGTCCACGATTTTATAAGATAATCCCTGCTGAGCCTCTCCCGGCTGTGATGACTTAGAACTTGTTTCAGCTTTTCAATCTATCTTGCTGCCTTTGCCAACAGCATCACAAAGCTTAAATCTCATATGAAGGTTTAGCCTGAATGTATTAATCCGGACATTTGTGAGAATCCAAGTGTGCTATATTCTCTATGCAACCACAGCACACCAGCTGATCTTTAAATTATTCCAGCATAATATTAAAAAATGACCTATTGATTCAATTCCTTCTGGCTGGTGTTTCCATCTTTCATTGGCTTCTTATAAAAGAAACTGTACATCTGTTTAATGTGCCCATCAGAACCATTTTTCTTTTCTTCTTAATCACTATTATTTATTATTCTAATGCTACAAGGTTATGAAAGCAAGACAAAATAGCATTAGCAGCTCTGCTGATAAGTATGATCTACTCTCATAGATCTCTCAGCATTGCTGCTTTTGAAATAAGAAGTACTTCCATTTTTCTGTCGGCATGAGAAGGTCGCTGGAGCATTCTGATGTTACTTGAGGATATATGTTGAGTCTTAGGAGCTGCGAGTGGGGTGAGGAGGGTAAGGGGATGGGTTGAATTAAGCAAAGGCAGTAGCTACCTACCCTCCAAGAGGACCACAATCCTGTCATGGTTTAGAGGCTTGTGTGCCTCAATGATCTGGACAGCTATGTTGGCTGGAGTCAGGGCTTTGTGCTTTGGCTCTTGGTAGGGTCACCCATGCCAAACAGGTCAAAGGGTAGAGGCCAGACTGAGAGTGGTCTACCAGTCCTCCCGGTTTGGGGGCTCAGCTCAGGCCTAACAGCCCTGACTGGTCAAACAAAACTGTTACAGAAACAGCAATGAAGAATCCTTCTACGTCGGAATGTGATGGTATTCCTGAGTCTCCAACCAGGACCTGAGTGACTGACAGTGATGAAAGCTGAGAGGAAGCTACTGGCATGAGGAGGGATGTTTGGATTCAGAACTGGCTTGCTCATAGAAGCCAGGCAGTCGAGTTGGAAGGCTGGTATTCTGGCTGAAGGTCTATGATGTTCCACAAGGATCAGTACTAGGACCTCTAGGACCTCTATTGTTTGTGATATATATCAATAACTTAAATGAAAATGTAGATGCGCGTTTGCAGATGGCACCAAAATTGGAAGAGTTGTGGTCGGTGTAAAGGACTATCAAGGAATACAATGAAGTAGCAGAGAAATGGCAGATAGAGTTTAATCCAGGCAAGTGTGAGATGTTGCACCTTCGAACATCAAGTGAAATGAGAACATAGGACATGGAACAGGACAGCACAGTACAGGCCCTTCAGCCCATGATATTGTGCTGACCCTTTAACCTACTCCATGAACAATCTATCCCTTCCCTCCTACATAGCCCTTCATTTCTCTTTCATTCATGTGCCTCTTGAAGTGTCTCGTAAATCTCCCTAATGTATCCACATCTACCGTCACTCCTGGCTGTGTGTCCAGACACCCACCACCCTATGTAATGTTAAGACTTTATAAAGCACTGGTGAGGCCTCACTGGAGCATTGTGAGCAGTTTTGGGCCCTTTACCTTAGAAAAGAAGAGCTGAAACTGGAGAAGATTCGAAGGAGGTTGACGAAAATGATTCCAGGATTGAACGGCTTCTCATAGAAGAGTGTTTGATGGCTCTGGGCCTGTATTCACCAGAATTCAGAAGAATGAGGGGTGACCTCATTGAAACCTATCGAATGGTGACGGGCCTTGACAGAATGGATGTGGAGAGGATGTTTCCTATGGTGGGAGAGTCTAAGACCACAGCCTCAGAATAGAGGAGCTTCCATTTAGAATGGAGATTAGGAAGAATTTCTTTAGCCAGAAAGTGGTGATTCTGTGGAATTCTTTACCACAGGCAGCTGTGGAGGCCAAGCCTTTATGTGTATTTAAGGCAGAGGTTGATAGATTCTTGATGGCTCAGGGCATGAAGGGATACAGGGAGAAGGCAGGAGATTGGGGCTGAGAGGACAATTGGGGCCATGATGAAATGGCAAACCAGACTCGATGGGCCAAATAGCCTAATTCTGCTCCTATATCTTATGGTCTTACGCTCTATGTGGAAAAAAAACTTAGAAGGTCTACAGTTAATAGTAGACCCTCAATAGCACTGAGGTACAGAGGGATCTTGGGGGCCATGCCCATAGTTGACTGAAAGTGGCCATACAAGTGGATATGGTAAAGAAGGTGAATGACATGCTTGTCTTCATTGGTAGGGGGTTGAGTTAATCCCTACAACATCTGGTGGCCCTGAGATCTCTGTCTTGGAGGCTGATGTCAGAATATCTTTCAAGAGGGTGAACTCTTGCAAGGTGTCAGGCTCTGATGGTGTACCTGGTAGGGCTCTGAAAACCTGTGCCAACCAGTTCTGCTGATCCACAGTGGTAGCTGCATTCAGACCTGGAGGATCTTGGCCTGATTTTTCTGACTTGTGTCCTCACTTGCTATTGTGAAACAAGTGAAACAAAGCTGATTTTCTTCTCAGCTGAGCCTGAGGTAATGAAATGCCACTATTTAATTCCTATTCTTCTTTGTGCCAGCTACTATGCAAAATAAAATGCCTCAACACATGGGTCACATCAGTCCTATGGCAGTGGATAGATGAGATAAGTGGACGGGATGGGCTGTGGGGGATTGAAAAGCTGAGCCAGTCACAACAAGATTTAATGGCCACTGTGCAGAATAGCAATAAGGAAAGATTCAAGGAACACTACTGAGTTACAGAAATCTATACCAGAAGCCTCCAAATGGCACTCCTCGACTTCACCTCAGTAGGATGTTTCAACCAGGCCTGCAGATCTGAGCTCAGTTTGTGACCTGGTTTCTTCAGTTGAAAGCACAATTTTCTAATGCATTATTGCAATGAACTCATCTTGGGACTTAAATTGCACCATGATGATGATGCTCATCAGAAATCTGAGATGTTTTTGGTACTGAATAAGTAACCTGAAGAAATCCAAAGGAGACTTGCACTTTGTAGGTTTTGTGCATTGAGTACCTCAGAGGAGTATGGGCGTTAATTCCCAGTATCGCTTCCTCCCATTAGGAGTGTAAGGGAGGTTTCGACTTTTATGTTACTGCGGAGGCTAATTAAAATGACGTCTTTGTTATGTTAATGTGGGGAATGTGGCTTTGTTTGACATCTTAATGGCTGGAGGCATTATGTTAAAGATTATTTCTCTATTGGATAACTTGGGGAGCAAAAGTATATGTTCCTAATGCTTTATTCAGACCAAGAACTGTGAAACACTGTACAACGTTCAATGATAATGCCATGAAACTGGTTTGGAATTCTTGTTCTGCTGAATTGAATCAAACATTATGGACAACAGTTTAGCTGTGAAATCATTTGAACTTTGAATAGAAGGAAAGGGATTAATTGAAAGGGAAAGAATGGGAATTCCATTCTTAGAAATACAATTCTTGTGCAGAAAATCCTAGGATCGAATCTAATGAAGTACCATAATCAGCCTTGTAGGGCGAGAAGAATAACAGTTTGGTACAATTATGAAGTGAAGTCCTCAAATTCTTCCTTAATGGAGCTGGTTTATTTTTGGGATAGGAATGAGCGGCTGGAGCGTTGGTCAAAGGTCATCTCTATTACCATTTGTGAACGACTAGACTATTCACACTGGTTTTAACTGAAACAAATTTTTTACCAATCATTGTTTGACTATTTCATTAGGATACAGAAATGAAGTAATGATTGAGCAAATCAAGTTTCTGTCTGGCTTTGTGTAAACAAACAGGACAAATGGTTTTGGCTTTCAGAAGTAAGCGTGTATTTGACTATTTCCAGTCACAGCCAATAAATGTTTGAGGTATAGGTGCTAGTGCAGTGCAAAGTCAGGTAACGTGGCTGTAGTTAGATCCCCCAGTGGCAAAGTGATGCTGACAAGTTAGTCTGGTTTACTGATGTCGATGGAAAGACAAATGTTTGCTGGGCTACTGGAAAAACGCTAGTCACTACCAGCACCTTCATCCTCCCTCCTGTTTCCATATGGCACAATAGAATCTTCTGTGTTCACCTGGGCCTGAAGATGTTTCCTTAGTTTAAGTTCTCAACTAAAGACAACGATTCCTTCAGTGATAAGTTCCCGCAGCACCACAATGTAATGGAAGTCAACAGTTTGTGTTCCCATTGGGAAGCACTGAAGAAAGGCATGCCAACTCCTTAAAAGATCAAGACAGTGCGGTGTATGTAGGATGACAGCAGGTAGCTCAGACAGCCAATTGTAACTGTCTGATCAACGGGGTTGTTCAATCTCCTTGGGGTGTGGTTGTTGTGTATCAAGAATTCAGGTGGAAATTTTGATAATAATGAGGAAAATGAGCTTGGAATCTCACAGACAGGAAAAGAAAGTGAAAATAGCAAAGCTACAAGTTAAGTTGATAATTTTCTTCCTAATTATTGACTCACTTTTTTAAAGTGAATTTATCAGAAAGTGAGAAGAACCTCACTGACCAGTTTCATCACTTCAATGTTTAGTTTTGAATTGCTTTCAAGGGACATTTTCTTATCTACTAGATCTTCTACTAATGATACTTGGTTTTATAATCAGTGCCTTCAACTGGTGAATTTTCTTAAAGAAAATTAGCAATCAGCGCTCTGTACGTCCCAGGGATGCAGTACTGGATGCAATATACTTTCGCAACGTTCCTCCAGGTGGGTAGCTAATTGGGCTAAATGAAAAAAAAACTCAATAAAAAAATTAATGATTAATTTGAACTAGAAGATCTTAATCTGAAGGAGTGTATGAATGATTAATCAGGATCTTTGCACTCTCCTTAGATTTATTTTTTTTTCATCTGATCATTTTTTGAGTATCTGCATATGAATTGTTTTTAATCTTCTTTGCTCGAATGTCATGGAGCAAAAGGCTCAGGTATTTACTGGGGTGGATTACATTGCTGGGGCTGGAGGGCTCGTTGGTTGGATGTATGGAGACTTCCAGGCAGGACACCGTAGCAATTCTCCTGTTGGCTCTGGAGCTTCAGTCCTGCAACATGTGATCTTTGTCCATCACAGGTTCCCTTTCCACAAATCAGCCTATTTGACAGCTTTGATTTCCATTCAGGCAGGGCATAGGCTGTTTGACCAGACAGGCTTGAATCCTGCCTCCCAAATCTGGGGCACAGGGTTAATCGACAAAGTAGAGCATCCAAAACCTTTTCCCAAAGAAAGTGCCATGAGTTAGGGGGAAGGAGAAGCAGGCTATTCAAAGACTCCTGTGAAGAACTCGCTCATCATATTTGTTTGCAGAAGAACTGTTTTCCACTTCATGCTCAAATTGTGGCATTTGTGTTCAGAATTGGGGAGCTGATTGTCTAATATAGAGTTCATGGTCAATGAAATACTTTGTTGTCTCTCCTACAGAGGCATTTCATTTTTCCCAAAGCCCTCTCCCATTCAGATCAAAACTAGAAAAGCAACACAGGTTGATCAGCTGCTAATGCATTTAAATTTGCAAGTCGACTCTTGGAGTGGATTAGCTGCCTCTCAGCTCCACAACTTGGCCTGCTCTTAAACCTGCTTAAAAACCTGGATTGTTTCTGAATTAATGATTAACTAAATTAAATAGCACTTGCAAGCAAATTAAAAAAAATAAGACTTAAAAGCAATTTGCTGAATATACTGCAATTTACTTTCTCCAACAAACTAATGGAGAGAATGTTTTTGCACCTGGTTTATGCTTTATGTGCGTATGTTGAAATCAGAAAGGATATTAGAGGAAGGTTTTTTACTCAGAGAGTGGTTGGTGCGTGGAATGCACTGCCTGAGTCAGTGGTGGAGGCAGATACACTCGTGAAGTTTAAGAGACTACTAGACAGGTATATGGAGGAATTTAAGGTGGGGGCTTATATGGGAGGCAGGGTTTGAGGGTCAGCACAACATTGTGGGCTGAAGGGCCTGTACTGTGCTGTACTATTCTATGTTCTATGGTCTATGTATAGGCTAACATGGCATACCCTGCATGTGATGGGAAATGTCTTGGAAATATTTGTGATTGTACTTCAGTTTATTAAATCATAGAGCATTAACTGCATTATACAATTGGATATGGGGATTCTTGTGGAGAAATGAATGGGGAAGGTGAGAAAGTTTAGATCATTGCCAGACCAAAGAGGATAGGTAGGCATTCCAACACGCCTGCACCGGACTGCCTAGGTTTCTGGAGAAAGATTTGAAAGGCAGTGGATATGGCCAGTCCATCACGAGTAAAGCACTCCCCACAGAGTGTTGTCGCAGGAAAGCAGCAGCCATCATCAGGGACCCCCATCACCCAGGTCATGCTCTCTTCTCACTGCTGCCATCAGGGAGAAGATACAAGAACCTCAGGACTCACACCACCAGGTTCAAGAACAGTTGTTACCCCTCAACCATCGGGCTTTTGAACCAAAGGAGATAACTTCACTCGACTTCACGCCACATCATTGAAATGTTTCCACAACCTATGGACTCACTTTCAAGGACTCTTCAATGTTCTCAATATTTATTACTTATTTATTATTATTGTTTCTTTCTTTTTGCATTTGCAAAGTTCGTTTTCTTTTGCTCTCTGACTGAACGCCCAAGTAGGAGTGGTTTTGCATTGATTCTATTCTAGTTATTATTCTATTATGGATTTATTGAGTATGCCTGCAAGAAAGTGAATCTCATGGTTGTATTTGGTGAAGTATATGTACTTTGAATAAATATACTTTGAACCCACATCCCTCTGACAGGGGTGAGAATGTTCAAACAAAATTGGTTCACTCATTTCATATGGGTGGGAAGGTGTTACGTGTGTGGTCAGGTAAAGAATATCCTAATATTAAAATAAAACCATTCACACGCGGGTAGTACTAATCAATTGTACCATTTTGTGCACTTAATAGAGAACTGTGTCAATACCTGTTTATTATACGTTAGCTTTTCTGGGGAAGGAGAATTTTCTGTTTCTCTCCTGACTGTCAATTTCCCATTTGCCAACCAGACGTCAATTAAAGACTGATCTTCATTGACGTGTTCATACTGGAAACATTACTGAGGTTTTAAAGCTCTGCCCCATTTACCCATCTGTCACTAAAGTCAGAGTTGTGTTTCCATGGCACCAACAGGCAAGTGAGTGAAATAGAAAATAGATTTTGCTGTATATATTCCAGAACTTAACAGGCTGTACACCACATTTGAGGTAATGCTGCTACATAAATTACACAGGCTGACTGCATATTTTCACACAGCAAAATCCCGTACAAAACACTGGGAAAGTGTTCAACTAATCCGCAAGCTGCAGACTGGAGGATGAAAACTGGAATAAACAATTTGGATCACCCCTGCCCCCCCATCCCTTTAAAGCATGTCACTTTGACCTCAGCTTAACATCTTTTCCAAAAGGTAGCACGTCCAAAAATGTAGCATTGGTACCGCGGTGACAACTTACACATTGGACTTACAGTATGACTTCAGTCATTAGTAGCACTCCATTTCATTCCAATCCCGTTGCTGTTGATGAGGAAATAAACAGAATTTCTGGCAGCATCTGAACTAAACACAAGAGCAAGACTCCTCAAGATATTCATAACTTCTTTTCAGAAAAAAATATGTAGCCAAAAAGCTGCAGGACGTGTATTTCAGTTTCAATGTGGCTTTCTGCTCTGGGATTTGAGGCCTAGATCTATAATTTCTGTGACAATAATCTACCAGTCATCTAATCTATTTTGTTGTTGAAAGTGCATTAAATTGACTTCATATGTCAGGCTGACAAGTAGTGGGCGGTTTTCTCAACTGCAGAAGAATCTAATCTCTGGGACTATTTTTTAAATGATTCTCATGAGCTTTGGAAATAAAAGGTTAAAATTTGGAAAGAATTTGATCAAAAGTTAATTTTTTTTTAGCCTCCCTTGTGCTTTAATTGATAGTATGTCAGCTTTAGGATGAATTTACATTTTGTTTTTAAAGTATCTTTATTTGTCCTCACAGTAGAAAATGCTAAAGGAAACTAACAATTGGAAGAAGCAAAAAGAAAAAACCAAGGAATTTGAAATAATTAAAGTCACTAGAACAGAAATATTATGCAAACAACAGTCAGCCACCTGGGTTCTAAGGGTTGGCTCTGGAGATGGTGGATGCATTAATAGCATCCTTCAAAGTTCCTAAGATTCTGGAATGCTTCTCAAGATTTTGCAAAAGACCAATTGTAACATATTTTCTAAAAAACAAAAACAGGGCGGGAAGAAATGGGAAAAACCATGAGGAGAGACCACTTAATTAAAGAGGGGACAATCTATCAGTTACACTCGTGACTACAAAATTCTACGGGGGGAAATCGAACGATCTAAAAATCACTTGTCACAAGGTCCATTAAGATTATCAAAGGTGTGTTGTTTTACACTGGTGTAAAGTAAGCTGAGGAATATTGTACGAAAGTTCTCCACCGATCAAGGAGAATCGCACATTTTTATGAGCTCTTCTCCGGCCCACCCTGAATGGCTTTAGACCTATCATAGCACACATACTGTATTTAACTAGGTTAATAATTAGACATATAGCTAACTGATCATAGTTCTATCCTGTCTCATGGTATTTATCATCTACCTTACCATTGTCCAAGGGCCTGTACAATGACTCCCAATGTTCATTCTCCTCTCATTAACCATTGGACTGATAAGAGTGGACCTCTCTAGTAGTCTGGTTCTGCAGTAACCACAGAAATGCACCCAACTCACATCTTCCTACTTGGTATCCTCGCATATGACTGTAACAATATGTGCTCTGTAGTAACCTCTGCTATGGCCTACTCTTGCAATTACATTCCCGTATCTTTACAACTGCTTTTCTTTCATTGCTGTGTGCAGAAACTGTTATAGCTAATAAAAGAAATGACAAGTTAAAAAGTGAGATCTAGAGTGGAAATTACTACCAGTGTCAATAAGGAACAATGATTTTATTTGCTTGTTTGATATTCATTCATCTATGATTTTATCGGCAGGATGTTATTGTTTATTTTTAAATGACCTCGATGATTACAGTTCTGTTTTCATGCTTGAAATATCCCTGATCTTCATGCAACAGAGAGATTTTGTTTCTCTGATCTTCTTTTATAGGCTTTATAATGAGTCAACCTATAACCAGGAAAGTGATAACCCTCTCCTGTTAGACTGTTCGTGGTAACTTTTTTTTGTATTCTTTCTACTTCTCTTCTATTATTTATATCTGTGCACTTGTAATGCTACTGTGACATTGTAATTTCTTTTGGGATCAATAAAGTATCTATTTATCTATCTATCTTTGACTGGAGTTCACCACATAGAAGGTGTCACCTCAACTTGCCCTCTCTCATCAAAGTGCCTTCTCATTTTATGGCCAATGATCTAACTTTTGGGATCTACTTGGTGGAAATATTAAACCTCTGGCAGTAAAAAGCAGACATTCATTTTGGCTATTACCAAATCAGTAAATTTTAGCTTAAGGCAGAGCTAGCGGGAGGAGAATCAGAAGATCTATAGTATCCCCAATCAGTCTACACATCAAAATCTTTTTCATCCAAGCTATTTTAATGCTCCCTGTCTTCCCTCCCATGGATTGGACTTCCAGTTTCCCTTTCCCTCAAGCAATCATTTATCTGGGAGACAACAGTTAACTCTTTGCTTTCTGGCTTCTTGTCCTATACTGACTCTGTTGAAATGAGGACCAAAGTCCAATATGATTCCTTTGAAATGAGGACCAAAGTCCAATATTCTAGATTCTAAACATTGAGGAGTTATTTCTGCTTTTCTTGCTCAAAGATAGGTGCACACAAATTTCTATGCTTCCCTGTGATTTGTTCACTTTAAAGGCATGATTACAGATCAGAATAAATTGCTTTCAAAACGTCAAAAGGAATCTTTGGGAATCTAATGCGAAAACCTCAATTATTTTTGAACTTTCAGAATGTTCAGTTATTATGAATCCAGCAGGCCTATGTACCTCATTGACCTTTATCAGCAATTAAGATTTTCTCCACCATTTGGGAATTTAATTTAATAATTATTCAGCAAAGTTCAACCACTTCTGCTAGCGGCTTCTGAGTTCCCCTTAAGTATTTCACCTTTTAGTCTTAACCAATGACATCTAGTTCTAGTCTTACTCAACCTCTCTGGAAAAAGCCTGCCTGCATTTACCCAATGTATATTCCTCATAATTTTGTGTATCTCTGTGAAACCTACCCCACTCCTCCTACGCTCTAGGGAATAAAGTCTTAACCTATTTAAACTTCCTCTGTAACTCAGGTCTGAGGGGTTGGCTTGACTGAGGAATTCCTGAGGTAAACGTTTGAAACAGCCACTGCCTTGGTCTTTCGCAACTGAATTTTGCATAGTAGGCTCCTTATTTCCACATTGTGGGCACATGGCCAAGTGGTTAAGGCATTGGACTAGTTACCTGAAGGTCGTGAGTTCGAGCCCCAGCCGACACATTGTGTCCTTGAGCAAGGCACTTAATCACACATTGCTCTACGGCGACACTGGGTCCTAATGCCCTTTCCTTGGACAACATTGGTGTCGTGGAGAGGGGAGACTTGCAGCATGGGCAACTGCTGGTCTTTCATACAACCTTGCCCAGGCCTGGGACCTGGAGAGTGAAGACTTTCCAGGCGCAGATCTATGGTCTCACAAGACTAACGGATGCCTTTATTTATTTCCATATATCACCTATACGGTATATTAAACACGTAATAATGACAAGGTGGAGAACAGCAAATGATTAAAGGAGTGAAGTGTAAATGAAACTGTCAAGATGAGAGAAGCTGGGGAAGTTGCTACGAGGTTTTGGCAAAAAGAACAATGTGACAATGATCTGTTTTACTTACACTAGCTGGCAGTTACATATCACTTAATGCTACTATTCCTTAAATAGTACTGAGAACCTTTTTTTACACCTGTGATGTTATATATTACATTCCAACATTACCCTGATGCGGCAATATGGAAAAACACAGAGACACAGAAAATGGCAGGGGCAGCTTGCTTAATTGGCTCAAGATCCATGGTAAGACGCACGTCTTACACTTACATCAGATACAACCTTCATCTGAAAGCTAGATGAGGCCCACATTCGACGTCTTTGAAAGGTGACTCCTCCTAAGTGTAGTACCCTCTTAAGACTGTTGACCTGGATAAGATGTTGAAAGCTGTCAGTGGTGAAAGGTCAACACCAGGAAGAAATGGATTTTTACATATTAAGCCACGCTACCATTACAATTCATTGAAAAGATTGTTGTATTATTCAAGGAAATAACCTTTCCTGCAAATAACAAGTCCTCCAGAAATTTATGGAGCTTGAATCTCCATGTAACCTTGATTGCAGCAATAATCCCATCCAAGCTGACAACATGAACACAGGAGCTTCTGCAACTGCTACTGTCCATGTAAAGATTTCACAAGGAATAGATTTTAAATGGGTGAAGGTTATGAGGAAAGATTTAATAGGACTGGAAAGGAAATCAGAGACAAGTGTATTATGAAAATTAAAGCCTCTAATAATGAACAGGAGAAACAAAATAGAAAATAAAACACTGACATGAGTCATTATGTATTTTCTTCCTTCTCGTCTACAAGCCGCGGATGTCACTAGCATTTGTAGCCCACCAGAAGTGTCTGAAACTAAGGCGTTCATTAGGCCACTTCAGAGAGTAATTAAATGTAGCCACTTTTCTTCGGGTCTGAGTCATATATGGACCAGACTAAGGAAAGATAGCAGAACATCCTCCAATAACAGACGTCAGTGAAGTTGTTGGGTTTTATAAGCAAATCAGTAGTTGCACTATTATTACTAATGCTAGTTTTTAGATTAGATTAGATTAGATTCGATTAGATTCAACTTTATTGTCATTGTGCCGAGTACAGATACAAAGCCAATGAAATGCAATTAGCATCTGACCAGAAGTGCAAAAGAATAGTATTATTTACAAAATAACTGCGAATAAAAAGTAAGTGCTACAGCATTACTTAGCTAACTGCATTTAAATCCCTGACGCTACATGGCACAGTAATGTAGCAGTTAGTGCAATGTTATTACGGCTTCAGTGACCCAGGTTCAATGCCACCACTGTCCGTAAGGAGTTTGTACCATGTTACTATGCTCTATCTCTAAAAATAAAAAATCGTCTGTCACTGAGTTATTAGAATGTTAATGAATATTTTATACACTGTTTTAAAAATATGTTTTTGGATCAAGTTCAGTCAACCAAAACCAAAAAACAAATCGTTAGCTGTGCATCAGAATTTCAGTTCCTGAATGGCTGGGCATTAATGATCTAAACAACCATCCACCTCCCCTCTTTTTCTATTTCCCCTCTCTCACCTACCTATCACCTCCCCCTGCATCCTCTCCTCCTTCCCATTCTCCTTTGGTCCACTTCTCTCCTATCAGGTTCCTTCCTCTCCAGCCACCTGGCTTCACATATTCTGGCATCTTCTCCCTTCCTTTCCAGCCCTGAAGAAGGGTCTCAACCCGAGACGTTGACGTGTTTTGTTTTTCATGTCCATAGATTCCTCCAGCATTTTGTGTGTGTTGTTTTGGACTTCCAGAATCTGGAGGCTTTCTCGTGTTAACCATTTATAAGTTGGATGGAGCATGTTATGGGATTTAATATGGTAAAATATCTACTTACCTAACACCTCTAACTTTGGTGCATGAACTCCAAATACATGCAAATGCTTGGGTGCCATTGACATTCCTTGCTGTTTCAACCCATCCTCGATCGCTCCACTCGCTGCCTTGGAATAACCCAACATCTTTCACGAGGATGGACTGCAGCAGTTCCGCAGGGCAATTTACCAATGGCTTCTCAATAAATACAGGTTTTGCCAAGACACAGACACTGAAGCACTAGGGACAAGACTAGGATACAGGGTGAGGGCTAGGTCATGACTCGAAAACCGGGAACCCGGAACAGGACAGGACAAGAAAGCTAGGAGCCCGGGCTTGGACTCCGAGCCAGAGACTGGACAAGGACCCAGAACCTGGTTCTTGCCTCTGGCTCGGACCCCAGAACTAGGCAAGGACGTGACTTGGCTGGCAGGCAGGACGAGGCTGGAGTCTTCAGGCTTGAGACTTGAGGAGAGGCTTGAGACCAGAGACTTGAGGCGAGGCTGGAGACCAGAGACTTGAGGCGAGGCTGGAGACCAGAGACTTTGAGGCGAGGTGAGGCTAGAGGCTTGAGGTGAGGCTTGGCTAGAGGCTTGGGGCGCTGTACTCCACCCGATGGAGGCAAGGGACAGGAAGGGACAGAACCAACCGCAGGGTAACGACAACCTGGCCTGGCTTACCCGACAGAGGCAAGGGACAGGAAGGGACATAGATACAGGGTGGCTCCAAGACAAGACTGCAGGCGAGACGAGGCGAGAGTTACCGGCAAGACAAGGCAAGGCTTCAGGCAATGCAAGGTGAGACAAGAACTTCAGGCGAGGCGAGAGTTACCGGCAAGACAAGGCAGGGCTCCAGGTGAGGAAACAGAAGGCAGGAGAAGGGATACAAGGAGTAAGGACAAGAACAATCCAGCCCCCATGCCCTGGTCTGGAGGTATTTATGCAGCCAGCCCCAATGAGGATCAGCTGCCCTCAATTAGTGCTCAACAGGAACAGAAACAGGGTAGACAGGAAAACCTGGAGCAAGGGTCGATGGACCAGATCATGAACCAGAATACGGACTTCACGGACCAGACCATGACAGAATCCACCCCCCCCCCACCTACGGAGCCTCCTGGCAACCAAACAGGCTATCCAGACTATGGATGACCCAGGCAGGTGGGAGGGTATTTAACAGAAGGGAACCCCGGGTGGCAAGAAGAAAATGACAGTGTCTGTTTTGCTGGGTCCATGGTGAAAATACTAAGGCCTGACTTAACCGATGGAGGCAAGGGACAGGAAGGGATATAGATACAGGGTGGCTCCAAGACAAGACTGCAGGCGAGACGAGGCGAGAGTTACCGGCAAGACAAGGCAAGGCTTCAGGTGAGGAAACAGAAGGCAGGGGAAGGGATACAAGGAGTAATGACAAGAACAAATCAGCAGCCACGTCCTGGCCTCTGGAGGTACTTATGCAGCCAGCCCCAACGAGAATCAGCTGCCTCAATTAGTGCTCAACAGGAACAGAAACAGGGTAGACAGAAAACCTGGAGCAAGGGTCGATGGACCAGACCGCTAACCGGAATGCAGTCTTCACGGACCAGACCAAGACACTTTCCTATAATTCGGTGACCAGAAATGTACACAATATTCCAAATTTGGCCTTACCAATGCCTTGTACAATTTTAACATTACATCCCAACTCCCATACTCAATGCTCTGACTTATAAAGGCCAGCATACCAAAAACGTTCTTCACCACCCTATCCACATGAGATTCCACCTTTAGGGAAGTATACACCATTATCCCTAGTTTCCTCTGTTCTACTGCATCCTTCAATGCCCTACCATTTACCATGTATGTCCTATTTTGATTAGTCCTACCAAAATGTAGCACCTCACATTTATCAGCATCAAACTCCATCTGCCATCTTTCAGCCCACTCTTCTAACTGGCCTAAATCTCTCTGCATGCTTTGAAAACCTACTTCATTATCCACAATGCCACCTATTGTAGCATCATCTGCATATTTACTAATCCAATTTACCACCCCATCATCCAGATCATTAATATATATGACAAACAACATTGGACCCAGTACAGATCCCTGAGGCACACCATTAGTCACCAGCCTCCAATCTGACAAACAGTTATCCACCACTACTCTCTGGCGTCTCCCATCTAGCCACTGCTGAATCCATTTTACTACTTCAATATTAATACCTAACGATTGAACCTTCCTAACTAACCTTCCGTGTGGAACCTTGTCAAAGGCCTTACTGAAGTCCATATAACTTAATATGACTTTTGTTAATGAAGATTAGTTGCAAGTTCTGAAAATGGTCAATCTTTCTTCGATATGTGCCAATCATTGTTTAATTCAGTTTAAAATTGTTCACCATTATTATTTAACAAAGGAGAGGCTATCCAAAATATTTCCTAATATAGATAATTATAGTGATAGGTGCAAAAATGAAGTAGCTACTTTGTCACATATGTTCTGGTCACGTCCCTCATTGAAATCTTTTTGGAAATCTTTATTTTCTACAATTTCTAAAGCTTTGAAAATTAATTTACAACCTAATACATTGACTGTTCTATTTGGAATAGTTCCGCATCATATTCAGGGTATTTCATTTTCAAACCAACATGTAATTGCATTCGTTACATTGTTGGCAAGAAGAGCTATTTTATTGAAGTGGAAAGATATCTCTGCTCCTACACTAGTTCAATGGTTTTCCCAAGTAATGTTATGTTTTAGTTTGGAAAAAGATAGAAGTAGAACTTTTGATACCCGATTTGATTTTGAGAGAAGGTGGGGCTCTTTTGCTAAATATTATCATTTAATTTGAATTAATTTACATGGTTTCCTTCTAATTTTATTATATAAATGTGACTTGGCGGTTGTTGTTTTCTTTTTCTTCTTTTATATATATAAATGATTGTAAGACGTATTGCTCCGGGAGTTGGTTCCTAATGGGTTTTTTTCCTCTTTTTTTTTTGTTTTGTAGTTAGTAGTTTTTTTTAGTTAGTTGGGGTTCTTTTTTTTCCCCTTTTTCTTTTATAATTTTTTTTTCATTAGCATATATAAGTTTTTTTTCTTCAGCTTTATTAATTATATATATACTAATTTGTTGAATTTCTGTATTTTATAGCTGTAAAAGATCATATATCAATAAAAAGATTTAAAAATGAAAATGAAGTCCATATAGACAACATCCACCACTTTACCCTCATCAACTTTCCTAGTAACCTCTTCAAAAAATTCAATAAGATTTATCAAACATGACCTTCCATGCACAAATCCATGTTGACTGTTCCTAATCGGACCCTGTCTATCCAGATAATTATATATACCATCTCTAATAATACCTTCCATCAATTTACCCACCACTGACATCAAACTCACAGGCCGATAATTGCTAGGTTTACTCTTAGAACCCTTTTTAAACAATGGAACAACATGAGCAATACACCAATCCTCAGGCACCATCCCCGTTTCTAATGACATCTGAAATATTTCTGTCAGAGCCCCTGCTATTTTTACACTAACATCCCTCAAGGTCCTAGGGAATATCCTGTCAGGACCTGGAGACTTATCCACTTTTATATTCCTTAAAAGCGCCAGTACTTCCTCTTCTTTAATCATCATAGTTTCCATAACTTCCCTACCTGTTTCCCTTACCTTACACAATTCAATATCCTTCTCCTTAGTAAATATTTTCACCTTACTTTTAGATTACCTTGAGATTCTTTTTACATTCTTTACATTCCTCGAGCACCTCATTTACTCCAAGCTGCCTATATTTTTTGTAGATATCTCTCTTTTTCCGAACCAAGTTTCCAATATCCCTTGAAAACCATGGCTCTCTCAAACTTTTAACCTTTCCTTTCAACCTAACAGGAACATAAAGATTCTGTACCCTCAAAATTTCACCTTTAAATGACCTCCATTTCTCTATTACATCCTTCCCATTAAACAAATTGTCCCAATCCACTCCTTCTAAATCCTTTTGCATCTCCTCAAAGTTAGCTTTTCTCCAATCAAAAATCTCAACCCTGGATCCAGACTATCCTTCTCCATAATTATACTGAAACTAATAGCATTGTGATCACTGGATCACAATGTGCTCCCCAACACATACCTCCATCACCTGGTCTATCTCATTCCTTAACAGGAGATCCAACACTGCCCCTTCCCTAGTTGGTACCTCTATGTATTGCTGCAAAAAACTATCCTGCACACATTTTACAAACTCCAAACCATCCAGCCCTTTTACAGTATGGGCTTCCCAGTCGATGTGTGGAAAATTAAAATCTCCCACAATCACAACCTTGTGCTTACTACAAGTATCTGCTATCTCCTTACAAATTTGCTCCTCCAATTCTCGCTCCCCATTAGTTGGTCTATAATACACCCCTATAAGTGTTACTACACCTTTCCCATTCCTCAATTCTACCCAAATAGCCTCCCTAGATGAGCCCTCTAATCTATCCTGCCAGAGCACCACTGTAATATTTTCTCTGACAAGCAATGCAACACCTCCCCCTCTTGTCCCTCCGATTCTGCCACATCTGAAGCAACAAAATCCAGGAATATTTAGTTGCCAATCACACCCCTCCTGCAATTATGTTTCACTAATAGCTACCACATCGTACTTCCAGGTATCAATCCATGCTTTAAACTCATCCACCTTTCTTACAATGCTCCTAGCATTAAAATAAATGCATTTAAGAAATTTTCTACCTTTTACTCTCTGTTTATCACTAACGGTACAAACAACTTTACTATTTTCTTTTTCTTCCTTCTCCCCTACATCTGTTCCTACACTCTGGTTCCCCTCCCCCCTTGTATCTAGTTTAAATCCACCGGAGCCTCTCTAGTAAACCTACCAGCAAGAATATTTGTCCCCCTCCAGTTCAGATGTAAACTGGCCCGCCGGAACAGGTCCCATCTTCCCTGGAAAACTGCCCAATTATCTGTAAATATGAAGCCCTCCCTCCTGCACCATGTCTTCAGCCACGTGTTGATCTACGCTATCTTACTATTTCTAAACTTGCCTGCACATGGCACTGGTAGCAATCCTGAGATTGCTATCCTGGAGGTCCTGACCTTTAACTTGGCGCCTAACTCCTTAAACTCACCTTTCAGAACTCCTCACTCTTCCTACCCATGTCATTGGTCCCCACATGGACCACGCCATCCGGCTGCTCACCCTCCATCTTGAGAATACTGAGAACTCGATCCGCGATATCGAGATATATTTTATTTGGTGTTCAGTTCTGATCATGTTGAAAGGTAGAGGAGGGCCAGATGGACTCTTTCTGCTCCTAAATTCCATTTTTCTATGTTTCTAAGGTTGCTTGAAGACAGTTTAACGCTGTGTGGCTTGCACTACATTTGTGAAAATCTCTTTTCTCAATCCTTGTGGATCAGCCTGCTGATTGTATGCACTTCATCGACTCCTAATATAGGAGACCATGTTGTTGATTTAAATCTTCGGCTCCATCAGCCGGTTTCCATCACCCAGCATCCTTTGCCTCTTTATGATCCCTGCACAAAATCTCTCTCCATGCACTTCTTCACCCCAGCTATTGCACCAGCATTATTCTGCCTCATTAACCTTGAGGACACAATTCCCAGAGATTCACTGATTGAAAGAGGTGTTAAGTCTGTGATTGGATTCTTCGAACAATCATAAACAAAAGATTCGATATTCTTACCTATGCTGCCATGTCAACATGCCTGCGATGCTCTCAAATGTATTTTTCCCTGAATTTCATTGCTAAAGAAAACTAGGAAAAGGAGGACATGTGGTGTTTTTCACAACTCCAAATTACTTTCAAGCTATTGAATTAATTTTGAAATGTTGTGATTGATCTAAAACTGGAAATGCAGTACACAGCAAGTTAACACTGTAATATTATGATAATAAATGAGTTATACTTAGTGAATGACAGATATAAATGTGGCTAATCCTCTTGTTCTACTCTAAAATAATGAAATGAGTTTTCACACCCATCTGATATGATACTTTTTGAGCTCCAATCTTCAGAATGCGGTCTGAATCACCAGCTCTCTGATACAGATACTGGAGTCCTGCAGAAGGGAGGGGCAGGGACATCGGAATTATTTGATTGATAAGACATAGTGATATTAAGGCAGCAGTTGACTGAGTTGGTCATTAAGCAGTCGTGGTAAAACTGAAGTCAGTGGGATGGCAGTGTAGCATAGCAGATAGCACAATCACTTTGCAGTGCTGGTGACCACTGATCGCAGTTCAAGTCCCATTGCTGTCCGTAAGGAGTTTTCCCTGTGGACACATGGGATTTCTCTGGGTGCTCAAATTTCCTCCTGCATTCCAAAGTTGTACAGATGGGATTAGTAAGTTGTGTGCATGCTATGTTGGCAGCAGAAACGTGGTAACACTTATGGGCAGTTCCCAGTGCAATCCCCAAACTCAGTTGGTTGTTGACACAAGTGACACATTTCACAGTTTTGATGTACATGTGCCAAATAAAGCTAATGAAGCAATTCTTGAAGCTCCTTAAATTAAGGGGAAAACATATCAGTGGCTGGAGTCATTTCATGCACAAAGCCAGATGGCTATGATTGCTGGAGGTCAAACATCTGAAACCTAGAACATCAGAAACCCAGAACATCACTGCAGAAGTTCTTTAGGGCAGTGTCCTAGGTCCAACAATCTGTAGGTACTTCACCTTGACTTGCTTCCCATTATAAGGTCAGAGTTGAGGATATGCCGAGATGTTTGCACTATTTTCAATTCCATTCACAACTCTCAGCCCATGAAGCATCCCATGCCTGCATGCAACAGGAGGGGAAGGCTCAAATTTCAAAGTAATTTATTATCAAATTACATACAGTGTATGTCACTATATACAACCCCCGAACATCCTCTGGCAAGTGACTGTGACCACAGGGCCTTTCCATCACCTACAAAGCTCCAGTCAGGAACACGATGGAATACCATCCCTTTACAGCTCCAACAACAACTGCAAAGCAGAACACTATTCAGGATAAGGAGAGGGATACTATCCACCACCCTCAGGATTTAGTCCTTACACCACCAACTCACCATGACTACAAAGTGTTCCTTCAAAAAAATGTATTGCAAATACTCACCTTGCTGATTGCAATAACATCTGCCAAACCTGCCACCTCTACCACCCAGAAGGGAAAGGCAGTAGGCATGTGGTAATACCTGCACCTGCAGATTTCCCCCCCCCCCGAGTCTAAAATGGGTATTTAAAACTGCCTGATGCATCACCATCAAGGACATTTGCTCTTGATGGCCACTTTACTAGGTACCCTCTGTACCAATTAAAATGGACACTGAGTGTTTATTTGTGGTCTTCTGCTGCTGTAACCCACCCACTTCAAGGTTCAATGTGCTGTGCATTCAGAATGTTCTTCTGCACACGACTATTGTAACATAAGGCTTTTTGAGTTATTGTCACCTTCCTGTCAATTTGACCCATCCTGGCCTTCTCCTCTGACCTCTCTCATTAACAAGTCATTTTTACCTACAGTAATGACACTCACTGGACACTTTTCGTTTCTCAAACCATTCTCTGTAAACTCTGGAGACTGTTGTGTGTGAAAATCCCAAGAGCTCAGTTGTTTCTGAGATACTCAGACCTCCCTGGCTGGCACCAACAATCATTCCACGGTCAAACTCACTTGGGTCACATTTCTTCCTCATTCTGATGTTTGGTCTGAACTAAACTGAACCTCTTGGATACTTCTATGCATTGAGTTGCTGCCACATGATTGACTGATTGGATATTTGCATTAATAAGCAGGTGTACCAAAGAAAGTGGCCCCAGAATGTGCATTTCCATGGTAGTTCTTAACATGTAAATATAGTGAGGTGCTTAGCCTGTAATTTTATCAAAACAAAATTTTAGCTTGGTTGTCTAGGATGCAGAATAAAACAATAAGCTGCCAGTATTACCATATTTATTGATATGGAACTCTAAACTGAAGGTTAGCAATTAGTCGATAATTGCCAGGCAAGTAAAATATAAACATCTGTCCCTGAGCAAAGCCATTACTGCAGCCGTCAGTAAAGCAAATGATTACGCAGAACCATCCTCCTTTACAAAAAAGCTGATTGAGCTCAACTCTTAGTGATGGAGCATATCAAACTTATACTTTTTGATGGTAATGACGCTGAAGCAATGATCTAAATATTCCCAAGATCTAACAGGAGCAAAATTCATCTTCAGCAAAAGCTCAGCAGCAGGACATAGTGAACTGGCCACGTACATTCCATCACAATCGATTTTCCTGATCGGCTGTTGGTCACTTAGTGGTGATCTGGCTTCTGACTTGGAAGACCATGGGTTTGTCCTGCTCAAGAGATCTAAATGCATAAATCTACAATGATACTTCACTGTGATGTGGTGACTAGTGAACCATCACCACAAACCAGTGCTGCTGGCTTTCCAATTCCATTTTCCCTCTGTTATTTCATTAAGTAACACCTGCATTTTATTCACTGTTGGATGGGCTACTGTGAGTGTATTTCTCTGTGAATTCCCTCTATAACCTTCTATTCATAGAAAGCGCCAGTCCTCACTGTGATATCAGGACAGGCCTCACTAATTTTTATTGATTCTCCCGGGACAGCGACCTATCCAGCTGCATCACGGCTTGGTATGGCAACTCTGCATGTGACCACAAGCAACTGCAGACAGCTGTGGTACAGTTCAGCTCATCACGGAAACCAGCTTCCCCTCCATGGACTTAGTCTACACTTCTTGCTTTGTCGGTAAATTAGAATTTATTTACATAGAGACACAGAAACATAGAAAACCTACGGAACAATACAGGCCCTTCGGCCCACAAAGCTGTGCCGAACGTGTCCTTACCTTAGAACTACCTAGGCTTACCCATTGCCCTCTATTTTTCTAAGCTCCATGTACCTATACAGGAGACTCTTAAAGGACCCTATCGTATCCGCCTTCACCACCGCTGCCAGCAGCCCATTCCACGCATTCACCACTCTCTGCATAAAAAACTTCCCCCTGACATCTCCTCTGTACCTGCTTCCAAGCACCTTCAAACTGTGCTCTCTCGCGCTAGCCATTTCAGCCCTGGGAAAAAGCCTCTGACTACCCACACGATCAATGCCTCTCATTACCTTGTACACCTCTATCAGGTCACCTCTCATCCTCCGTCGCTCCAAAGAGAAAAGGCCGAGTTCACTCAACCTATTCTGATAAGGCATGCTCCTAAATCCAGGCAACATCCTTGTAAATCTCCCCTGCACCCTTTCTATGGTTTCCACGTCCTTCTGGTAGTGAGGCGACCAGAACTGAGCACAGTACTCCAAGTGGGGTCTGACCAGGGTCTTATATAGCTGCAACATTACCTCTCGGCTCTTAAACTCAATCCCACGGTTGATGAAGGCCAATACACCCTATTTAAATCTTACATCCATCCTGCAACGTGAGGGAGTAAAAATTGTTGCGTGTTGAGGCCGTCACAATGTACAGACATATGAATTTATAAGTTTAATGGCTTGTAAAAAGAAGCTGTCCCATAGCCTGTTGATCCTGGCTTTATCACTGCAGTAGCATTTGCCCGATGGAAGCAGCTGAAACAGTTTATGGTTGGGGTGACTGGTGTTTCCAGTGATCTTCCAGGCCTTCTTTCTGCACCTGCTGCTGTAAATGTCCTCGATGGAGGGTAGTTCATGCCCACAGATGCACTGGGCTGTCTGTACCACTCTCTGCAGCGCCCAGCTATCAAGGTTGGTGCAGTTCTCATACCAGGCGGCAATACAGCCAACAAAATCAAAGACTCAACCACCTTGGACATTCTCTCTTCTCCCCGCTGCCATTGGGCAGAAGATATAAAAGCTTGTACAACTCGGTTCAAGGGCAGCTTCTGTCCCACTGTTATAAGACTATTGAATGTCCCCCTTGCAGCTCTAAGTGCCAATGGCGTAAGTAGGAATGGTCCTCCTAGTACAATGAGGTAAACTCTTGACCTCACAATCTGCCTTGTTATGGCCTTGCACTTTATTGTCTACCTGCACTGCTCTTTCTCTGTAACTGTAACACTCTATTTTGCTTGCTGTTATTGTTTTCCTCAATGGCACTGTTGTAATGAAATGATTAGAATGGATGGCATGCAAGACAAAGGTTTTCACTCTATCTCGGGCATGTGACAATAAATAACCAACTTATCTTGCTTCCTTTTTCCAGCAGTAGTAATTGCCAGTATTTTATTACAGTGGAGAGTAATAGCACAAGTGGAGCATTAATGTAGATGGCATCCGCAGCAAACCAAAGCAACACAGTGAACTACGACCAATGTGGGACTTCCTTCTGCTCAAGTGACAGCTACAGACACAATCGCTTTGGAGCCGCAGCAGGTGATGCCCACAACTAAAGGGACTTGGGTTCCATCCTGACTTCAGAATTTGCAAGCTCTTCCTTTGGTCGTGTGGGATTCCACCAGGTTGTCTGTCTCCTTCCAGGTGTACTGGTAGGTAAAAAATTAGTGACTTGGTGAGGTAAGTCGTAAATATGTATCAAAAGGTGGGAGCTGATAGGTTTGCAAGAGAATACAATGGAGAGAAATAAGAAGGGGGGAATAGGACTGCTGTGCTGAGTGCTGATTATAGACTCAATGGGCCAACATTGAGTCCTTCTTTTGTGTCTTTTGATCATCTGCTGCTGATTATTCTTGGATCAATGTGAAGCACAGTGATCGTCTGCTATTGATTATTCTTGGATGACCATTTGATGGGCTGTATTATGGACCAAGAAATGGGACTTGGAATTGGCCTGAATTACTGTTCTCGCCCTACATGGACACAATGGGCTGAATGGCCACATGATCCATGGTAACTTGGATCATGGGATTATTGTTATGGACAAGGAAACAAAATAAAGTTTTGTATAAAAGTGAGCAAAACTGCTTACAAAAGCTGCTTTAAAACTGCTTAAAAACGAGATGAGCAAAGGAAAATTTACGGACCTGTGTTATAAAGGTAATGAGTTAGATCCCTTTGATAATTACAACTGCTTCTACACTATGACAGAAGTATTTGGAAATTCTCACAGCTTTATTGCTCAATGGTATATTATCCTTCCCAAATCATAAAGCGTAATTTATGTCAATGAACGTAACTAAAGCAAAAACTGAATAATTTCAAAGCTAAACTATGCACATTCATTCATAGAATTACTTTCATTCTAACACCAGAGGGCAGAGACTGTGTTGGTGCCAGCTCCTGATCTTGCTCACCTGTGCTGGCTTCCAGCCCTAGGTTAAACTCTCGTCCTCTTTATTAAATTTGATCATGGCATTTCCCCTTCCTACCGCTATAATCTCCTGCTCTGTCACAACATAGCTCCTGCCTGCTACCTCTGTCCTTTTCAATAACACTGTCCTTTATTCCAGCCCATTCACATCAGTTACAGCTCACAGGACTCTACTCTTTCTGAAGTCTCTCTGCATTCCTGTTCTTCTTCAGGATTCATCCTTTCAGCCAAGTTTTTCTTCAATCTTCATTCTGTTCCCTATATCTCTTTTTCTGTCTGCAGAAAATGGACGATACAACCCAGTCCATCACAGTCAAAACCCTCTCCACAATTACAAGGAGCACTACCACAAGAAACCGGCATCCATTATCAATGACCCCCACCATCCAAGCCATGAAATTTTTTCACTACTACTGTCAGGCAGGGGGTACAGAAGCTTCAGGACCCATGCCACCAGGTTCAGGAACAGTTATTAACCATCAACCAACATGCTCCTGAATTGATGTGGATGACTTCACTCACCTCAACTCTGAAATGCTTCCACAACCTACAGACTCACGTTCAGGGATTCCACAACTCAAGTTTTCAGTGTTTTTTTTATTTACACAATTTGTTTTCTTTTGCACAGCGGTTGTTTGTCAGTCTTTATTTATATACTGTTTTCATAAATTCTCTTTTCTTTACTTGCCTGTAAATACCTGTAAGAAAATGAATCTCAAGGTAGTATATGATGACATATACGTACTTTGCTAATAAATGTATCTTTGGCTTTGACTTTGACTCTGATCAGAGAAGTTTTGCATCCTGTTAGGATATTGTTCCACATACTTGCCAACCTGCATAGACAAACGAAATTGTGTTCGACTGCAGACTGCTGCAACATTCATGGATTCAGGGTCTTGGATGTTATGTTTTCTGTGTTACTACATTCTACTATGTGCTTGCTGGCTTGCATGGGCTAAACGTGCTTTATGCTGTGTGTGACTGTTGGTACTGTGCTTTGTGCCTTGGCCATGTATTGTTGAATGACAATTACACTTGACTTCGAACTGGAAGCGGGGATACGAAAAGATGAAAAATCCATGAATGAAATGAAACAATTGGAACATTCAAGGTAACGGCCAGATTTGGAACAACAGAAAGATAAGGTGGCAAAGTGGAGTGTGGAAAGCTGAGGAGAGACCGAATGGAATTTTATAAACTTATGAGAGCAGAGACAGGGTAGGCAGTTAAAATCGTTATTCCACGGTAAAAACATCAATTACTAGAGGGCACACATTTAAGACGAGAGGGGTACAGTAAACTCTACTGTTTACTGTTTACCTGTGCTTTGCACTGCATGCTCTGTGAATTACTGAATAGTTTAGTAAGTTATTTGTGGTAATATTTTGTTTTATGTGCTGTGTGTGGATGTTGTATGTTTTGTGGGTACGCCGTGGTGCCGGGGGAACGTTGTTTCATTCAGTTGTATATAAGTACAGTCAGATGACAATAAATTTGAACTTGAGAAGTTTAAATGAGCTGCACAGGGAAAGGAACTTACACGGAGTGATAGTTGCCTGGAATAATGGTGGTGGCATCTGAGGCATTTTGACTGGCATGTGAGTATGCAGAGAATGGAGGGATAAGGGTTATGGAGGGACAGAAGGGGTTAGTTTAATTTGACATCATGTTCAGCACAGACGTTGTGGGCTGAAGGGCCTGTTTCTGTGCTGTACTCATCTATGTTCTATGTTTTAAAATGTTATTCCAATGCTTATTTATAAAATATATTTTGATATGGATATTAGATTATGATCTAAACAAAATCTGAGGCCTCCTGTGTTCATTGCTGACCATGGATATTGTGTCCTAGCTGTCTAGCTCTGCAAGCCAGGGCAGTATGATCTGGAGAGCAAGCTGCTGCTCATGTAGCAGGCTCCCCCTCTCCGTCCATCTGATGAATGCAAAGGAACGGCAGAGACCGATACAGTTTGGTAGTCGCAGGAGTTGCCAGTCGACATTGAACTCAATGTAGGACAGCCTTAGGGACTCCAGCTCCGGAATTTTCCCTCAGTACTTACTCCCAAAGCCTTCCCCGTGAGCGGGTATAGCCACAAGGCAGCAGTGTTTGAGATCAGAGTTTTTCTTCTCCTAGATGAACTCCCAACCATGGCAACTGGTTTTAAGGTGCTAATAACCCGCCGTTGTCCTTTCTCCTGTCAGTGGAAGTGGTTCCACCGGGCTTAGTAGCTAAGCCACATATGAAGGCCAGGAGCTGGACTTGGTTGTCAGAGGCTATGTGAGGCACACGTCATTGGGAGCATTTAATAGGCAGTGGGAGCTTGACCCCATTACCACCCTTGGCTAAAAAAATTATTGCAAAGGAAAAGAATTTCAGGATATATATTGTATACATTTCTCTGACATTAAGTGTAACTATTGAAGGAACCAAATAAACAAAATAATAACTATGTAACTTCTAAACGAAGGTGCATACTCTATTCTGGTCTGCCAAGGCCCATGGTGCTCCCATCCTTTGACTCATGATGATATCATTATGTTCTACTCATACATCCCTCGCCTAGAATCAATGGATACAACGCCTTCTCTACATTGCTTTCCTCTCTGAAAACATTTGCCATGACTCTTCAGTCAATTTGACATTCTCCATAGGTAATAATTTCTGATTTGTTTTAATTCCCTGAACCTGGAAACTTGTCACCTCTTGGTTTGCCTCAACTCTAGAATAGTTGATTCTATGTTGTCAGTAGGAGGAGTTCCTCATCACTACTATTTCAGTCTCGTGGTTTATATTGCCGGTAGTGATCATCTGGACATCTGATCATGTGGACATTCCCAACCTTGCTTCCAGCGTGTACAGATACCTTTCAGATGAAAGACATGGGGCAGATTTTTTCTTTGGAGTTGAAGAATGAGGGAAGATCTTGTTGAAACACAGAAGATCTTAAAGAGCATATTAGGGTAGATATTGAGATGATTTCACTTGTGGGAGAATCTCAAACAAGAGCACATGGTTTCATGATAAGGGAACAGATAATTTAAAACTGAGGTAGGTGGAAATTTCCACTCACAGAGGGTGGTGTATCTCTAGAATTTTCTATCCAATGAAGTTGTGGGAGGTACACTATTAGAAATGTTTAAGATGGAGGTAGATAAACTTCTGAAAAATTGGGGCTTTGGAAGTCTATGGGGATCTGAGAAAGAGTTGAGGCATGTGCCATAATTACACTAAATGGCAGGGCAGACTTGAGTGGCTGTAAACCTACTCCCTCTCCTATTTTCCTTTGTTCTTTGTATTTTACCTGACTCCCATTAGTGAGTTTTATATTCTTCTCTGGTCTGATGACTCTAACTCATTCTGTTTAAATTTGCTTTACTTTGCCTTAATAGTTACTAGTTCCTTCAATCTACTCTACTCTCCCTTCTAAATTAGTCCAGTTGGTCTAGCTTTCCAAAATATGCTTGTGGACTTCCTTCAGGAGTTCACCTTCCAGCTAACTGAGCAGTCTCTGTGGCCAAGATGAGATATGTCTTGTTGACAATCTGCAGAACAAAGGGTATGCTTTTCGTACATGTGTTAGATGATTCATGTGGCAACCTGGACAGAGCATCAACAATTACTTTGACAAATAACATTCTATTGTATGATCAAAAGTGCCATCCTGGAAGCTGCTTTTGTTGAAATTGCTGCTCTAATCCTGTCTTACCGATAATGGATTGAGGACAAAAGAAATTCCGAAGGGAAAAGATCTACGTCAATGATAACTTAGCATTCTCAATCTGTGTAGTAATAGTGCTTGTATTAACAATAACAAAGCAAAAACGCTGCAGGTTGTACCTGCTCCTTCTACGGGGGAAGCGGTAGTGACTGTGTCTCTGGTGCTGAGTCTGGATCTGAGGCTTGGAAGGTTTGAGGACCGCAGAGGAGTGCAGTAGTGATAGAGGAGTCCATAATTAGATGAGAAAGAGACACACAGATGGTATTTTGCCTCTCATGTGTAAGGGTCAGTGAAGTCTTGGATTGGGTCCACAGCATTCATGAGGAGAAGGGTGACCAGCCAGCAGTCCTGATACATATTGGTACCAATGACATAGGTAGGAAAAGGGAGGAAGTCCCAATGAGAGAATATAAGGAGACAGGTAGAAAGCTGAAAGGCAAAGTCTCCAGGGTAGTAATTTCTGGACTGCTGCCTGTGCCATATGTTCATCTGGGCAAGAACAGGATGATTTGGCAGAAGAATGCACGGCTGAGGAATTGGTGTATGGGCCAGGGTTTCAGATTTCTGGATCGTTGGATTCCCTTTGAAACTAAGATCTGTTTTCCTGAGCTCCTGTATTTTTCTTGCAATTAGTTTTATGTTTTGGAGTTGGATTAACAAAAGATGTTGGATTAAGGATGAGGTTTCAGGGTACTTGGAGGCACTTGATAAAATAGGCCAAAGTCAGCATGTTTCCTTTCAGGGGAAATCTTGCTTGACAAATCTGTGGAATTCTTTGAGGAAATAATAGACAACAGAGTCAGTGGATGGTGCTTGCTTGGATCTGCAAATGACCTTTGAGAAGGTGCCACACGTGAGGCTGCTTAACAAGATAAGAGCCCCATGTTATTACAGGAGAGATACTAGCATGGATAGAAGACTGGCTGACTGGCAGGAGGCAAAGAGTTACATTTTCCAGTTGGTGTCTGGTGATTACTCCTGCTCCGCAGATGCCAGTGTTGGGACCAGTTCTTTTCACGTTATATGTCAATGAGTTTGATGATGGATTGATGGCTTTGTTGCCAAGGTTGTGGATAATACAGAGATAGGTGGAGGGGCAGGTAATGTTGAGGAAGCAGGGAGTCTGTAGGGAGACAGATTGGGAAAATGGACAAAGTGGGGAAGCTGCACATGTTCAAAGAACAAAAAGAAATCTGACTTGACAATAATAAATGTACTTTGAACTTTGAAGGCACCATTTGGAATGAATTTGAAACTTCATTTGCTAGTTTTAGTGTCTTATCATGGTTAAAGAGCAAAGATTTTCCATGCTGATGGTGTTTTTGTTGTTTGAATACTTTCTGTTGTCCAATTTTATTTAATTGGAGCTCTGATCGAAAGGGATTCTTCTAAAACATAAGCTCTTTTGCTCTCTCCATGGATGACCATAAAACCATAAGACATAGGAGCAGAACTAGTCCATTTGACCCATCAGGTCTGCTTCACCATAAGGGCGTTGACTTGTCCATTAAGCATTTTCATTTCTCAATTGCTAGGAAATTTCGGACTATTCTAGTGGTATTTAGCACTGTGGATTTCCAAAGATTTACATAGACATTACTGTGTAGTTCTACTTGTTTAATGCTACTGTATAGTGCCTTTGGGATGATACCAGCTGTAAATATTACTACCCTGTTCATGTTCCAATATCTTTCAATTTCCTCTTTTAATTCAGCATATTTCTGGTGTTTTCACTTGTTGATTTCTGTAAGTTATGTGTGTTTGGGATGGCTATATCTAATAAATAAATTGTTCTTGCTTGTTTATCCTGTGTTATTACATCTGGATGTTTTTATGGATTGTCCTATCTGTAATAACTGATCAGTCATAATATAATTTGTGGAATTCTGACTCTAAAACTGGATCAGGCATGTATTTATAGTAAGGTGGCATTTCTTTTTTGAGTTTGTATTTTAAAACAAGCTTTTGATGAATGATGTTTGCCACTTGATTGTGCCTGTGTAAGTAATCAGATTGTGTTAAACTGCTACAGGACTCTGTAATGTGTTGAATTGTTCCTGGCTATTTTCTTGGCATTTTCTACATCTTGAGTTTGTTGGTCTTTTATTATGTATTTTTGATAAATGTTTGTGTTAAGCTCCTGGTCCTGTATTGCAACAAGGAAGCCTTCTGTTTCTGGGACGAGGTCTCCAACCCTGAGCCAGGTGTTTGACGCTTCCCTGTCGACATCTAGTCCGCTCAGATAGTGGGGATGTCTTCCATGGAGAATCAGGTTCCTCCATTGGTTCACTTTTTCTTCAATAGTGATGATGTTTTCATTTTTCTGGGTTTTGCTCTTATTTAAGTTTAGTGGTGTATACATCTTATCAGTGTTATTATTATATTTGTTATTATTGTTGTTATTATTATTATTAGCATTGATTGTCATATCTTCTCCGTGGATTGTCACCTTGTCGTGGTGGAGAAGCTTGTGTGGTCCTGTGATCCCGAGAGCAATGCCCTCTGGAGCTATGCTCCTGGTAGGGTCACCCATGGCGGTAAGGTCGAGGGTGAGGTCCCTGACAAAAAACAATAATATATGAAAATATAAGCAGGTTAGGAAAATGAGAATAGGACATGCCCTGTTCTCATTGCTACCATCAGGAGGGAGGTACAAGAGCCCGAAGGCACTCATTCAACAATTCAGGAAATTCCCTCACTTATCTGATTTCTGAATGGACATTAAACCCACGAACACTACCTCACTAGTTGTTATATCTTTATTTACGCACTACTTACTTAGTTTACCTATATATATATTTACTGCAAGTGTGGGCACGTGGCCAAGTGGTGAAGGCATTGGACTAGCGACCTGAAGATCGTGAGTTCGAGCCCCAGCCGAGGGAACGTGTGTGTCCTTGAGCAAGGCACTTAATCACACATTGCTCTGCGATGACACTGGTGCCAAGCTGTATGGGTCCTAATGCCCTTCCCTTGGACAACATCGGTGTCATGGAGATGGGAGACCTGCAGCATGGGCAACTGCTGGTCTTCGACACAACCTTGCCCAGGCCTGCACCCTGGAGAGTGAAGACTTTACAGGCGCAGATCCATGGTCTCGCAAGACTAACGGATGCCTTTAATACTTACTGCAATTCAGTTTTTCTACATTATCATATATTGCATTGTGCATTGTATTACTGTTGCAAAGACAAGAAATTTCGTCACCCGCCAGTGATATTAGACCTGATTCTGATTCTGAAATGAATCCTCACTGCTCCTTCCTGTCAGAAATGTTAACTGCACTCAAGAGACTTCTCACCATTTTCTCCACTTTTCTCTCTCTTAAAACAAACTTGCAATTTCTTATTAAAGCCACTGGAGCTGATGGGTGTCCCTCACTGAACGCTTAGTCCTCTCACATATCATATGAGCTCAGTCTTGCCTCCGAATATCGTGAGTTCAGTTCTTGCTCTGGGAAAGTGGACCGAGAAGTCCTAGTAGCCAGAGAGATCAGTAGTTTCAGAGGTGCTATCATTTTGGATGGGTTGCTCAACTAAGGTCCTGCTCACTCTTTCAGGTGGACGTAAGAAGATCATGGCACTTTTTTTAAAGAGAACAGGAACTCCCACTGATATGTTATCAGTTGTCACTAGACAGAGTTTCTGGGAGCAAACTGACTGCTGCACCACTTGACTGCATGAAGAGCATCTTGGAACATACAGTCATTGAGTTCTACATTATAGAAACAGGTCCAATATCCAAACTTCTCTTGAAGTTTATGATTTAACCTTCATCTGCCACTTCCCCTGGCAGCTCATTTCACACTCCTAGTGAGTAAGTTTGCTCTCAGATTCCCCTGAAATATCTCACCTTTCACCCTAAGTCTATGAACTCTAGTTCTAGTCTTAACTAACTCAAAGGGTAAAAGCCAGCATGCATTCACCCAACCTTAAGCCCATACTGAAAAGGAAATGAATAGCACTACAAGAACATTAGAGTTGTAGAGTCATAGAACACTGCAGGACAGAAACAGGCTCTTCAACCCATCTAGTCTGTGCCAAAGCATTAATCTGCTGAGACTCATTCACCTGCACCTGGAACATACCCCTCCCATGAACGTACCTAGCCAAATCGAAGTCGACCCCACATCCACCACTTATGTGGCATCTCGTTCCACACTCTCACCACCCTCTGAGTGAAGAGGTTTCTTCTCATGTTCCCTTTCAACATTTAACCTTTAACCCTTAAACCGTGATCTCTAGTTGTCATCTCACCCAATATCAGTGGAAAAAGCCTGCTTGTACCTACCCTATCTATACCCCTAATAATCGTGTATACTTCTATCAAATCTCCCCCCAGTCTTCCATGTTCTAGGGAACAAAGTCCTAAACTATTCAACTTCTCCCTATAACTCAGGGCCTCAAGTCCCAGCAACATTCTTGTAAATGCTCTCTGCTCTCTTCCAAGCTTACTTACACGTTTCATTTATGTAGGTGACCAAAACTGGATGTAGTACTCCAAGTCAGGCCTCACCAACATCTTATAAAATTTCAACATACTTTCCACCTCCTATACTCAATACATTGATTTATGAAGGCCAATGGGCCAAAAGCTTTCTTTATGATCCTATCTGATTGTGATGCCACTTTCAAAGTTCAAAGTACATTTATTATCAAAGTATGTATACATTATACAACCTTAAGATTCATCTTCTAATCTGTGCGTGGAACCAAAAGAGATGGTGGATCCAATGAATTATAGATCTGTGTTCTCAGATCACTCTGTTCTACCACGTTCCTCAGTGCCCTACTACTCAACACGTAGCTGGGCCTGCCAATTTGCAACAGCTCACACTTACCTGCATTAAATTCCATCTTCCATTTTTCAGCCCATTACTCCAGCTCGTCCAGATCCTGCTGCAAGCTTTGATCGTCTTCCTCCATGTCCACTACACCCCCAATCTTGGTGTCATCTGCAAATTTGCTGATCCAGTTAACCACATTATCATCCAAATCATTGATGTAGATGACAAACAACAACATACCCACACCATTAGACACAGGCTTCTAGTCAGAGAGACAACCATCTACCACCACTCTTTGGCTTCTCCTGTGAAGCCAATGTCTAATCCAATTTACCACCTCATCTTGAATATCAAGTGACTGAATCTTTTTGACCAACCTCCCATGTGGGACCTTGTTAAGGGCTTTGCTAAAGTCTATGTAGGCAACATCCACTGCCTTGCCTTTATCAACTTTCCTGGTAACTTCCTAGAAAAACACGAGTTAGCATGCACAAAGATATGTTGACTATCCCTAATTACTCCTTGTCTATCCAAATACCTTCTAATAACTTTCCCGTTACTGATGTCATACTCACCAGCCTACAAGTTCTTGGTGTATTCTTAGGACCTTTCTAAAATGATGGAACAACGTCAGCTATCCTCCAATCCTCCGGCGCCTCATCTGTGTCTAAGGATTTTTAAAATATCTTTGCCAGGGCCTCTGCAATTTCTGCACTAGTCTCCCACAGGGTCCAAAGGAACACATCGTCAGGCCCTGGGTATTTATTTGTGCTAATTTGCTTCAAGACAGCAAACACCTCCTCCTCTGTAATCTTTATAGGATCCATTACCTCGATGTTGTACCGCCTCACATCTATAGACCCTATGTCCATATCCTGAATAAATACAGGTGCCAAAAATCTTGCAGTTCCATGCATAGATTACCACTCTGATCTTCAGAGGACCAATCTCATCCCTTGCTATCCTTTTGCTCTCAATATTTTGTTGAAGCCCTTAGGATTCTACTTCATCTTGTCTGCTAGAGCAACCTCATTTCTTCCTTTAGCCTTCCTGATTTCCTTCTTATATTTCTTATACTCCTCAAGTACCTTAGTTGTTCCTGATATGCACCTCATTGTGTTCAGTCATTCTCTTGCTACAGTGACCAATGTATCTGATGACTTTGTAAAATCTGCAATTAGGCCAAATCAAGGCCTCTTCTTTTCAAATATACCAAGTACAAAATGATTATTTTACCTTGTGGACATTGAACCCATGAAAACTACCTCACTGCTATTTTTTTCTTTTTTTTCTTTCCTTTTTGGGTACTACTTATTTAATTTAACACTATGCATATATATCCCTCCTCTATTCCCCAGTGTGACCTTCCACTTCTTCTCACCTGCCTATTATTTCCCCTGGGTCCCCTCCACCTTCCCTTCCACAATCCTCTCCTATCAGATTCTTTCTTCTCCAGCCCTTGATCTTTCCCACCCACCTGGCTTCACCTATCACCATCCAGCCAGCCTCTTTCTTTCCCCTCCCTGCACCAACTTAATTCAGGCATCTTCCCCCTTCCTTTGCAGTCCTGATGAAGGGTCTTGGCCCGAAACGTCAACTGTTTATTATTTTCCACAGATGCTGCCTGACCTGCTGAGTTCCTCCAGCATTTTGTGAGCGTTGCTTTGGATTTCCAGCATCTGCAGACTCCCTCATGTTTGAAATTTCACAACAGATGCCAGTGACATGAGACCTGATCTGATTCTGACTTTGGCAGCAACAATGACATCATAAGGTCATAAGACCAGAAGACATAGGAGTAGTATTAGGCCATTTGGCCCTTCGAATCCTCTCCACCATTCAATCATGGCAATTCCTTTTTTCTTCTCCTCAGGCACAATCCCTGACCTTTATATGGAATATAGGCATCCGTTAGTCTCGTGAGACCATGGATTTATGCCTTGGAAGGTTTCCAGGGCGCAGGCCTGGGCAAGGTTGTATGGAAGACCGGCAGTTGCCCGTGCTGCAAGTCTCCCCTCTCCACGCTACCGATGTTGTCCAAGGGAAGGGCACAAGGGCCGATACAGCTTGGCACCAGTGTCGTCGCAGAGCAATGTGTGGTTAAGTGCCTTGCTCAAGGACACAACACGCTGCCTCAGCTGAGGCTCGAACTAGCGACCTTCAAATCACTAGACTGGCCTTTGACCATGCATTTTCCAACATTGTATTTCATTTGCCACTTTCTTGCCCATTCTCCTAATCTGTCTAAGTTCTTCTGCAGCCTTCCAGTTTCCTCAACAATACCTGCCCCTCCACCTATCTTCATATCTTCTGCAAACTTGGCAACAAAGCCATCTATTCCATCATCTATATCATTGATATGCAGCATAAAAAGAAGTGGTCCCAACACCATCCCCTGCTGAACACCGCTAGTCACTGACAGCCAACCAGAAAAGGATCCTTTTATTCCCAATTGCTGCCTCCCATCAATCAACCATTGCTTTAACCATGCTAGTAACTACCCAGTAATACCATGGGCTCTAAAAACTTGGTAAGCAGCCTCATGTGTGGCACCTTGTCAAAGGCCTTCTGAAAGTCCAAATATACAACATCCACCGCATCCCCTTTATCTATCTACTTGTAATCTCCTCAAAGAATTCCAACAGGTTCAACAGGCAAGATTTTCCCTTAGGGAAACAATGTTGATTTTGTCCTATCTTGTCCTTTGTCACCAAGTACTCCATGACCTCATCCTAACGATTGACTCCAACATCTTCCCAACCACTGAGGTCAGGTTAACTGGTCTATAATTTCCTTTCTGCTGCCTTCCTCCTTTCTTAAAGAGTGGAGTGACATTTGCAATTTTCCAGTCTTCCAGAATCATGCCAGAGTCCAATGATTCTTGTTTGATCATTATTAATGCCTCCACAATCTCTAATGCTACCTCTTTCAGAACCCGAGGATGCAGTTCATCTAGTCCGGGTGACTTATGTATATATAGGTCTTTCAGCTTTTTGAGCACCTTCTCCATTGTAATAGTAACTGCACTCACTTCTCTTCCCTCACACCCTTCAACATCAGGCACACTGCTAGTGTCTTCCACACTGAAGACTGATGGAAAATACTCATTCAGTTCATCAGACATCTCCTTGCCCCATTATTATTTCTCCAGCCTCATTTTCTAACGGTCCCATATCCACTCTCATCTCTATTTTATTTTTTATGTACTTGAAAAAGCTTTTCTATCCACCTTGCTAACTTGCTTTTATCTTTCATCTTTTCCCTCATAATGATTCTTTTAGTTGATTTTTGTAGCTTTTAAAATGATTCCCATTTCTCTATCTTCCCACTAATTTTTGCTTTGTTGTATGCCCTCTCTTTTGCTTTTACATTAGCTTTGACTTCCCTTGTCAGCCACAGTTGTACTATTTTGCCATTTGAGTATTATTTTGAATACATCTATCCTGCACCTTCCTCATCTTTCCCAGAAACTCAAGCCATTGCTGCTCTGCTGTCATCCCTGCCAGCATCTCCTTCCAATTTACTTTGGCCAGCTTCCCTTTCATGCCATTGTAATTTCTGTTACTCCACTGAAATACTGCTATGTCAGACTTTACTTTTTCCCTATCAAATTTTGACGTTGAACTCAATCAGATTGTGATCACTGCCTCCTTTGGGTACCTTTACCTCCGGTTCATTACATAACTCCCAATCCAGTATAACTGATCCCCTAGTAGGCTCAACGACAAACTGCTCTAAAAAGCCATCTTGCAGGCTTTCAACAAACTCACTCTCTTGAAATCCATTACCAACCTGATTTCCCCCAATTGGCCTGTATTTTAAAATCTCCCATGACTACCAAAACATTTTTCTTTTGACTCACCTTTTCTATTTCCTATTGTAAGCTGTGGTCCACCTCCAAGCCGCTGTTGGGAGGCCTGTATATAACTGCCATCAACATCCTTTTACCCTTGCAGTTTCTTAACTCAACCCACAAGGATTCAACATCTTCCGATCCTATGTTCACATCTTTCTACTGATTTGATGCCATTCTTTACCAGCAAAGCCATGCCACCCCCTCTGCCTACTGTCCTATCCCTCTGATACCTTGGACATTCAGTTCCCAACTACAACCATCCTTCAACTGTGGTTCAGTGATGACCACAACATCATACCTGACAGTCTGTAAAAGTGCAACAAGATCATCCAAGTTCTTATACTCCATGCGTTGAAATATAACACCTTAAGTACAGCATTTGCTACCCTTTTTGGTTCTGCATCCGTAATGCACTGATACTCACCCGGCTGGCTGCAATTGTGTCCTGTCATCTGCCTCCCCCTCCTGAAAGTCTGACTGCACGCTATCTTTGTTTTTTTACCATCCATCCGATACTGAGTTCCTTCAGTCTGGTTCCTAACCCCTTCCAAATTAGTTTAAACCCTCCTCAACAGCTCAGACAAACCTGCCCATGAGAATATTGGTCTGCCTCGGGTTCAGGTGCAACCCATCCCTTTTGTACAGATCATACCTCCCCCAGAAGTGATCCCAATGATCCAAGAACTTCAAGCACTGCACCAGCTTTTCAGCTACACATGATCTGCCAAATCATGTTGTTTCTACCCTCACTAGCACGTGGCACAGGTAGCAATCGAGAAATTACTACCCTGGAGATTCTGCTTCTCAGCTTTCTGCCTAGCCCTCCAAACTCTCTCCTCAGAACCTCTTTTCTTTTTCTTCCTGTCACTGGTACCAATATGTACCAAGACATCTGGCTGCTCCCCCTCGCTCTCCAAAGTGCTGTGGACATGGTCCGAGACGCCCTTGACCTTGGCACCTGGGAGCAACATACCATCCAGGTGTCCCGTCCACGTTCACAGAATCTCCTGTCTGTGATACCTTGCTGGGTTGCCAGAGAATTTAGTCGCCATCCTAAATCAAAGCATAATGACTTGCACTGAATAATTTTTTTTGCACTTGGTTTCACATCCGCATTAAGGCTTCTTACATAATGTTTGACTCATGGTATATTTATTTAGAGGCTTTTATAGCTGTTAATGTACCAGTGTGTCCTTTGTGCTGGTTATAACATTAGTGCCACTTAAAAGCAAGAATATGAGTGGAACATTGCATGAAGCAGCAGCTTAAAAGAGCAGATTTGGATTTTCACAACAATTGCTGTGAGCATGTCATCAACTAAAATATTCTCAAAACACCAGCTCCTCTCTGTCCATCTCCACAGGGTGCTAAGAAAACCCTCATGGTAGCATAGCAGTTAACTCGATGCTATTACAGCTTGGGCGTCCTGGAGTTCGGAGTTGAATTCCGACACTGTCTGCAATGGAGTATGTACGTTCTCCCCGAGAGTGCGTGGGCTTCCTCTAGAAGCGCCAGTTTTCTCCCACAGTCCAAAGACGTACTGGTTAATAGGATAATTAATCATTGTAAGTTGTCCTGTGATTAGACCAGTGTTAAAAAGGTTGGCTCCTGAGCAGAACGACTGGTTGTGCTGTAAGGGTCTGATCCACGCTGTGTCTCTAAGTAAACGTTCTTCATGACGTCATCCCTTGGATACAGTTATCTCCTGTAGGGAGAGGGTCAGAGGAACATCCTATAACATTCTTACTGAATTGACTCTCCAGCTTTGTTAATTGACCTTAGCGTTCCCCAGGAGATCACATGTTTGCTGGTTAGCGGGAGTTTTGAAGATCCTGATGTTGTGGTGTGAAGTTGGCTGACTTTAAGATTCCATCACCATGAAAGCTGCCCACATCCACCTCTATATCCCAATACACATTTTTTCCCCCTATCTTCACCTCTCCCTGCCTTTGTTACATTCTTTAACCCTGCAGTAATAAGATCCAGATAGTTCCTCCAAATCTTGCACATCTTCCGTTAGAACAATGGCACCTAACGGCGATTCCTTAGCTTGCATCTTCAGAAACAGCTCTATTTCTATCTTTAATATCTCAATTTTTCCCTTTCATGGTTCTTTTGAAGACCCTGACCTGGAGTTACGCGCTGACTTTGGTTCTTTGTGGCAATGGGACCAGCTCTCGGGGTCTCACGACTGGCCACTATTCAATATGCCAAGGACGCAGCCTAGGAGACTAGTTTCAGGGTTCCGGAATTTCGTGGCTGTGGAGGCGGGCGGATTCGAGGTCGGTACCTCTGCAGGAAACTGATGTGTCGTGGGAGATGAAGATCAAAAGCTGCAAGCTGGCTGCTAGCTGTGTGCCCAGAGACCCGAGTTCTTTGGACACAGAGTTCAGAAGATGCGATGCAACAGACTTCTAACATCGTAAATCAGTGAGTTGTTTGTTATGTCTCCCCTCTCGCTGTGAAACAGAAACATCTCTTTTTTCCTTATTAGGGAGAGAGAGAGAGCCTATGGTAAATCAAATTGCTGGGTGAATGAGTAGTCTTTGGGATACTGCAAGTCTGTGTCTTTATAGATGCGTGCTGCATGCTTGAGTGCTCGTCTGGGGGGGGTCGCGCCGATGCTTTTTTTTGCTGGTGGGGGTGGGTCATTGCTTTGCTGCTGCTTATGTGTGAGTGGGGGGAGCGGGGGGACTTTGGGGTTCTAACATTTAACTGTCATTCATTCTTTGGGGCACTCCTCTGTTTTGTGGATGTTTGCGAAGAAAAAGAACTTCAGGATGTGTATTGTGTACATTTCTCTGACATTAAATGTACTTTTGAAACCTTTGATAACCAATTTTCTTCAAAATTTTCCTCCTCACTCCACTTCTTTTAATTTGCTCTTTCAGATATAATTTACTCACCTGTGGTGATACTGCTCACTTCGGATTTGTCTGCCTTTTACCTGTGGAGTATTTGGACAATACTTCTGCATTAATGGTACTTTCACAATGTAATTATTTATGTAGCAGGATAAAGTAAAAGGACACTCTTGCTGGCAATTTTTCATACAGTTTTATTCTTTGTCAATTACTTTATAATTTTATTTTTACTTTACAAAAGTCTGTTGTTTCACAAGAACTGGAACTCACAGGTTTGGTAAAATGGTCTGAACTTTTGAGAAATTATCGACAGAGCTTAGGTCATGTGCTTGCCCATATTATAGGGGCCCACCTGACTCTTCATTTTATTCCTCCAAAGGGACCAAAAGCACCTTTAGTTTGCAGTTAAGCTAGACTACTATGTTCCTATTTGCATATCTCCATTATCCTAGTGTTCAGTCAGCTTATTCCTGGGAAATAATAAGCCATACCTCCAAGTGTCTGCTACTTATGGTTTGGAAAGGTAGTGAAAGGAAAATTTGTTTATCTATCTATTTATTTAGAGATACAGTAAGGTAACAGGCCCTTCTGGCCCAACGACTCTGTGCTACCCAATTACACCCATGTGACCAATTAACCTATTAACCTGTACATGTTTGGAATGTGGGAGGAAACCAGAGCACCCGGAGGAAACCCACGTGGTCATGGGGAGAACGTATAAACGTTTTACAGATGACAGCTGAGATGAACCCGAGCTGATGGTGCTGTAATAGCATTGTTGAATCACCCCCCAGCTTTTCATTCTGGCATCTTCCCCCTTCCTTTCCAGCCCTGAGGAAGGGTCTTGGCCCGAAACATCGACTGTTTACTCTTTTCCACAAATGCTGCCTGACCTGCTGAGTTCCTCCAGCATTTTGTGGGTGCATCTGCAGATTTTCTCATGCTTATGATCTGCCATACCTTCTGTCATTTTCAACAAGATCCCACAATGATATATTCTTAAGACCATAAGGCACTTGAGCAGAATTAGGCCATTCAGCCCATTGAGTCTGCTCCACCATTTTCTCATTGCTGACCTTATCCCTCTCAATGCCATTCTTCTGCCTTCTGCCCATAACATTTGATGCCCTTACTTACCAAGAGCCTATTAACTTCTGTTTTAAATACACCCAAGGACCTGGCTTCCATACCCATCTGTGGCAATGAATTCCACAGATTTACCACCCTCATAATGGGCCTGCTCTACACTGGAGGAAGCAAATACAGATTGGATGACTACTCTGCAGAAGGACGAACTGGGGCTGCCAGTCAGCTGCCATTTCAATTCTCCAAGCTACTTCCACCATGAACTCTGTGCCTTTGCCCTCAGGCCTAATCGTAATGTAAATTTGAGAAGCAGAATGTCATCTTCTGAAAAGGTTGGAATGCTTGAAACCTAACTATGAATCCAACAATCCTTTCCAGACTATCAGAATTGTTGGGTTCATATTATCAATTAGTAATGGTTTCCTCTCCCCTCTGATGCTGGCCGGCCTGCAGTGGTTTTCCAACATTCCCTTTACTTTTAGATTTCTGTGTTCCATATCTCACAGTTCCTTCACTGTTTCTTCTATCCTCTGCTGCCATTCACTTCTTATTTATTTCTACTCCAAACAGACCAACCATGGTTACAGACCGTCACCCCTTCTCTCAGCTGCACCAGAAGGAACTTTATCATTCAGTTTTATTTTGTCTCCCCACGTTACATTTAAGTAGTTTGTTCTCTTCATCCCTTCCCTTCTCTGTAACGTAGAGCACATGGTTTCTAACTTCTAGACCTGATAAAAGATCATTAATTTTAGAAGTCGTAGTCATAGAACACTATAGCGCAGAAACTGGCCCTTCAGCCCAGAAACTGGCCCCCTTCAGCCCATCTAGTCCATGCCTAACAATTAATCTGCCTCGTCCCATTGACCTGTAACCCTCCACACTCCTCTCAAAGATATACCTATCCAAATTTCTCTTAAATGTTGAAATGGAACCCGCATCCACCACTTCAGTTGGCAGCTCATTTCACACTCTCACCAGCCTTCTGAGTGAAGAAGTTCCCCTCACGTTCTCCTCAAACTTTTCACCTTTTACTTTTAACCCATGATCTCTAGTCATAGTCCCACCCAACCTCAGTGGAAAAAGCCTGCTTGCATTTACCCCATTTATACCCCTCATAATTTTGTATACCTCTATCAAATCTCCCCTCATTCTCCTATGCGCCAGGAATTAAAGTCCTAATCTATCCAACTTTTCCAGCGAATAACCTTTCCATATAACACAGATCCTCAAGTCCCAGCATCATCCTTGTAAATTTTCTTTGCACTCTTTCAATCTTATTCCTATCTTTCCTGCAGGTAGGTGATCAGAACTGCACACAGTATTCCAAATTAGGCCTCACCAACATCTTATACAACTTTAACTTAGGTTTTTCAACATAAGATTTTGTGTTAATTTTGCCAAAGATAGGAGAAAAGTAATGAAAGAAGAGACTACCTTTATATTTCATTAGCACAGCTCATCATCCTAAACAGTTGCTTCTCCCTTTCATAAATTCTTCCTGACTTTCTTGAGTAATTCCAACATTATCTGAACAAGATGCTGGAGGAACTCTGCAGGTCAGGCCGCATCAATGGAGAGGAATGAACAGTCAACATTTCAGGCCAAGAACCTTCAGCAGGACTCACAAAGGGACTGGTCCAAAATGTTAACTGTTTATTTCTCTCCATAGACGCTGCCTGACCTGCCATGTTCCTCCAGCACTTTGTGTGTGTTACTCTGGATTTCCAGCATCAGCAGAATCTTTGTGTACAACATCAGCTGCTTTCACTTCAAATCTCAAGTGTCTATTGTTTTTTTCTAACCAGAGATTATGAGACAGTGCTGCTCAACCTGTCTTCATAAAATTATCCCATTTAATGATTAATATTCCCCAAGTCAATCTGATGCATGAACTCTGCAAATTATATTATTACTTGCTTGTGTTATTTATTCAGTGCACATTATCTATTTAAAGATTCATATTTATTGACGCAGAAAACAATGACAAATATTTCTATTTGATGCAACATTGTATACTTTCATCCACATTAATTATCTTGCTTGAATTACAGCTGGTTGAAATGAAATTATATTCACATTATACAATATAAAATTATACTCATTTCTACCGCCTATTTATCTGCTTGGCATGAGCGGAGCTAAAGATCATACTAAAAGAATTAAATTAAAGTTTAAAAATCTTTAGTTAGCTTTAATTGTCACACATACATGGAAACATATGTAACCGGGTGACCGTCGGATCTTATTCAGCATTGTTAAAAGTGTTCTTAGGCATCCATCCGGGTAATGCTAGAATAGTTGTCTGTGCCTTTAAGGGAGACGGTGATGTCATTATACACGCGCGGGATAGTGGGGAGACCATTTTGTTTCTGCTGAAGACGCTGGTGGGGCATTGGAATTGAGTTCCTCCCCGAGACTGGTCATGGTGAGGAAAGGTGAGCATTAGTTGATGATATCCATGTGAATTCGTTTATGCTAACTGGCGAATCGAGAATATCGGTAATTTGACATGCTTTACATGTGGATACTTTAGATTTTCACGAGTAAAGGCATCGACGCTGGATCGCTTGACTTATGCAAAGTTCCTCACCATCAAGTAGGTCAGTTTTTCCTGTAATTTAACTACCAGGCAATACCTTGTGAAAGCTGTGCCAAAGTGTACCTTTTGTCTAACTTTATTGTATCGGGACTGATTGTGCATGTAACGGCGTAACGTGAATGTTTCGCCTCTGTTCGGAAATTCAGCATGTGTGTATGTCTTAGATGAGATGTATTCACTTACATTTTCCGCTGTTATGTATAAGATGCAGGGTGGGTGGGATTCTAATGTTGTTTGTATTATGTTCCTTCAGAATTGCCACTATCGTATTAGTACCGTATTAGTTCTGGTATTTTTATACTGCATTCGCAATTCTGTCCATACACGAGGGTGTGAATCAGAAGTTAAACTGAGATTGTAACAGCAAGAACTGGTTGTAAATTCGTTTGTTTTGTTTTGCGACCCCCTTCCGGCACTTAAACATCTAAAACAGGTAAAGGAATTAAAACCGGGAAAAGTATTTGTTGTCCTGAGTGTGTACTTTTCCCCAGGCTACAAAATATATAATGGAAATCATCATTTGCGCCAATGACCAGCACAGGATGTACATGAGGATGTACTGGAAGCAGGCTGCAAGTGTTGCCAAGCTTCCATCGCCAACATAGGGTGCCCACAGCTTCCTCACCCTAACCTGTATGGGTTTGGCATGTAGGGAGCACCTGCAGAAAACCCACACAGTTATGTGGAGAACATAGAAACTCCTTACAATAGCAGATGGAATTGAACTCCGATCTTCTGATCAATGGCACTGTAAAAAAATTACACTAACCGCAATGCTACTGTGCTGGTAATGAGATTACTTGTTCTGTGCTTTGAGCATGCGTTAGTGACTTTGGACATATGTGAAACAGTCTTGACTTCACACCCAGATGACAGGTTTACCATCATCCACTATCCCAGCCACGTACTGTAAGAAGCAGCTGGTAAAATTTTGCCTGGCTTAAAAGATAGATGGACACTTCATTGATCCCAAAGAAAATAAGCGTCACAGTAGCGTTACAAGTGCACAGCCATACAAATATACAAATATTAAAAGAGAAGTAAGAAAGAACTTTCTTTCTTAAGAAGTGGGGGGTGGGGGGGTCATCACTGCCCCGGCTATGAGTTGACTCATTATAGAGCCTAATGGCCAAGGGTACGAATGACCTCATACAGCGCTCTTAGGAGCAGCACAGTTGTCTTGGTCTATTATTAAAAATGTTCCTCTTTTCAGCCAAGGTGGCATGCAGAGGGTGAAACATTGTCCAGAATTCTCAGTAGGGTCCTTTGTTCTACCACAGCCTCCAGTGTGTCCAGTTTGACTCCTATAACAGAGCCAGCCTTTCTAATCAGTTTATTGAGCCTGTGTTGGTATCACCTGTGTTGAAGCCATTGCCCCAGCAGACCACTGCATAGAAGAGTGTACTGGTGACAGTAGACTGGTAGAACATGTGCAGAGAGGCCTGCATACTCTAAAGGACCTCAGTCTCCTCAGTAAGTAGAGGCAATTCTGGCCCTTCTTGTATGCAGCCTCTGTGTTGGTGCTCCACTCAAGTCTGCCATCCAGGTGCACCCCCAGGTAATTGTAGGTCCTCACCACATCCACGTCCTCACCATCAGTAGTAACAGGGAGCGGTGCAGGCTTAGTTTTCCTAAAGTCCATCACCATCTCCTTTGTCTTACTGATGTTGAGCTGCAGATGATTCAGCTTGCACCATTTGACAAAGTCCTCCACCAGGGCCCTGTATTCATCCTCCCATCCTCCCTTTATACACTCAACTATTGCTGAGTCATCAGAGAATTTCTGCAGATGACATGACTCAGTGTTGTATCTAAAGTCTGAGGTATACAGGGTAAACAGGAAGGGAGCCAATACAGTCCCCTGTAGGGCCAGGTGCTGCTTATAGCCATGCTGACACACAGCTGTGAAGCTGCACAAACCATGGTCTCTTTCCCCAGCAATGAAGGCTGTATGGTGTTGAAGGCACTTGAGAAATCAAAAATCATGATCCTCACAGTGCTGCCCTGCTTATCCAAATGGGAGTAGGCTCTGTTCAGCAGGTAGATGCCAGCATCGTCAACTCCAATGTGCTCCTGGTAGATGAACTACAGGGGATTGAGGGGGATTTGACCAGGGGTTGGAGATGAGCCAGGTCCAGCCTTTCTAGGGTCTTAATGGTGTGCAAGGTCAGAGACACTGGACAGTGGTCATTCAAGTCTTTCGGTTAGTCCTCCTTGGGTACTGGGACCACACTTGATGTTTTCCACACTGTCAAGACCCTTTCTGGGCCGAGACTCAGATTGAAAATGTGCTGGAGAACTCCACACAGCTGCTCAGCACACTCCTCCAGGACCTTGGGGCTCACACCATCCGGTCCCAATGCTTTCCCCAGAGCCCTTCTCACCTGCTCAGTAGTGAAGGTGAGTCCATGATGACTACGGAGTTGGTGGAAGGTGGGGGTTGGGGGAGGTGGAAATTGGGACAATAGCAGCTGTTATGCTGACAGTAAGTGCAGGGCAAGGAGGGGATGTAGACAATAGTAGCCTGTGTTGTTCATCAATGTGCTGAACTGGTGAGGGGAGGAGAGAGGAGGGAGGAGGGGAGGCATGGTGCTGAGGGAGCATTGGGTGCCTCGGCACCTGGACTGTTGTGTTGAGGGAGGGGGGTATGAACCGACAGGCAATTGTCAAACGTGTTGAAGAATTGGTTTAACTGATTAGCCCATTCACGGCTGCATTCTGAGGCTTTACAGCTAGGCAGGTACTTTGGATCTGTCTTCACTAGGGAAGACACAAACAATCTCCCAGATGTAATAGTGGCCAGAGGACCTAGGGTAACGGAGGAACTGAAGGAAATTCACATTAGGCAGAAATTGGTGTTGGGTAAACTGATGGGACTGAAGGCTGATAAATCCCCAGGGCCTGATGGTCTGTATCCCAGGGTACTTAAGGAGGTGGCTCTAGAAATTATCGACGCATTGGTAATCATTTTCCAATGTTCTATAGATTCAGGATCAGTTCCTGTGGACTGGAGGGTAGCTAATGTTATCCCACTTTTTAAGAAGGAAGGAGAGAGAAAACAGGAAATTATAGACCAGTTAGCCTGACATCAGTGGTGGGGAAGATGCTGGAGTCAATTATAAAAGATGAAATAGCAGCACATTTGGATAGTAGTAACAGGATCGGTCCGAGTTAGCTAAGATTTACAAAGGGGAGATCATGCTTGACTAATCTTCTGGAATTTTTTGAAGATGTAACTATGAAAATGGACAAGGAATGTAGTGGATGTAGTGTAACTGGACTTTCAGAAAGCCTTTGATAAGGTCCCACATAGGAGATTAGTGGGCAAAATTAGAGCACATGGTATTGGGGGTAGGGTACAGACATGGATAGACAATTGGTTGGCAGACAGGAAACAAAGAGTGGGGATTAACGGGTCCCTTTCAGAATGGCAGGCAGTGACTAGTGGGGTACCGCAAGGCTCAGTGCTGGGAGTGTAGCTATATACAATATACATTAATGATTTAGATGAAGGGATTAAAAGGAACATTAGCAAATTTGCGGATGACACAAAGCTGGGTGGCAGTGTGAAATGTGAGGAGGATGTTATGAGAATGCAGGGTGACTTGGACAGGTTGGATGAGTGGACAGATGCATGGCAGATGCAGTTTAATGAGGATAAATATGAGGTTATCCACTTTGGTGGCAAGAACAGGAAGGCAGATTACTATCTGAATGGTGTCAAGTTAGGAAAAGGAGAAGTACAATGAGATCTAGGTGCCCTTGTTCATCAATCACTGAAATTAAGCATGCAGGTACAGCAGGCAGTGAAGAAAGCTAATGGCATGTTGGCCTTCACAACAAGGGGAATTGAGTATAGGAGCAAAGAGGTCCTTCTGCAGCTGTACAGGGCCCTGGTGAGACCACACCTGGAGTACTGTGTGCAGTTTTGGTCTCCAAATTTGAGGAAGGACATTCTTGCTATTGAGGGAGTGCAGCGTAGGTTCACGAGGTTAATTCTCGGGATGGCAGGACTGTCGTATGTTGAAAGATTGGAGCGACTGAGCTTGTATACACTGGAATTTAGAAGGATGAGAGGGATCTGATTGAAACATATAAGGTTATTAAGGGATTGGACACGCTAGAGGCAGGAAACATGTTCCCGATGTTGGGGGAGTCCAGAACCAGGGGCCGCAGTTTAAGAATAAGGGGTAGGCCATTTAGAACGGAGTTGTGGATCTGTAGAATGTTCTGCCTGAGAAGGCAGTGGAGGTCAATTCTCTGGATGCTTTCAAGAAAGAGTTAGGTAGAGCTCTTAAAGATAGTGGAGTCAAGGGGTATGGGGAGAAGGCAGGAACGGGGTACTGATTGTGGATGATCAGCCATGATCACAGCGAATGGCGGTGCTGGCTCAAAGGGCCGAATGGCCTTCTCCTGCACCTATTGTCTATTGGCTAATTGAAGCCAGTGATGTTCTTCGTGCCTCTCCACACCTCCTATGTGCTACTCTGCCCAAACTTGTTCTCCAGCTCTCTCCTGTATTCCTATAGAGCTGCCTTGATCTTCTCCTTTAACTCCTCCTGCACGTTTCAAATCCTCCCCGTCTCCTGATCTAAAAGCTCTCTTTCTGTGATTGAGAAGAGCCTTTAGATCACTGGTAACAGAGATACATTGAATTCTTTAGCACAAAGTTCTGTTGTTCCCAATAACTGCCGGTAAATCTCAAACAATATTCAGTATCCATTTCGCGTACATAATGTATTAATGTCTAAACATCTGAGTCATGGATCCATTGGTAGATGAATAGGATTGTTGTGGAACAAAAGAAGGAAATTTAGCTCAATTTGTCTAGTTATTAGTTTTGTAATGCCCTGCTGGAATGTAAGGTATCCATGGTATTGATTGGCAATCTGAACCAAGAAAGAGAAGCAATATTTTGAGTCAGCAGTGCCTCCTCAGAACTTGGCCAGGTAGACGTTTAGTACTTTTGTATCGGTCTCTTTTTAAAGGTGCTGGTTTTTCAATGGTAATGGAATCTTGAGTAAGTAACTTTTCAAACAATAAGTGCGCCAGGTTCTGTCAGGCTCAGATGCTGCTGAATAGGAGTGCTGTTTTATACAAAGCCCTTTTTGTACAGAATATGGAACTAGGGTCCAAACCTGGAGTCCACAGACCCCTTGCTCAATGGTATTTGTCCACGGCATAAAAAAGTAGAAACCCCTGATGTGGAGCAACGATGGTGGATAAGCTCTTCTGTTTTCTGTGATGTCCTCGAGGAAGAAGCAATGCCTGAGACAGATGAAGAAATGTACACCGATCCAGCAATTCACAGACCGTCCAAATAATGAGCTTTAGGTGCCGCTGGGAACCAGAACTCTCTGCTCTTGTATGTATTCTCCTATTGTTTACAGTAACAGCAGAGAAATCTGTTAGAACGATCCATCTACATATTGTGACAGCAGGGGGAATTGCTGGCTGTAACACTGCTGGCTGAGCTTTGCACTATCCATTCCAATTTGACCAAAATGATCAACGCAAAAGATGTCACTGAGTTGTAACCCTCTGAGAATCAAGATAAGCTTTCAGCTGCATCCTATGTAAATGATTTATAGGAATCACCTTAACTATAAACAAAACAAAGCATTTTTATTTACATGGTAACTGGCAATGACCTCAAAATATCCCAATGCCTTTTAGACCAAATTCTGTACATCTCCATTGGTTGTGGAATCAGTAGTCTTCTGTAATAAAGAGAGCAGCTATTATTTTGCTCTCACCTGTGGCTTGGGGGAGAATTGGATATTTTGACTCTGCATCACAAAGTTGTGGGCGCGCATCACAGACTTGGGCACAAATTCTTGTCTGCCACCCTAGTGGTACACTGAAATGCTACACCATTAGTGGTGATACTCTGTAGATGAGAAGTTAAACTGAGATTTTGAAGATCCCATGACACAATTTTATAACCTTTATAAGTCTGGCTCATCCAGTCTAGACAAGAGAAAATCCGCTGGTGCTAGAAATCCAAGCAACACTCACAATCTATTGCAGGAACTCAGTCGGCCAGGCAGCACCTATGGAAAAGAGTAAACAGCTGATGTTTCAGGCCAAGACCCTTCATCCTGTCTAGATCTCCTGTGGCCAGTTGTAACAGACTTACTCTCCATTTCACTGGGGATCGAGTACATACCGTTATGTGGCAACGTTTATTGGCAACCATCAGGATTATCTGTATACTATTGACTTATGTAAATGTTATATCTTTTGTTAGGGTGTATTCTGGAGTTAGGGTGTATAACAAATATTAAGTTCAACAGCAGCCTTTCGTTAGATTTGAATGTGGATTGCAGAGGGAGTTTAAAATGCAGCCCTGAAAAACAGGTTTCCTGGAGCTGTGCTTTGGAGTTGATATCAAACCAGATTTTGCTGATTAACATTCGTTTTGAGTGCTTGGAGTGTGGGTGTGAGGGAGGAGGTGTGAAACTATATGTAACTCAAAGGAAGCATTGTAGATACATTGTAAGTATACAATTGTCCTGCTGTTACGTTTGAACTTTAGCATATGAAATTGACATGTCACGAGGTCTCTTCCTCCAAGAATGTCTCATTTTGTTGAATAAAACACTTCTGTATCCACTAGCTTCAGTTTCTCTCCAGTGACGTTGTTCACATCACAACTTTATCAAGAGCAGAAATACTCAACTCAAAGAACACAAAGCGCCTCAAATCTGAAACATTAATTCTGTTTCTCTTTGCACAGATGCTGACTGACCTGCTGAATGATTGCAGCATTTTCTGATCTTTGACATAAACATTTTTCTAACTATTCGTGAAGCAAAGTACATGAAATGCTGGAGGAAATCGACAGGTCAGGCTGCATCTTTGGAGAGGAACAGACGGTCGATGTTTCAGGCTGAGACCTTTCATCAGTACTGGAAAGGAAGGGAGAAGAAGCCTGAATAAGTTGATAGGAGAGGGGAGAGTGTCAGCTGACAAGTGAGGGGGAAGGCGGGTGGACGGGGGAGAAGGATGAATAAGAAGCTGGGAGGTGATAGGTCGAAGAAGGGTTGAAGAAGAAGGAATCTGATAGGAGTGGAGAGAGCACCATGGGAGAAAGAGTAGAAGGAAGGGCAACAGAGGGAGGTGATAGGCAGGTGAGGAGAAGAGAAAGGGTAAGAGGGGAACCAGAATGTGGCATGGAAAAGGAGAGAAGGGGGAGAGGTGCGAAATTACCGGAAGTTAGAGAAATCAATATTCATGCCATCAGGTTGGAGGCTAGCCAAACAGAATACGATGTGTTGCTCCTCCAACCTGAGAGTGGCCTCATCATGGCAGTAGAGGAGGCCATTGACCATCATGTCAGAATGGGAATGAGAAGTAGAATTAAAATAGATGGCCACTGGGAAATCCTACTTGTTGTGAATGTGTTCAACAAAGCAGTCCCTAAACCTTACTTATTTTTTGCTACACAGACGGAATATGAGGTGTTGCTCCTCCAACCTGAGAGTGGCCTCAATGTGACATGGATTATTCAATAATGAGTATAGATTTTCTGCTGCCTCAACTCTTTCTAAAAAGTGTTTAGCTCAAGGAACCTGCCAGTTCCAATATTATAGTTGTGGGTTATTAATTAGATGGTTGAAAGTTTAGCCATAGTTCCCCTTACACCTTCCTTACTTGCATTACACCGATTTTCAATGTTGATGGAATTGTCAGGAATAATTTTATGGCTGTGCTGTGTGCTATCTCAAGAGTCAAAGGGGGTTAAATAACACAGAGCACAAAGCAAAGAGCAGCATCCTTTCAGTCAATGATACAACTATGAATGGAAAGAGAAGCGTGTCTAATGTTTTTTTTTAAATCTAAAGAAGTGAATCAAAACAATTAGGACTGAATCAGGAAGGAAGAAGTATAAATAAATCAGTTTCTGTATGCCATTGTACTGATCTTGCTGTAAATAGATTTCCAGTAAGAATTCAAGATTCAGGATTGTTTAATGTCATTTCCAGTACACAAGTGTAAAGGAGAATGAAATAACTGTTCTCCAGATATTATGCAGTACACAAAAGCACAATAAGATAAAGAACACAATAATAAGACACACAATAAATATATGTAAATAGAAGCATAGAAAAACTACAGCAGAATACAGGCCCTTCAGCCCACAATACTGTGCTGAAAATGTACTTACTTTAGAAATTACTTAGGGTTACTCATAGCCCTCTATTTTTCTAAGCTCCATGTACCTATCCAGGAGCCTCTTAAAAGACCCTATCGTATCCACCTCCACCACCATCACCGGCAGCTCATTCCATGCACTCACCACTCTCGGCGCAAAAAACTTACCTGACATCTCCTCTGTACCTACTTCCAAACACCTTAAAACTGTGCCCTCTCATGCTAGCCATTTCAGCCCTGGGAAAAAGCCTCTGACTATCCACACGATCAATACCTCTCATCATCTCTCACCTCTATCAGGTCACCTCTCATCCTCCGTCGCTCCAAGGAGAAAAGTCCAAGTTCATTCAACCTATCCCATTCATCCTTTCAGATAGGCATAGAACATGGCTTAAGAGGAGCAAGAAAGTTAAGCCAAACAGTGTTGCTGAGCAGAGGAATCTTGGGCTCAAGTTCATAGTTCCATGAAGGTGGCTACACACTCGATACAGTGGTGAGGAAGGCTCATGGAATGCTTGCCTTTAATTAGTCGTGATTGAGTGCAAAAGTCAGGTTATGTTGCTACTTTCTAAAACTCTGGTTCGGCCACATCTGGAGTACTGCATACAGTTTTGGTTGCCCCACTATATGACAAGGCTTCATAGAGGGTGCAGAAGAGGTTCACCAGGATGCTGCCTGGTTTAGAAGGCATGTGCTATCACAAAGGGCCGGACAAACTTGGGTTGTTTTCTCTGGAGCGGCTGAGGCTGAGGAGAGATCTGATAAGAGGTTATGAGAGATTATGAGAGGCATAAACAGAGTAGGCAGTGAGTATCTTTTTACCCCAGGGTAGAAAGGTCCAATACCAGGGGGCACGAATTGAAAGTCCGGAGGGGGGGGGTAGGTTCAAAGGGGATGTGAGGGGCAAGGTTTTTTTTAACTCAAGAGTGGTGGACGTCTGGAATGTGCTGCCTGGTATGGTGGTAGAGGTACATATATTACAGGCCTTTAAGAGATGTTTAGATAAGCACATGAGGAAGATGGAGAGATATGGACGAGCTGGTTTGGCATAGCATTGTGGGCCGAATGGCCTGTTACTGTGACACTGATAAGATAGCTTGCTGTATATCTAGTCTATAGATTGCTTATATGTACTTGCACGTAAAGAAAATGATTTAAATTCTTGAGTCAGCCTTTTAAATAAAATGTATGTCTATGCACAACCTGGGACTGAAAACACAGTGAGCATCAGTTGCCAGTGGTTGCCTTATATAATGTACTATATTGCAATTATAACAGAATTAGTCGGCTTCCAATTTATTCTGCTGTAAGTAATGTTAATATGAGCTGTTTGTTTCTTTTTCCAAATTTCAAGACTTTATTCAATAAGAACTCATTTTCTTGAACTACGACAGTGACAGTACTTCAACAAAGCTACAGTACCTAGAGGTGTCCCACTGGTTTGAAAGGCACCCTCGAGTTTAGAAGAATGAATGACAATCTCATTTAAACATATGTGATACTGAGAAAAATTGACAGTCGATGAGGAAAGGATGTTTCTTCGTGCTAGAGGGACATGAACTAGAGATATTGTCCCAGGATATTGGGTTTGCAGGTCACCTCCTATTTGAGATGAGGAGACATTTCTTCACACAGAGGATTATAAGCCTTTGGCATTCTAGAGGGTTTTGGATAACAAGTTGTTAGGCATATTCGAGCTGATTGATATGTTTTTGCGCATTAAGGGAATCGATTGGGAATGTAATGAGCTGAAACATCAATCATAATATTTTTCAATGTGCAGCTTAATCTTGCCCCTATCTTCTATGTATTTTCGCTCTAAATTCAAAGTCCATCTCTCAGAAATATTTGTCATCCATTCACTATTCTGACAAAGGGTGTCAGGCCTGAAGAATTGACTCTGTTTTCCTTTTCACAGATGCTACCTGACCTGCTAGGTGTTTCCAGCACCTCTTGGTCCTATTGAATACTTCCAGCATTCAGAGTATTTTTGGTTTTATTTGGAAACCATTATTGGGATTTGGCTGGAGAGAGAGCACAATGTTATTGCTTTTCAGCATGTCACCTAAGACTCTGACAAGTATCTATAGATACACAGTGCAGAGTATCATAACTCATTGCATCAAGGCCTGGTATGGAAACACCACTGCCCAGGAACAGAAAAGCCTGCAGAATGTCCGCAAATATAGACCAGTCTATCACAGGCAAATGCCCTCCCCTCCATTGAGCACGTTTACGTGAAGCATTTCCAAAGGAAAGCAGCATCCGTCATCTAGGACCTCTACCATCCAGTATTCTCGTTACTATCACCAGGCAGAAGCCTTATGTCCCACACCACCAGGTTCAGGAATAGTTATTACACTACAACAATCAGGCAAATTCACTCACTTCAACACTGTGCTGATTCCACAACCTACAGACTCACTTTTCATTACAACTCAGTTTTTAATCTATCTATCTATCTATCTATCTATCCTATCTATCTGTCCCTCTGTCTGTCTATCTGTTTATATTTGCACAATTTGTCTTCTTTTTGCATATAGGTGGTTTTGTTTATGTATAGTTTTTCCATAAATTCCATTCTATTTCTTTATTTTTCCTGGAAATGCCTGCAAGGAAATGAATCTCGCGGTAGTATATAATAGCATATACGTACTTTGTCAATAAATTTACTTTGACTTTAGATCCATGTTGTGCTCAGTTACAGGAAGTCAGTCCTAGATGGAGTTCAAATACATCAAATATTGTTGCTCCTGAGACAGGTGTAGCATACCTGGCCTCGATCTCCCTTTGCCTGTGTATCCCCTCAATCTCTGGCAGGCCAACTTACCACTTTTTCACTTAATGCACTCTCTATCCTGATAACCCATCTGACAAAATGGTTAACTATCATGAAACTTTGCAGCCACTTGGCCATCAGGTCTGTGGTGTATTTTACTGTGGAGAAGTTGTCTCTCACCATCCCCATTCCTCTTTCTCAAGCATCTGCCTATTTCCCTTTTAGAAGAATTCACAAACACTGTTTCAAGAAACACTTTAGAATTGTGTCATCTATTCAAACCTCTATAAAGAAATTACTTCCTAAGTTCTATTTGGAAGGCATGAACAGTGACTGATATAAATACTCAGCATGTCAGGGAGAAGTCGAACTGACATTTTAGACTGATGACTTTCCATCTAGACTGGCAGTTTATTTCTCATTCTCTCTCCAAGTGTTCTTCCTGGGCTCCTGAACATTTTTAATACTTTCTGTTTTTATTTCTGTATTGGGTAATATTTTGTCCCTATTCATGTCCACATGGGGAATTTAACAACGCCTTCATTTAACCAAGAATAATTGATAAACATAGTCATGCCTTTTAGGACACCTTGTTCATAACAACAGTTTTCCAAATATTTTCATAAAAATACAGATTTCCAGAATGGAAAATTAATTCCCGAGATGCCTGTAAACTATTTTTTCCTCAGTTAGGTCAAAGCAGAGACAAGCAAATCAGCCCTTCTTGGTTTAATCTTTCCTTCCCAAGGAGATCCTTACCAAGACTAAATGTATCATGGTAAGAAAAATGATTCATAGCTATATTTCAGATGAAATCAGGAAATCAATCTGAAGTCAATTAAAAAGTACTTTATTATAGTATGATGTCTGGGCACATGGCCAAGTGGTTAAGGTTTTGGACTAGCGATCCGAAGGTCGTGAGTTCCAGCCCCTGCCGAGGCAGCATGTTGTGTCCTTGAGCAAGGCATTTAATCACACATTGCTCTGCGACGACACCGGTGCCAAGATGTATTGGCCACCCTTCCCTTGGACAACAGCGGTATCGTGGAGAGGGGAGACTTGCAGCATGGGCAACTGCTGGTCTTCCATACAACCTTGCCCAGGCCTGCGCCCTGGATAGTGAAGACTTTCCAGGTGCAGATCCATGGTCTCGCAAGACTAACGGATGCCTCATAGTATGATGCTAACTTGATGGTTGCTTGATATGCAAAATTATGATTCATGACACATAGTTGTCCAATTGAAGATAGACAGCAATAATTACCCTTAATGTTAATGTGCTCTGACAATTCATAGCATAGATGCCAACCCAATTCAATACACATTTAATGAAGTGTGATGAAAGAGTGAGCACCGAGGAGAGAATCTCCTGTGTAATGATGGAGAAATGCAATTCTTTAAGGTAATAATTAGATCAGTAAAGGAGGGAATGTATAATGGTGCTCATAATGTCAGTTGTTAGAAATGTATCTAAAGCTTAATGAGATTCTAACTTCATAAACAAGTCTGCAGTTGTTCACTATATATGCAAGAGCAGAAGGTTGTTTAGAAAGTCATTTTCAAATGCAGTTTTTAATAAGGCTGAGAAAAACAGAGAAAAGGGAAAGATGCAATAAAAAAGAGAGACCATATTAGAACCAGTCATTGATTGAAACATTAACTGCTACCTGGCCTGCTTAGACTTCCAGAATTTTCTGCTTTCCATTGCTGTCCAGATTTTGCTTTTATACAAACCAAGACTATCCTTGAAATTTGGAAAATGTATTGGTTTCTCATTATGTTGAGGGGATTTGATAGTGTAGATGAAGTAATTGCACTAATTAGGCAGACGACAAGGCTCGGTATAAAAACCAGATTCCAGCTATTCAGAGTGAGGTACTGCAGAGGGCTGGCAATTTAAAACTCTCACACGAACACTGATTGCCACTGGGCTGATTCCAATTTTCAAACTGAGGCTGGTAGTTTTTTTTAATCACACATTGGAAAAATAGGACGAGTACCTAGTACTTACTGCCCATTATGCTGCTGGCTTTTAGGACAGCAATGAAGGTCCTCCATCTCTCTTTGTATGGAAGGATTTTTCATTGCTGTATCCATAACAGTTTTTTTGATCAGTCAGTGTTGTTAGCTGTGAGCTGAACCCCCAAACCTGGAGGACTGGTGGACCACTCTTTGATTTGTTTGGCACGGGTGACCCTACCAAGAGCCAAAGCACAAGGCCCTGACTCCAGCCAAAATAGCTCTCCAGGCCATTGAGGCATGAAAGCCAACAAACCCTGTGGCAAGGTTGTGATCCTCTCAAAGGTTGAGTACGTAGAGTTAGCCACAATTCATTGAGTGAAGAAACAGGGACTAAATGGCCCAGAGTTATCTAAGTTCTTAAGGAACAGGAGAATCTTTTCCATTCAGTGAACCATCCAACCACTGCTTCTTTCAAATGAACTGCATAAAATCAGTCAGATATCGGATATTTGATACGTCCTTTAAATTTGAACAAATATGGTGACTTTTTATCCAATATTTTCATTTAATTTGATTTATTGCTCTTTCAAGTTTTCTTTTGAGGTTTTAGATTTGATCAGAAAGTTTTTCTCTCCTCTTTTTTTGGTTGTATCCTCAAAATGGACTGCCCAGTCCCTTTTTCTTTGGTTTGTTTGTTCTGTTTTTTTTTATATAGTGTAGTGGGGTTTTATTTTTCTTTCTATTTAAAACCCAATTTTTTTTCCTTTCTCCTTTTAACTGGTAAGAGAAGGACTGTTATTTTCTTTTTTTTATTATATATTTTATACTAGTTTAACAATATCTATGACTTTGACAGTGTCTATTTTAATCTTGGTTACCAATATATATATTTGAACTAATTCTCCTCTTGATTGTATTTGATTCTATGTTTTTTTTAAATCAATAACAAGATTAATAAAGAAAATCAGTCAGATACAAAGAGAAGTCATATGTAACAGAAACAAATTTCACAGATACTTGCACTTTACAATTAATATTGACAGCTTTACAAGTTGATGTGTCTTTTATGATGTTTCTGCAACACAACTTATTTTTCTCTCTGTTAACCATCTGTTTACAAGTCAATTATGAAGGTGCAGGACAAGATAGCATGGCTGCTTTCTGCTAAGACATTCAACAAAAAGGTATGGCAGATTTCTTTTTATGAAGGATATCGGGAACAAATGTTTGTATTTAAACAATCCTGTAGTTTTATGAACACCTTTAACTAGAGATGATTTTGTGATTATTTTGTGATTTAATTAGTCAAATGTAGATGCCTGAGCTACCATGGTGGGCATTTGAATTAGTATCTCCTCAATCCAGGCTCTGGAATAGTCACCCAATGCTACAGAACACAATGCTACAGAACAAATAGCACAATGTTGGAGATAAAAGGACAAATAGAAATTCTGGAATCAGGTTGACAATTGCCGGTGAGGGATCATATCAAAGTGCATTTATATGATACCTTTAAGAATCAGTGGGCAACCCAAAGCACTTCACTGCCAAGGAATTATTCCACCCAAGATTTCTCTGCAAGATGAAGTTAACTTTTTCTTAGTGATATTGAAATGTATTATTGGAATTACCAGAATTTCTCATTTATTTGCTAAAATAACGTACATAATGGGAAATTTTACATCCACCTGAGAAAACAAACCTGGTCTTAACTGAACATCTTTGGTGGGAGATGGGGTGGGTGTGGCCAAGTGGGGCAAAGATCCATTTCAGTAGTTACTGAGCATGTTCAAGTTCAAAGTAAATTTTGTTATCAAAGTACATATATGTCACCATGTACAATGCTAATATTCATTTTCTTGTGAGCGTACTCAATAAATCTATAGAATAGTACACATAACAGAATGAAGGACCACCCAACTAGGGTATTTAACCAGAGTGCAGAAGACAACAAATGGTGCAAAAACAAAAAGAAAAAATAATAAGAAGAAGAAGAAGTAAGAAATAAATATCGAGAACATGAGATGAAGAGTCCTTGAAAGTGAGTCTATAGGGTGTGGGAACATTTCAATGATGGGGCAAGTGAAGCTGAGTGAAGTTATCCCTTTTGGTTCAAGAGCCATGCTGAAGATGGAGGAGGAGAAGATGGCGGTGCGACAGCAGAGTGCGTGGCCACTTCAGTGGTGATGTCTGTTATCTGTCAAGTAGGGGACCGTGCACAATTCTGATTTGATGGAGACAGACGTGAGAGCACGGAGGAACATCTGGAAAACTTCTGAAATGCCCGCTTCGCTGCCGCTGCTACTGTGTGGTAACCGTAATCTCCGGAGCTGAAGGCCACAAAATCCTCGGCTTTGCGTGTTTCAGCGGCCGGGGCGAGGTCAAAGGTGCTCGGCAGAGGATAGCGCTCGGGAGGCTGGTTGGAAGCTCGAAGTTTTCGGACGGATGGACTCAGTGTTGGCTGTAGTCAGCTGCTTCCAATGCATCGGCAAGTTGACGGTGCCTGGAGGTTTATGGCAGGGAGTTTCTCCCTTTTGCCGCCGCTATCGGGGACTCGGGAGTCGATCGACTCAGGGACTTTTGAGACTTTATTTACCGTGCCCATGGTTTGTTCTTCATCAAATTATGGTATTGCTTTGCACTGCTGTAACTATATATTATAATTATGTGGTTTTGTCAGTGTTAGTCTTTGGTTTGTCCTGTTTTCTGTGATATCACTCTGGAGAAGCATTGTATCATTTCTTAATGCATGTATGCATTTCTAAATGACAATAAAAGAGGACCGAGTGTTCTCATAATCTAATCTAAGAGCCTGATGGATGAGGGTAAATAACTGTACTGTACCTGAACCTGGTGATGAGAATCCGGAGGCTTTTGTACCTCTTCCTGATGGCAGCAACGGGAAAGGAGCATGCCTTAAGCAGTGGAGTTCCCTGATGATGGATGCTGCTTTTCGTTTTGTGTAGATGTGCTCATTGGTGGGAGGGCTTTACCAGTGATGGACTGGGCCGTATCCATTACATTTTGTAGGATTTTCCGTTCAAAGGCTGTTTCCGTACCAGGCTGTGATGCAGCCAGATGGTAAAAGCTCATCCAGTTTTGTATCCATCTCGGTGAATGTTGTGTCCTGCAAAAGCCGTCATAATTAAACAACTGCTCATATTCCTTCCTAAAGAATTATAGTGAAGCACTCCCAAAAAGGCACTGAAGGGTCAATCTGCATTATTTTATACAGTGAGATTTAAACCCACAATTTCCTGACTTATGGTTATCGTTAGTTTCTTTGCCACAGCTTGAGTAGACCAGCATCCTGTGTAGTTTTGTACTTTGTTTAGATTGATTTCAATACCTGGCCATTCAGCTGACAGCACCTTTGGAATATTAAAGATTACTGAGTAATGGACAAGGATTCATGGTTGATAATTAAAAAGGTCTGGGAACCACCATGCACTGTCATTCTAAATATGCTGCAAAATTCTGTTACGGTTTGCCAAGAATGAATGGAACATATTTTCATATCAAAATGACTCAATTTGTCACTTACAAATTTTAGTCATCAGTTACAATAACCAGTGTAAATGTTTTCATTTTAATTGTGGCTAACTTATGTGTGTGCCCAGTGGGTTCCTCTGACAAAATCCATTGTAGAATGTAGGAGCTTATATACTGGAGGCATGAGGAGCTCAAGCAAAGGGTGTCCATCTTGTACATCGAAACGTAGAAAACCTACAGCACAATACAGGACCTTCCGCCCACAAAGCTGTGCCAAGCATGTTCCTATCTTAGGACTGCCTAGGTTTTACCCATAGCCCTCTATTTTTCTAAGCTCCATGTAGCTATCCAGGAGTCTCTTAAAAGACCCTATCATATCCGCCTCCACCACCTTTGCCAGCAGCCCATTCCACGCACTCACCACTCTCTGAGGAAAAAAACTTACCCCTGACATCACCTCTGTACCTACTCCCCAGTGCCTTAAACCTGTGTCCTCTTGTGGCAACCATTTCAGCCCTGGGAAAAAGCCTCTGACTATCCACACGATCAATGCCTCTCATCATCTTATACACCTCTGTCAGGTCACCTCTCATCCTCCATCTACAAGGATTCTATGCAGATTTACGGGAGAATGAGGAGGTGATCGATAGGAGCTGCAGGGAGATGGTCACCCCTAGGTTGGAGGAGGCAGGTAAATGGGTGACTGTCAGGACAAGGAAGGGAAGTGGGCCGCCTTTGCAGAGTACCCCCTGTGGCCATTCCCCTCAATGATAAGTATACCACTTTGCTACTGTTGAGGGATGACCTACCAAGGGGAAGGCGCAGCGAGCGGGTCTCTGGTGCTGTGGCTCCAAAGAGAAGAGAGGTGAAGAGGACTGTAGTGGCGATAGGAGGATCCGTAGTCAGAGGAACAGAGACAAGATTCTGTGGCCGCCATAGAGACCCAGATGGTATGTTTCCTCCCAGATGCCAGGGTCAGGGATGTCTCAGATCGGGTCCATGGCATTCTAGAGGGGGTGGGTGATAAGCCAGAAGTCTTGGTACATCTTGGCAACAATGACATAGGTAGGAAAGGTGAAGAGAACTTGAAGAGAGATTTTAGGGAGCTACGTAGAAAGCTGAAGAACGGGACCGCCACAGAAGTAATCTCTGGATTGCTGTCTGTGCCACGTGCCAGTGAGGGTAAGGATAGGATGATTTGGCAGATGAATGTGTGGCTGAGGAATTGGTAGAGGAGTCAGGGGTTCAGATTTATGGATCACTGGGATCTCCTCTCAGGATGGTACAATCTGTACAAAAGGGATGGGTTACTCTAAGGGAAGCAATACCTTCATGAGCAGGTTTGCCAGAGCTGTTTGGGAGGGTTTAAGCTAATTTGACAGGGGGATGGGAACCAGAGTGATAGTGCTGAGGATGAGGTAGCTGGTATATAAACAGAGGCAATGTGTAGTGAGACTACATGCAAGAAAAGGCTGTTGATGTGGCAAAATTGAAGTCAACAGGATGAGTTACAATTTAAAAGGTGAATAAAATCGAAAAGGATGAATACAGGACTGAGAGGGTTATATTTGGATACATGCGGTATACAGAATAAGGTAGATGAATTTGTAGCACAGTTACAGATGGAGGGAATCACTGAACAGTGGCTGAAAGAAGATTATAGCTGGGAGCTTAACATCCAAAAATACACATTGTATTGAAAGCACAGGCAGGTAGGCAGAGGGGGTGGCGCGAGCCTGTTGGCAAAAAATGTAGTCAAATCCTTAGAAAAAGGTGACAAAGGACCAGAAGGTGTTGAATTGTTGTGTATAGAGCTAAGGAACTGCAAAGGTAAAAAGACCCTGATGGGAGTGATATATAGACCCCCAAACAGTAGTAAAGATGTGGTATACAAATTACAATGGGAGATAGAAAATGCACGTCAAAAGGGCAATGTTACAATATTCATGGAGGATTTCAATACACAGTTTATTGGGAAAATCAGGATGGAGCTGGGTCCCAGGAGGGGATAATTCTAGAATGATTACAAGATGGCTTCTTCGAGTTCTCCTTTCTCTTTAGTCCATTCTGAATTTGCCATGTATTGGTCTATCATTTTTAACCAGTGAGATTTGAGTGTCAGCCTCACCCATGGGTTTTACAAATCGAAGAAAATGCCAACTAGATCTGTGCTTTGTGATAATTGGAACAAAAGAAGGGTTGTGCCTGTGCAATAATTAAGTGTCAAAATCTCTATTTGGAGATGTTAAACAAGTACTATGTCATGGTGAGGATTCATTGCCTGAACAAAAATGATCAAGAGACATTTCAGCGCATGTTGATTTTAGTTCCTGATGTGCTGAAAAAGAGTGCCATGTCTGACAAACAGATTGGTGGCTCTTGCGACATTAGAAACTAAACTCACATAATAACACAGAGCACCAACAATAAAGTCAACAAAAAACAATCAAAGGGCTTAGTTTCATTTCCTCTGCTAGTATGTGCTTAATTAATTCACATAAAAGCACCCTTCATTATCATTATCAATTGGGCACACAGGAAATTAAACTATTGCCTGAGGGTTTCATTTGCCTTTGGTCTACTGATTATGTGCTAAATGAGTTATTTTGTAATACCTTCTTTCTTGGGACACAGGGTTTTTGTCTCATAGAGTTGTCATCCCTCATAACGTCAGTAACTAATCAACCCAAGTACTGACTCATCCATTTACTTATTAGTGATAATGGAGTATTTTTAATAGCTCTTCTCAATTACCGATTAATAGGATACAAATTGGAATGCTGGTGGAAAGAGTGAAGGTTTGGCAAGTCAGGCTTCTCTGCTTAGATTCCTTAGCAATAAAAGTAACTTTTGTGTGCTTGTGATCCCTTTCAAATCAGAAATCCCACCAAAACACAAGATATTGTGCAGATGCTGGACATCCAAAGGAACACACACAGGATGCTGGGGGAACTCAGCAGGCCAGGCAGCATCTATGGCAAGGAATAAACAATCAACGTGTGGGGCTGCGACCTTTCATTTGTTATTCAAATAACAAGCCATGGGAGACAAAGGACATTAAGGACATCCTGAACGTAAAAAGAGGGCGTTCAGAGATGGAAATAGGGAGGAGCTGAGGGCAATACAGAGGGACCTGAAAGCCAGGATCAGGGAGGCTAAAGACAGGTACGGGAGGAAGCTTGAGTGGAAACTCCAGCAGAACAACATGAGAGAGGTCTGGAGGGGGATGAGGACCATCACTGGGATTCGGCAAACTAGCAACAGAGCAGCTGAAGGCAGTGTGGACAGGGCCAACGAACTTAACCTGTTCTTTAACAGATTTGACATTGTGACCCCTGCCCCTCCCCCACATGAGCCATCTGTTGTCGGCCCCCAACCAACACATATTCCACTCTCCCCTCCTACCCCTCCTTACAGTCCCCCACCCTGCTCTCATGACTATACCCCTCCCCCACACGAAACCACCACAGTGGGCTTCACAGCTGAACAGGTGAGAAGACAGCTGAAACGTCTCAACCCAAGCAAGGCTGCAGGACCGGATGGTGTCAGTACCAGGATGCTCAAAGCCTGTGCCCCTCAGCTATGTGGAGTACTTCGCCATGTATTCAACATGAGCCTGAGGCTCTGGAGGGTTCCTGTACTGTGGAAGACGTCCTGCCTCGTCCCTGTGCCGAAGACGCCACGCCCCAGCGGCCTCAATGACTACAGACCGGTGGCATTGACCTCCCACATCATGAAGACCCTGGAGAGACTTGTTCTGGAGTTGCTCCGGCCTATGGTCAGGCCACACTTAGATCCCCTCCAGTTCGCCTACCAGCCCCGACTAGGAGTTGAGGATGCCATCGTCTACCTGCTGAACCGTGTCTACACCCACCTGGACAAGCCAGCGAGCACTGTGAGGGTCATGTTTTTTGACTTCTCCAGTGCGTTCAACACCATCCGCCCTGCTCTGCTGGGGGAGAAGCTGACAGCGATGCAGGTGGATGCTTCCCTGGTATCATGGATTCTTGATTACCTGACTGGCAGACCACAGTACGTGTGCTTGCAACACTGTGTGTCCGACAGAGTGATCAGCAGCACTGGGGCTCCACAGGGGACTGTCTTGTCTCTCTTTCTTCACCATTTACACCTCGGACTTCAACTACTGCACAGAGTCTTGTCATCTTCAGAAGTTTTCGGATGACTCTGCCATAGTTGGATGCATCAGCAAGGGAGATGAGGTTGAGTACAGGGCTACGGTAGGAAACTTTGTCACATGGTGTGAGCAGAATTATCTGCAGCTTAATGTGAAAAAGACTAAGGAGCTGGTGGTAGACCTGAGGAGAGCTAAGGTACCGGTGACCCCTGTTTCCATCCAGGGGGTCAGTGTGGACATGGTGGAGGATTACAAATACCTGGGGATACGAATTGACAATAAACTGGACTGGTCAAAGAACACTGAGGCTGTCTACAAGAAGGGTCAGAGCCATCTCTATTTCCTGAGGAGACTGAGGTCCTTCAACATCTGCCGGACGATGCTGAGGATGTTCTACGAGTCTGTGGTGGCCAGTGCGATCATGTTTGCTGTTGTGTGCTGGGGCAGCAGGCTGAGGGTGGCAGACACCAACAGAATCAACGAACTCATTCGTAAGGCCAGTGTGGGGATGGAACTGGACTCTCTCACGGTGGTGTCTGAAAAGAGGATGCTGTCTAAGTTGCATGCCATCTTGGACAATGTCTCCCATCCACTACATAATGTATTGGTTGGGCACAGGAGTACATTCAGCCAGAGACTCATTCCACCAAGATGCAACACAGAGCGTCATAGGAAGTCATTCCTGCCTGTGGCCATCAAACTTCACAACTCCTCCCTTGGAGGGTCAGACATCCTTAGCCAATAGGCTGGTCCTGGACTTATTTCATAATTTACTGGCATAATTTACATATTACTATTTAACTAATTATGGTTCTATTACTATTTATTATTTATGGTGCAACTGTAACGAAAACCAATTTCCCCCAGGATCAATAAAGTATGACTATGACTATGACTATGACTATTAGGACTGGAGAGGAAGGGGGAAGACGCAAGAATAAGACGGTGGGGTGAGGGGTTGGGGGGCCAGAGTAAGGAGTGCAAGTTGGCAGGTGATAGGTGAAACCAGGTGAAGAGGAAGATGGGTGAATGAAGTAAGAAGCTGGGAGGTGATAGATGGGAAAAGTGAAGAAAACTAATAGGAGAGGACAGTGGCCCATGGGAGAAAGGGAAGGAGGAGGGATGCCAGAGGGATGTAATAGGCAGGTGGGGAGAAAAAAAGGGGCAAGAAAACAGCCAGAATGAGGAATGGAAAAAGAGAGAAGGAGGAGTGTGGGGAAATTATCTGAAGTTAGAAAAATCAATGTTCCTGCATCAAGTTGGAGGCTACCTAGTCGGAATATGAAATGATTCTTCTCCAGCCTGAGAGTGGGCTTATTGTGGCAGTAGAGGAGGCCATGGACCAACATGTTGGAATGGGAATGGGAAGTAGAATTACAATTGGAGACCACCAGTAAATACTACCTGTTGCAGACTGCGTGAAGGAGCTCAACAAAGCAGTACCCCAGTCTCACCTATTGCTTTCTACTCTCGCATGAGATGTGGGCTTGAAGACATCTCTGGCAAAGCAGCATTTACTGCCCTTCTCTGATTGACCCCATGAAGATGATGGCGTATTGCCATCTCAAACTACTGCAGGCCCTCTGTTGAACTTGGCCTCTGTGTACTATTAACCTGGGAATTCCACAGTTCAAGCTCCACAACAAAGGCGTAACACCAACCTACTTTCAAGTCCGGATGGTGAGTGATATGGAAAGGAGCTGGAGGACGTGACATTGTGCTTACTGCCCTTGTCTTACTTGGTGTCCGAAGCTGTGGGTTTGGGTAGACAACAAAGGAACTGCAGCAAGTAGCTGTTGCGTATCTACTGGACCGTACATCATAATACCTGTGCAGCTCCAATGACTTTTTCTCCATTTCAAAATGCTGTTCAGGTCCCGTTGCGCGTGACCACGGGCAGCTTCATTTCATAGGAAATTCCTAATGGGATCGAATATTGTGGAATCATCGGCAAATCAGCCTACATCCAAGATTAAGACAGAGGAATGGTTATTGAATAGCAGCTACCACAAACCCACAGAACTGGAGTGAAGGCATCGATATCAACCCCAAAGGACTGGAAGGAAGAAACCAGTGATTTATGTAACACAGTACTCAACAGCATAAACACACTAACAATATAGAAACATAGAAACATAGAAAATAGGTGCAGGAGTAGGCCATTCGGCCCTTCGAGCCTGCACCGCCATTTATTAAGATCATGGCTGATCATCCAACTCAGAACCCTGTACCAGCCTTCCCTCCATACCCCCTGACCCCCGTAGCCACAAGGGCCATATCTAACTCCCTCTTAAATATAGCCAATGAACTGGCCTCAACTGTTTCCTGTGGCAGAGAATTCCACAGATTCACCACTCTCTGTGTGAAGAAGTTTTTCCTCGTCTCGGTCCTAAAAGGCTTCCCCTTTATCCTCAAACTGTGACCCCTTGTTCTGGACCTCCCCAACATCGGGAACAATCTTCCTGCATCTAGCCTGTCCAATCCCTTTAGGATCTTATATGTTTCAATCAGATCCCCCCTCAATCTTCTAAATTCCAACGAGTACAAGCCCAGTTCATCCAGTCTTTCTTCATATGAAAGACCTGCCATCCCAGGAATTAATCTGGTGAACCTTCTTTGTACTCCCTCTATGGCAAAGATGTCTTTCCTCAGATTAGGGGACCAAAACTGCACACAATACTCCAGGTGTGGTCTCACCAAGGCCTTGTACAACTGCAGTAGTACCTCCCTGCTCCTGTACTCGAATCCTCTCGCTATAAATGCCAGCATACCATTCGCCTTTTTCACTGCCTGCTGTACCTGCATGCCCACTTTCAATGACTGGTGTATAATGACACCCAGGTCTCATTGCACCTCCCCTTTTCCTAATCGGCCACCATTCAGATAATAATCTGTTTTCCTATTTTTGCCACCAAAGTGAATAACTTCACATTTATCCACATTAAATTGCATCTGCCATGAGTTTGCCCACTCACCCAACCTATCCAAGTCACCCTGCATCCTCTTAGCATCCTCCTCACTGCTAACATTGCCACCCAGCTTCGTGTCATCCGCAAACTTGGAGATGCTGCATTTAATTCCCTCATCCAAGTCATTAATATATATTGTAAACAACTGGGGTCCCAGCACTGAGCCTTGCGGTACCCCACTAGTCACCGCCTGCCATTCTGAAAAGGTCCTGTTTATTCCCACTCTTTGCTTCCTGTCTGCTAACCAATTCTCCACCCACACCAATACCTTACCACCAATACCGTGTGCTTTAAGTTTGCACACTAATCTCCTGTGTGGGACCTTGTCAAAAGCCTTTTGAAAATCCAAATATACCACATCCACTGGTTCTCCCCTATCCACTCTACTAGTTACATCCTCAAAAAATTCTATGAGATTCGTCAGACATGATTTTCCTTTCACAAATCCATGCTGACTTTGTCCGATCATTTCACCACTTTCCAAATGTGCCCGATCGCTCCCCAGTACCCGATCGCTCACTGTGCCCAATTGCTCCCCAGTGCCCGATCGCTCACTGTGCCCAAACGCTCCCGTGCCCCATCGCTCACTGTGCCCGATCACTCACTGTGCCCAAATGCTCCCCTGTGCCCGATCACTCACTGTGCCCAAACGCTCCCCAGTGCCCGATCGCTCACTGTGCCCGATCACTCAGAGTGCCCGATCACTCACTGTGGCCGATCGCTCCCCTGTGCCCAATTGCTCACTGTGCAAGCCCTACTCTATTTTGCCCTCCCAAAGTGCAACACCTCACAGTTGTCAATATTAAATTCCACCTTTCCTTTTTCCAGCTGGTTCAGAGCACCCCGAACTCCCTGGGGTGAATGAGATGGTATAAACGCAAGCTTGATTGCTGCTTTACAGAAACTCCAGGGGTTCAGTAATGGGGGCACGTTTGCTCCATCTACCCCCCCCACCCTGACCAGTCACCTGTGGGTCAGAGCCCTGACCACCCACCATGTCCGGCACGTAGAAGATGCTACGAATGTTGAGGGGGGCGTCCGTCCGGTAGTGCAGAACGTAGCGCGGTTTGTCGTAAGCCTTTGCAACGTAGCGGTAGAATTCCTCGTGCTGCCACTCGCTGATATCCTTGGGGTCCATCATCCAGAGAGCCTGCAGAGTATATAGTCCTTCATCAACTGTAATATAACCGGTAGATAGTTCTGCAGGAACGTACTTTGTTTTTGTCAACATGAGTCCTTCAGATGCAAAGGCTATTAACTTCCTATCTTGTGAAAGAACTGCTCCCTGGCTTTTTACAGATGCACCCGCCTGTAAAATGACGCTGTTTATATTTTCCTTTGCCGTGTGATACATTCATATCTGTGCAGAATTTTCCTTGAATTTGCTGAGATTGCTTCAAGGGATTGTGGCCTGAGCATCTTCTTGCATCTCTCTGACCTGAAGCAGGAAAAGACTGGTAAAGACAAATGTAGGTCCCCTGCAGACAGAAACAGGTGAATTGATTATGGGGAGCAAGGACATGGCAGACCAATTGAATAATTACTTTGGTTCTGTCTTCACTAAGGAGGACATAAATAATCTTCCAGAAATAGTAAGGGACAGAGGGTCCAGTGAGATGGAGGAACTGAGTGAAATACATGTTAGTAGGGAAGTGGTGTTAGGTAAATTGAAGGGATTGAAGGCAGATAAATCCCCAGGGCCAGATGGTCTGCATCCTAGAGTGCTTAAGGAAGTAGCCCAAGAAATAGTGGATGCATTAGTGATAATTTTTCAAAACTCGTTAGATTCTGGACTAGTTGCTGAGGATTGGAGGGTGGCTAATGTAACTCCACTTTTTAAAAAAGGAGGGAGAGAGAAACCGGGGAATTATAGACCGGTTAGCCTAATGTCGGTGGTGGGGAAACTGCTGGAGTCAGTTATCAAGGATGTGATAACAGCACATTTGGAAAGCGATGAAATGATCGGACAAAGTCAGCATGGATTTGTGAAAGGAAAATCATGTCTGACGAATCTCATAGAATTTTTTGAGGATGTCACTAGTAGAGTGGATAGGGGAGAACCAGTGGATGTGGTATATTTGGATTTTCAAAAGGCTTTTGACAAGGTCCCACACAGGAGATTAGTGTGCAAACTTAAGGCACACGGTATTGGAGGTAAGGTATTGGTGTGGGTGGAGAATTGGTTAGCAGACAGGAAGCAAAGAGTGGGAATAAATGGGACCTTTTCAGAATGGCAGGCGGTGACGAGTGGGGTACCGCAAGGCTCAGTGCCGGACCCCAGTAGTTTACAATATATATTAATGACTTGGATGAGGGAATTAAATGCAGCATCTCCAAGTTTGCGGATGACACGAAGCTGGGTGGCAGTGTTAGCTGTGAGGAGGATGCTAAGAGGATGCAGGGTGACTTGGATAGGTTGGGTGAGTGGGCAAATTCATGGCAGATGCAATTTAACGTGGATAAATGTGAAGTTATCCACTTTGGTGGCAAAAATAGGAAAACAGATTATTATCTGAATGGTGGCCGATTAGGAAAAGGGGAGGTGCAACGAGACCTGGGTGTCATTATACACCAGTCATTGAAAGTGGGCATGCAGGTACAGCAGGTGGTGAAAAAGGCGAATGGTATGCTGGCATTTATAGCGAGAGGACTCGAGTATAGGAGCAGGGAGGTACTACTGCAGTTGTACAAGGCCTTGGTGAGACCACACCTGGAGTATTGTGTGCAGTTTTGGTCCCCTAATCTGAGGAAAGACATCCTTGCCATAGAGGGAGAACAAAGAAGGTTCACCAGATTGATTCCTGGGATGGCAGGACTTTCATATGAAGAAAGACTGGATGAACTGGGCTTGTACTCGTTGGAATTTAGAAGATTGAGGGGGGATCTGATTGAAACGTATAAGATCCTAAAGGGATTGGACAGGCTAGATGCAGGAAGGTTGTTCCCGATGTTGGGGAAGTCCAGAACAAGGGGTCACAGTTTGAGGATAGAGGGGAAGCCATTTAGGACCGAGATTAGGAAAAACTTCTTCACACGGAGAGTGGTGAATCTGTGGAATTCTCTGCCACAGGAAACTGTTGAGGCCAGTTCATTAGCTATATTTAAGACGGAGTTAGATATGGCCCTTGTGGCTACGGGGGTCAGGGGGTATGGAGGGAAGGCTGGGGCGGGGTTCTGAGTTGGATGATCAGCCATGATCATAATAAATGGCGGTGCAGGCTCAAAGGGCCGAATGGCCTACTCCTGCACCTATTTTCTATGTTTCTATGTTTCTATGATGACAGAATGGGTTTGCCCTAGAAAACTGCCTAATGTTTTCCTTTTCTTCATTTTCCATCTCAGTAATAGCTGTGATTTTGTCTTTTGCAGAGCATCACACACAAAATGCTGGAAGAACTCAGCATGTCAGACTGCACGTATGGAGAGGACGTTTTGGGCCGACATCCTTCTCCAGGACTGGAAAGGAAGAGGGTTGAAGCCAGAATAAGAAGATAGGGAGAGGGAAAGGAGTACAAGCTGGCAAAAGATATGAGTTTTGGGGGGCCATGGCTTCACTCCCTCTGATCTGTATAACTTCCAATATAACTGGCATTCTTTTTCTTTAATGGCACGTTTGTCACCAGTCAGCCCAAGTCTCTCCAGTTCTTGCTATTGCACTGTGACACACTCATGGCTATACTTCATTAGGAGTTTGAGGAGATTTACTAAGTCTACAGATATACTGTGGAGAGCACTGGCTCTGGTTGCAACATCACTTGGTATGGAGGCTCCGGTGCTCAGGGTTGAAAGAGGTGCAGAGCGTTGTGGACTCAGCAGCTCCATCTTGGGCACAAGCCAGCGCGGACATCTTGCAACGGAGGTGCCACAAGAAGGTGGTATCCATCATTAAAGACCCTCACCGTTGAGAACATGCCCTCTTCTCATTATTATCATCAGGGTGGAGGTACAGGAACCTGAAGACATGCACTTAACCTTTTAGGAACTGTTTCTTCCTCTCTGCCATCAAATTTCTGAATGGTTCATGAACCCATGAACACTACCTCACTATTCTTTGCTTACAGTATATACTTATCTATCCATCTATCTTTATTGTAACATACCATAGGAGTTTTCTGTCTTGTGCAGTACTGCTGCAACAAAACAACAAAGTTCACAAATGAGGCGATAATGAACCTAATTCTGATGCTGTTGAGCAACACACATCAAAGTTGCCGGTGAACGCAGCAGGCCAGGCAGCATCTCCAGGAAGAGGCGCAGTCGACGTTTCGGGCCGAGACCCTTCGTCAGGACGAACTGAAAGAAGAGCTAGTAAGAGATTTGAAAGTTGGAGGGGGAGCGAGCGATCGGAAATGATAGGAGAAAACAGGAGGGGGAGGGATGGAGCCAAGAGCTGGACAGGTGGTTGGCAAAAGGGATATGAGAGGATCATGGGACAGGAGGCCCAGGGAGAAAGAAAAGGGGGAGGGGGGGGAAAACCCAGAGGATGGGCAAGGGGTATAGTGAGAGGGACAGAGGGAGAAAAAGGAGAGAGAGAAAAAGAATGTGTGTATATAAATAAATAAATAACGGATGGGGTATGAAGGGGAGATGGGGCATTAGCGGAAGTTAGAGAAGTCAATGTTCATGCCATCAGGTTGGAGGCTACCCAGACAGAATATAAGGTGTTGTTCCTCCAACCTGAGTGTGGCTTCATCTTGACAGTAGAGGAGGCCGTGGATAGACATATCAGAATGGGAATGGGACGTGGAATTAAAATGTGTGGCCACTGGGAGATCCTGCTTTCTCTGGCGGACAGAGCATAGGTGTTCAGCGAAATGATCTCCCAGTCTGCGTCGGGTCTCACCAATATATAGAAGGCCACATCGGGAGATCCGATTCTGTTGATTTGTGTTTTGTCATTCTTGCCATATATTTGGATGTCACCCATTGTGCCCACTGCTCCTTCAATCTCTATGAATTTTACTGTATCTATTTTCAAATGAAACACCTCTTACTTTCTACCCAGATTAAATTTAATTTGCATAATTCAAATGATAGCTTTAATGTCATTAACGGTGAAGATTCCTCACAAGAGTGGCACTCCATTCCTTGCATCTAGCTTGTTCAGAACTTCGGCCTCAGATATGCTGATGTGAATTTCTTCCGGAGATGACGTAGGGTAGTGAATCCTTTGATGACTCGATTCATGTCTCTTGGGTTTTAGCACATCTTTAAGTTTCTCCCCAGCTTCACCGGAATTCAGCTAGCACACAATTTCCATGATTTTGATTGCCTACGGACTATGCTGCGGTGAGCTCCACCTTCATGATGTTTGACTGTGATGAGTCCCACATGAATTGTTCCAGTAACTTTTACATTTATTGTTCATCTACAGTCTCACCGCTTTGCTGTTTAAGACTTTGGTATTCACATCTCTGACGTGATCACACCTCAATGTATGCACTTAATTTTTCAAAGACACATCAGGGTTTTTTTCACATTCAGTGTTTTTTCTCAACTAGTGACAAGACCTAATTCTTTCTCATCAGTGATAAAGCTGCCTATTAGTCATATAAGCCTCTCTGGAAAAGCTACTATTGAACATTAGTTTAGAAATCCTTAGAGTCACAGTCCATTGTGTGCTGAAACTGTATAGAAACTATAGTCAATTTTTACACTCAGACAATCACTACAAACTTGTTTTTAATTCAGAATAAATTATCCTTTTTTCATTCCTGCCACCATGTTACATCTTGCTTTCTGGAGCATTGTTTGTTAACTAGATTTCATGACTAAGGTCTCTATATTTATTCTATAATCATCATGTCACATGCTTGGATGAGTACTGCAAAGTGTATTCATCCCAGTGATAAATGATGCAGTACAAGTGAGAAAATATATACTTATACATAAGCACATTGTTCCTCAATGTTACAATTATAAATCAGAGATTTGTGTTATATTATTGCAAGAATTTCAAGATCAAATGTGAGGAATAGTTGAGCTCGGTGCCCTCTGAGGTGATATCTTTATCGAAGCTTTAATAATTGTACCACAAACACAAGAAAATCTGCAGATGTTGGAAACCCGAGAAACACATACAAAATGCTAGGGGGGACTCAGCAGGCCAGGCAGCGTTTGGGAAAATGAGTACAGTCCACGTTTTGGGCTGAAAAACCTTCAGCAGGACTGGAGAAAAGAGCTGAGAAGTAGATTTAAAAGGCAGGGGAGGGGAGAGAGAAACACAAGGTGATAGGTGAAACCTGGAGGGGTAACGATGAAGTAAAGAGCTGGGAAGTTGATTGGTGAAAGAAACAGAAGGCCATGGAAGAAAGAAAAGGTGGGAGGAGCACCAGATGGGTGGCGAACAAGATAAGGTGAGAGACGGAAAAGGGGATGGGAAATGGTGAAGGGGGGGGCATTACTGGAAGTTTGAGAAATAGATACTCATGCCATCAGGTTTGAGGCTACTCAAATGGAATATAAGGTGTTGTTCCTCCATCCTAAGTGTGGCCTTATACTGGCAGTGGAGGAGGCCATGAATGGACACATCGGAATGGGAATGGGAAGTGGAATTAAAATGGGTGGCCAGTGGGAGATCCCGCTTTTTCTGGCAGTCGGAGCGTAGGGACTTGGCAAAGCGGTCTCCCAATCTCACTGATACACAGGAGGCCACACTGGGAGCACCGAATACAGTAGGTGACCCCAACAGACTCACAGGTGAAGTGTCGCCTCAGCTGGAAGGACTGTCTGGGGCCCTGAATGGTAGTGAGGGAGGAGGTGTAGGGGCAGGTGTAGCACTTGTTCCGCTTTCAAGGATAAGTGCGAGGAGGGAGATCAGTGGAGAAGAATGAATGGACAAGGGAGTCGTGTAAGGCAGAGGTTCCCAACCTTTTTTGAACTACGGACCGGTTTAATATTGACAATATTCTTGCGGACCAGCCGACCAGGGCGGGGTAGGGTTGCCAGCGGACAAGAGTAGCAGTCAAATACGTTGTGTTTACCCAGAAAAAGACTACAATGACCATGAAGCCTTGCGTGGGCACCAGTGCGCATGCGTGTACGTGCTGATTCTTTCTACAAATCATTTTTGGCGATTCTGTTTGGGGGGTGGGGGGGTTGTTAATCATGACCGGAATATCGGTGAAAAGTGGCTAATACACTCAATTTCGTTTCTAAAAGGGTTTATCTAAGGAATTTAATATTAAACACACAGCGCATATTATCCTTGCATGAATATAGTGAGAAGTCAATTATCAGGGGAGGACAGGGGAACTTGAAGTAAGTGTTGAACGAACTTCCAGTAGAAGTGGTAGAGGCAGGTTCGATATTATCATTTAAAGAAAAACTGGATAGGTATATGGACAGGAAAGGAATGGAGGGTTATGGGCTGTGTGCAGGTCGGTGGGACTAGGTGACAGTAGCGTTCAGCACAGACTAGAAGGGCTGAGATGGCCTTTTTCCGTGCTGTAATTGTTATATGGTTATATAAGTCACTTATAAGTCAATAGCATCATAACATTTTAAGTAACGTTTGGATATTAAACACACAGCACATATTTTCCCCATATGAACATATAAAATCATTGCAACACACCAATATCGCTGAATCAGTGGGAGCCCTGGGCTTGTTTCCCTGCAACAAGATGGTCCTATCGAGGGGTGATGGGAGACAGCAATACTAGTCCAGTCTATTCTGCAATTTAGTTTTCATTGCATTCATTGCAGAGGTATGTTGGAAATGGAAGCAAAGTTTTCAGTGCTTTCGTGGCTATCTCAGGATATTTAGCCTTGACTTTGATCCAGAATGCCGGCAGAGATGTTATGTCAAACATACTTTCCAGCCCATCGTCATTTGCAAGATCAAGGAGTTGATCTTCTTCCCGCGCTGACATGGATGATGCGCGGGTCATGACCTCGCGTGCGTTCAAGCGCTCAACAGTGCGAGACAGGGAATGAGGAAAGGTGCAGCTGACTCATATTGTTTCCTCGCGGCCCGGTAGCACATACTTTGCGGCCCGGTGGTTGGGGACCGCTGGTGTAAGGAGCGATCCCTGCGGAAAGCAGTAAGTGTGTGTGTGTGGCGGTGGGGGGGGGGCGGGGGGATACTGTTGGAGGTGGTGGAAGTTCCAGAGAATTATGTGTTGGACACGGAGGCTGGTGGGGCGGTAGGTGAGGACAAGAGGAACCCTATCCCTGGTAGGGTGGCGGGAGGATGGGATAAGAGCAGACGTGTGTGAAATGGAAGAGATGCGGTTGAGGGCAGCATTGATGGTGGAGGAAGGGAAGCCTCTTTCTTTGAAAAAGGAGGACATCTCCTTCATTCTAAAATGAAAAGCCTCATCCTGAGAGCAGATGTGGCGGAGATGGAGGAATTGAGAGAAGGGGATGGCATTTTTACAAGCAACAGGGTGGGAAGGGGTATATTCCAGGTAACTGTGAGAGTCAGTGGGTTTATAATAGACATCAGCAGATAAGTTGTCTCCAGAGACAGAGACAGTGAGATCGAGAAAGGGGAGGGAGGTATCGGAAATGGACCTGGTAAAATTGAGGGCAGGGTGGAAGTTGGAGGCAAAGTGGATGAAGTCGACGAGTTCAGCACGGATGCAGGAAGCAGCATCAATGCAGTCGTCGATGTAGCGTAGGAAAAGTGCGGGATGGTCACCTGTGTAGGCTTGGCACGTAGACTGTTCCACGTAGCAGACAAACAGGCAGGGAATGATTGTACCATGTAGGCAAGCAATATTAAGGCTGTGGAAGCAGAGAATTTAGGCGATTTTCAGTTTATGTGAACACTGAGGCTGAGCTACTGACTGTATCTCTCTTCATCCCCGAAACTATTTCCTTCCACAGCCAGAGTATTTCTCGGCTCATCCCCGCGGAACCTTCATTCACGCCCTTGTTAGCTTACCACTAATCTCAGCACACTTCACCTTTTCGATGATACATGCGCTGAGTTTGCAATTTTCAGCTTGGTGTGGGCTCCCACCCTCCTCTCCATCGCCCTGATCCCTGGAGAAAACCCTTTTTGCTACAGTCTCACCCTAGAGCCATCGCCAATCTTCTTGCCACTTACCATTGTCGGTGATCCAACCCAAAGCCCTGATGCTTGTGCTCTGGTCGCTGGGCAGATCTCCCCCATCCCTCAAGCCCCACCTCAGTTCTGAGTGAAACGCTTTGCATTGCCTTCAGTGTCACTCAATGCCTTGAACCTCAGGTGCCACTAAAACACTGACAGAACATTACAGCACAGTACAGGCCCTTCGGCCCACCATATTATGTTGACCTTTTATCCTACCCTAAGATCAATCTGACCATTGCCTCCTGCATATCCCTTCATTTTCCTATCATCCATGTGCCTACCTAAAGTCTCTTAAATATCCTTAATTTATCTGCTTCTACTAGCACCCTGGCACCATGCACCCATCACTCTTTATGCAACAAAAACTTACCCCTGCCTTCCCCTTATACATTCTTCCAAACACCTTAAAATTATGCCCCCTTGCGTTTGCCATCTTCATCCTGGGAAACAGCTCTTCTCATTCCATCCCACCCCAGAGAGCGGGCGGACTACAATAGCTGCAGCGAGAGACTACAATAGCCGGGGCAAGAGACTACAATGCAAGTCAGTCAGTAATTTCTGAACCACATACAACAGTACACTTTGGAAACTTGCTACTGAAGAACTTTAACATAGAATTTTCTATTTGTTTGACACTGTGCACTTACATTCTTTTCTGAAGTATCTAATATGTATGTGGCACCTGTTCCATCACTTCTGTTTTGAGCTGCTTCATTTCCCCTCCAACATTTTTAAACTCCTTTTCTGTTAAATAGCTAAATTAAAAATAGTGCAAAAACAGAGAAAGAGATTAAAAATGTTGGACAGAATATATATGTTACAGTAAATACATATAAATATATTTACATTAAATTAATTTATTTTTCTTATATTTATCATATATTGCACTGTACTGCCATTATGATAACCAATTTCACGACACATGCTGGTGATATTAATTTCTGATTCTGAACTTTCAACATGTAAATTGTTTTTTCCTCAATAAATAATTGTTTCCTGTTGATTCTTTCTCTTGTGACATTCTTCTTCATACTTAACCAGAATAATACTACAAACTACATCCAATTCAGCTCTCAGTACTGTTCAATAGAAGCCTATATCACTCCCTTCTGCCAGAAGGCAGGAACAATTAATTAGCTTCTCGTCCAATTCTCTCGATGAACCTGGATTTTGTTCTGTCCACAGGCATTATTAGTCCTAATTACCACTCATTGGAATAGTACTGGCTCTGGTCATGGGCCACTGATCATTTTTTTGTGCAGAATATGCTCCAAACAAAAGGCTTCCAATTAAATTCATCATGACTCAGATTGAAATAGATCGTTCTCAAACAGGCTTCATTAATGGTTGCAGTGATCCACTTAGTTAAATGCTTCAGAGGAATTAAAAAAAACACTGACCTGTGTAAGTCTAGATTGCAATTATACTTATGCTACTGATAATGCCAGTTGTGTCCCAGAGTCTAGAATAGAGGTATACCGTAGATCGTACAGTATAAATGCACACCATAAAAGAGCTCACAAGTTAGTACCGTTATATTCTTGTCTTCAAAAAGTTTTGTTTTAAATACATACCCAATTTCCTTTAGAAAAATGAGGTCAAATCTGTTGGTACTGTCCTTCCAGACAGTACAGTGTGTCTTAGCAATCATCTCCTTGCCATATTCCTAAACCCCATGTCTTTACTGGTGTATGGACAAATCATCCATGCATAGAAGATTTTAATATCCCAACTTATTTGATTGTCTAAATATTCACATTCAGTGCTGGATAAAAGACTTTGGTAGGGTGCTACAACAAAAATGAGTTGGACTCTTAGCTGAGTGTTAACTAAGTGTGGAGGTATATCTTCCACAATTATTCCACCGATTTATAAAGATTAGCTTTATTTGTCGTATGTACATCAAAACACACAATGAAATGCGTCATTTGCATCAAATCAAATCAGTGAGGATTGTTCTGCGCCAACGTAGCATGCCCACAACTTACTAACCCTAATCCTAATGGTGTTCTTTGGAAACTGGATCACCCAGAGGAAGCCCACTCTGTCGCAGGAAGAAAATACGAGCTCCTTACAGACAGTGGTAGTAATCAAACTCTGATCTTACCGATGGAGCTAACCACTACACTACTGAGCTGCTCCGTGGTATATTTCTACATAAAATCTCAAGAACCAGCTGAAATTCTGATGCTAGCATAAGGAGGGTAGCACCTCTTGTTTCTGCAGTGGGGGATCTGGTAGGTTTTGGTGAAGAAGTGATGCAAGTCTTAATAAATGTGGGATCAGAGGGGAGAGATTGCTTCTTTTAAGCCCTGAATGGAAAGACAAGTCTCCTCATCACGTCCTGCCATCTTCTACATCTTGAAAGCTCTGTGTGTGGGTGGTGTTATAAGGGAAAGACCCCAGTGCTTTGACACCTGGAAACCCTCCTGATTTGACCAAGAGCCTCCAGGAACCAAGAAATGAGGTAATTTTTGGCTGAAAAACTGTCACCTTGAGAAATAAATTGGCACATCTGACAACACAGCAATGTTGTAACACACATCAAAGTTGCTGGTGAATGCAGCAGGCCAGGCAGCATATATTGGAAGAGGTACAGTCGATGTTTCAGGCCGAGACCCTTCGTCAGGAATTCAGTTAGTCCTGATGAAGGGTCTCGGCCCGAAACGTCAACTGTACCTCTTCCTAGAGATGCTGCCTGGCTTGCTGCGTTCACCAGCAACTTTGATGTGTGTTGCTTGAATTTCCAGCATCTGCAGAATTCCTCGTGACAGCAATGTTGTGCCCAGTCTGAACCTACAAATGTAGCTAACTACAAAGGTTATGGGTAGAATCAGACTCAGAATTAGATTTAATATCACTGACGTATGTCATGAAATTTGTTGTTTTGTGGCAGCAGTACAATGCAATATATAATAATAATAATTAAAAAAGTATAGTATAAGTAGTGCCAAAAAGGACAAAAAGAAAGAAAAAGGGCTTGTCCTGGGTGATAGAGGTCCTTAATGACAGACGCTGTTCTTCTGGGACATCGTATTTTGAGGGCGTTCTCAATGCTGGGGAGGCTAGTGCCCATGAAGGAGCTAGCTGAGTTTATAACTTTCCAATCCCGGTAGTGGCCCCTCTGTTCCAGATGGTGATGCAGCCAGTCGGATACTCTCTGGGATACATCTGCAGAGCCTTTGCAAGAGTCTTTGGTGACGTACTTCTAATGAAACATATAGCTGCTGTCATGCCTTCTTTGTAATCGCATCAATATGTTGGGCCTGTGCTGGCGCGTGGCCAAGTGGTTAAGGCGTCGGTCTAGTGATCTGAAGGTCGCTAGTTCGAGCCTCAGCTGAGGCAGTGTGTTGTATCCTTGAGCAAGGCACTTAACCACACATTGCTCTGCGACGACAACAATGCCAAATTGTATCGGCCGTAGTGCCCTTCCCTTGGACAAGATCGGTGGCATGGAGAGGGGAGACTTGCTACATGGGCAACTGCTGGTCTTCCATACAACCTTCCAAGGCGCAAATCCGTGGTCTCACGAAACTAATGGATGCCTATATATGTTGGGCCCAGGATAGATTTTCAAAGATGTTGACATTCAGGAACTTGAACCTCCTCATCCCTCAATCAGAACTTGTGTGTGTGTTCCCTTAACTTCCCCTTCCTGAAATTGACATCAATTTCTTGGTCTTAATGCTGTTGAGTGCATGGTTGTTGCTGTGACACCACTCAACCAGCTGATCCAGCTCCTGGCTGCACTTCACCAAGAGTCACATAATGTCAAACTATTTCCTACCTCTTTCCCATGTGGAACACACTGAGGAAAGTTGTCATCAGGATTTAAAAGAGGTTTTGGAGTTAATATCACCAGGCAGCCAATCTCAAACAATTTGTCCAAAACTAGAGGCAGTAGCTTGGATCCCAGCAAGACAAGGAGTGCTCCTAGTTGTTTCAGTACCTCTCATTCACTCTTCACTCTGAAATACTTCAAAATAATCAGCAATTCAAATTGTCAAGAGAAGCCCTAGTCACATTCTTATTGTGGCTTCCCCCACACAGGAAGCCTTTGAAACACTCTGCACATGCTGTTAACTCCTGAGAAATTAGTCAAGTGTTTCATTCTTACAAGGGTGACATGGTAAATCAGTAAGTATTGTTCATAAACCATTGTGTGCAGTTTTGGGCTCCTTATTTTAGAAGGGATATACTGACATTGGAGAGGGTTCAGAGAAGATCCACGAGAGTGATTCCAGGAATGAAAGGGTTATCGTATGAGGAGTGTCTGGCAGCTCTTGGGCTGTATTCCCTGGAGTTCAGGAGAATGAGGGGGGATCTCATAGAAACATTCCAAATGTTAAAAGGCCTGAACATATTAAATATGAGAAAGTTATTTCCCATGGTAAGGGAATCTAGGACAAGAGGGCACGACTTCAGGATCGAAGGACGTTCTTTTAGAAGTGAGATGCAGAGAAATTACTTTAGACAGAGGGTGGTAAATCTGTGGAATTTGTTGTGGAGGCCAAGTCATTGGGTATATTTAAGGCAGAGATAGATAGGTTCTTGATTAGCCAGGGCATCAAAGGGTATGGGGTGAAAGCAGGGGAGTGGGGATGACTGAATGAAGTGGATCAGCCCATGATTGAATGGCGGAGCAGATTCGATGGGCCGAATGGCCTACTTCTGCTCCTAAATCTTATGGTCTTTGGTCTAACCAAAGTTCAAAGTTCTACATTTCAGAGCAAATTTATTATTATCAGATCAGTAGTCACCATATACTACCCTGAGATTCATTTTCTTGCAGACAGTCACAGTAGAAGAAAGGAATAAAAGAGAGTTAATGAAAAGCTGCACACAACAATGGAGAAGCAACCAATGTGCAAAAGAATGGAAACTGTGCAAATACAGACAATAATATTAAATAAATAAAAATACTGAGAACATGAGTTGTAGAGTCCTTTAAAGTGAGTCCATTGGTTGTGTTCAGTGTTGAGGTGAGTGAGGGTATCTACACTGGTTCAGGAGCCTGATTGTAAAACCAACATTGCATGTAACACGTGTTACATTATTTGTTCCACATTATTGCTCAGACAAATATCAGTTGTATGCTTCATGGAAAGAATGCCAAGTATTGAAAATCAGATAAGGAGAAAGCAAGCATGAAAAGAGATTTTATTGTGATTCCAATCCTGCCAAACATGCAGTCAGAAAATGTGAATAGAAAGAGTAAGCCAACTTTTCATAATTTAAGTTCTGAACTGGGACAGGGCTTGATAAGTGCACTAACTCCTTATTTCCTGAGCTTCAGTCCAAGCTAGGGAGTTTGGAATTGAATCTATCTCTGTCTTGAGTAAAAAAAAATCCAGTTTGAAATCAAACTTGCTGTCTTTTCCTGCAGAGTGGACATCAATCAATCTGAAAGCAATAACTGTGAAACTTCATTTTGATTGGATTTTGTGCCTCGTAGAGTCATAATATTCCAAGCAGCTGAGTATTGCCTTTGTCCAAATTGATACATTTTCTAACTGCAGGTGCCAGGGTAATTCCATTAGGTGCCGCCGTAAGATTTAATACATTCGTTTTGGGAGCGAATAGGTTTTCAGCACGGAGAACAATGAAAGATACGGTGATGAACTGCGGCTGCAAAATGCCAAGTGCATGCGTTAGATCGACTGTCACAAAATAGCAGGGAAGATCTTGTGCAATAGATGATCTCCTAGAACTTGTTATGAGAAGCAGAAGTCCTCATTCATTATTGAACAGTTTCTCATTAAGAACTTGTATGAATGAAAGGGGTATGGAAGCCTATGGTCTGTAAGCAGGTACATGGGACTAAGCAGAAGACCAATGCAGTTGAACGAAAAATCCGACAAAAAGTAGGGCAAAACTCTCCCCACCATTGAGCACATCTACACGGAATACTGTCACAGGAAAGCAGCATCCATCATCAAGGACCCCCACCACCCAGGCTGTTTTCTTCTCAGTGCTGTCATCGGGAAGAAGGCACAGGAAATTCAAGGTCCACACCACCAAGTTCAGGAACAGTTATTACTCCTCATCCATCAGGCTGTTGAATCAGTGATGATAACTTCATGCATCCCATCACTGAGCTGTTCTCACAACCTATGGACACACTTTCGAGAACTCTTTATCTCATGATCTCAATATTTATTGCTTATTTATTTATAATTATTATTTTTCTTTAGTACTTGTACAACTTGTCTTTTTTACATTGGTTGTCCATCCTCTTGGGTACGATATTTCATTGGTTCCATTGTGTTTCTTGCATTTACTGTGCATGCCCGCAAGAAAACAAAGCTCAGGGTTGTATAGGGAGGGGGGAGGGGAGGGGGGTAACGTCGTATAGAGTGACATAAATGTACTTGATAATAAATTTACTTTGAACTTTAATCTTTTGAGGCCGGCTTGGATGAGATGGGCCAAAAGGCTTGTTTCTGTGCAGTAGTATCTATAAATGTAATACACAGCATTAATTAAATTAAATTTAAATTTTCAATTAAATGAAGCCTGGCAGCCTAAATTGAGGAAAGAGCTAACAAATAGTACTCTGTCTCAGAGTGAGAATCCTCACTGTGGTGCAGCAAATGATCTAGATTACAGGCAAAGGTGTACGATGTCACAGTTATTAAGAGCTAGATTGCCTGATTAGACACCTGCCTTCAATTTGCCCATAGTTTGCACTTGGAGGTCCACTGCTGATTGATCTACATTGAACTTTCTCTCAATGCCCAGGCCTCGTCTGGCAGGCTGGGCCTCTGGCAAACTCTGTGCGTGTGAGGAGACTGCGTGATCAGCACTCACACACATCTTACTTCATCCTCCCAGGTAATTGACAGTGAAATACTTGGAGAATTTCTCAGTGTGTGTTGTTATTTGGGTTGGGAAAGTTGTCTTATAATATCCTACTCAGCTAAGAAACATCAACACCCCCACCCACCTACCTTCCCCCTCACCTGGTTTCATCCATCTTGTACTCCTGTCCCTTCTCCCACCTTCTTATTCAGGCTTCTTTCCCCTTCCTTTCCAGTCCCGACAAAGGGACAAAGGGACAAAGGGTCTCAGCCCAAAATATCAGCTAAATGTTTATTCCCCTTCGTAGATGCTGCCTGGCTTGCTAAGTTCCTCTGCCTCTTTGTGTGTGTTTCCCTGGATTCCAGCATCTGCAGAGTCTCTTGTGTTTACCTTTAAAGATTTGAATGTCCTTAACCAGAGGGCAAGAGCATATTTAAAACTGAACTGTTCAGCTTGCTTTATCATCTTTTAAAATGTATCAGTATCACCTCCACGAGACTGGCACTAGATTCTGTCCTCTTCAAAATCACAAACAATAACGAACCTGTATATTGAGAGGCAGTGCTGAAACTGTCTGATTGGTGCAGGAACCACAACCTATCACTCAACATCAAGAAGACAGAAGAAGTGATCATTGACTTCGGGAAGGCAAGAGGTCCCATACAAGCCCCACTATTCATAAATGTTGAAGTAGTGGAAAGGGTCTCCAGTTTCAAGTGTTTGGGGATGAACATCACCAAGGAGCTCTCTTGGTCCATCAACTCAACCTTGATGGTAGGGAGGCACAATAGTGACTACACTATCTGAGGAGCTAAGTAGATCTAATCTTTCAACAACTTTTATCGGTGTGCAATAGGGAGCATACTGACATATGGAATGGCAGTGTGGTACCCTAGCTGCAGCAAGACGGATCACAAAGTACTCCAACAGGTGATTGCATTGGGACTCAACTGCAGGACCAGGAGACAATCTATAACTCTCAGTGCCTATGGCACGCTCATTGCGTCATTAACAACCCATCCCATCCCAGGCACTGTTCAATCTCCTGCCTTCTGGTAAGAAATACGGAAACATCTTAGCCAAGACAGTGAGACTGAAAAACAGTTTCTCCTCAATGGCAGCTGTACAGCTGAATAATGCTACACTCGGCTTGCCAATGGTCTTTGAGTGTTATGGACTATCGAAGTCACTTGTTGCATGTAAATACGATTTTTTTTTAATTAAGCTGAACCACATGCATTGTAAATATCTATTTTTGCATGGAGTGGAGTAGCACTGTAATCTCATAACCTTGAGCAATGACAATAAAGTTCTATTCTATTCCATCCTAGCTACACATCTTTTAAAATCCTCCCCCTATTCCCTCACTCAAGTTCCAGACTGATCCAAAATTTTCACCCTGCTGAGTTCCTCCAGCACATTGTTCATTGCTCCAGATTCCAGATCAGCAGTCCCTTTTGCCTCTGAGCTAAAGACTCTCTTCTTTCCCAGATTTTCAAACAATCGGAGGTCATTTGCTTATTAGGGATTCTAAGGTGCACCAAACCATCTTGGTGGAGCTCAGACTGCAGATGGGGGAGGCTTCCTCTGCTGTTTAGTCCAGGAGAATCGGTTCACAGCACGAGCAAACTACCCACTTTGCCAACAAGTAGCCTGTAGAAAGAATTACTATTTGCCAATCTCCATTGGTTTCTAGCAGTCTGGCCAGTTTCTGCCAGAGAAAATGGTAAGTACTAATACTTAATTCCATAATTGTAGGTCAGTGGATTAAAAGACCCAGCCCCATATGAGAGATTTGATGCAGGTTACAGAGTTAAAGACTCTTGAAGTTGTTAAACAAGGTATCAATGCTGTGAACAGATACTTCAACTTCTTATCATTTTAAATATATCTATCAGTCATCCCTCTGTCTTCTTTTCTCACAGACCTAGTCTATCATCCTCTGCTGATATGTAAAGCCTTGCATTTCTAGTATCATCCTTGTAAATATTTTCTGCACCTTCTCCTGTTCCTCTATATCTGTTCAATAACTACAGCAACCAGAAATGTTTACAGTACTCTAGAATCAGAGCTACAGAATCACTGTAACACATATAAAATGCTGGAGGAACTCAGCAGGTCAGACAGCATCTATAGAGAGGAATAAACAGTCGACGTTCTCTGGGCTGTGACTCTTCATTAGGACTGCTCATCTCATTACTCATCTCAAGGCCTAGTTTCATATCAATCTGTTCCATTTCTCTGGCAAATATCATAGGAAAATGATTTAATATTTGTGCTATGACATCTTTAAAATATATTAATATTTGTTTTATGTTCCTTGATCATTTAATTTCTTTGCTCCCCTTTCCCTTTTTTTTGAAACTCTAGAGAGTGCATATCCCACACAACTTCTCATGGTCCCAGAATGCATTAATCTTAAGAAAACTCACCAAAGACTCTAGTTTCTGAGGAAGCTGTAGAGAGCTGGACTTGGCACATCCATACTCACATCATTCTACAGATGTGGAGTAGAGAGCATCCTAACAAACTGCATCACGTAGCACTGTGGCAGTGAGGATAGCTCCACAATGGGTAATCAAAACTGCCCAGAGCATCAAGGACGTATACACAGAAAGGTGCTGGAAAAGGGCCAATAATGTCAAGAAGGGTCCCACACACTCTGCTCATGGACTGTTTGTCCCATTCTCATCAGGGGGTAGACTACGTAGCATCCACGCCAAGACCACCAGACTCAAAAACAGTCACTTTCCCCAAGCACCATTAACTCCACCACCATTTTATTATTCCTGTCAGTCACCTTATGTGCAGCCTGGTGTCACTTTATAGAGATAAAATCAATATATGTATAGAAGCTATCTTAAGTATGTTATGCTTATTTAAATTATTTTTTGTGGGTTTTTTTGCGTGGCATTGGATCCAGAGAAACAATTGTTTCATTCTCGTTACACTACTTGTGTACAGTACAGGAAATAACATTAAACAATCATGAATCTTAATTGTCTAGAATCAGAATCCAGATTATTATCACGGAATATACTATGAAATTTATTGTTTTGCGACAGTAGTTAAGATAAATAAATAAATAGTTCATTTCAATGGCGGGAGGAGAAGATGGCGGCGCGATGCAGCTCGCAGCGGCCACTCCGGTGGTGATGTCTGTTATTTGTCAAGTAGGGTGCTGCGCACAATCCTGATTTGATGGAGACGGACGTGAGAGCACGGAGGAACATCTGGTGAAACTTCTGAAATGCCTGCTTCGCTGGTGCTGCTACTGTGTGATTCAGAATCTCCGGAGGGGAAGGCCCCGAGTCCTCAGCTTTGCTTGTTGCTCGGCGGCCGGGGCGGGGTTGAAGCGCTCGGCAGAGGATGGTGCTCAGAGAGGCTGTGTCAGAGGCTCGAAGTTTTCAGACGGACTCAGAGTCTGCTGCGGTCGGGTGCTTCCAATGGTGCTGCATCGGCAAGTTTGCGGCGCTTGGAGGTTCATGGCAGGGAGAGTTTCTCCCTTCTACCGTCTACGTGAGATGATGGGGCTATCAGGACTTGAGACTTTTTTTTACCGTGCCCATGGTCTGCTCTTTATCAAATTACGGTATTGCTTTGCACTGTTGTAACTATATGTTATAATTATGTGGTTTTGTCTGTTTCAGTCTTGGTTTGTCCTGTGTTTCTATGATATCATTCTGGAGGAACATTGTATCATTTTTTAATGCATGCATTTCTAAATGACAATAAACGAGGACTGAGTGTCCTCATAATCTAATCTAATAATCTAATCTAAATTGTTCAAAAGAGAAATAACAAGTTAGCGTTCATGGGTTCATGGACTGCTCAGAAATCTGATGGTGGAGGGAAAGAACCTGTTCCTAACACTTTGAGGATGGGTCTTGAGGCCGTTGTACGTTCTCCCTGGTGGTAGTAATGAGAAGAGGACATGTCCCAAATGGCGAGGTCCTTATTGATGTGTGCTGCTTTCTTGCGGCATCGCCATTTGAAGATTTCCTTGATAGTGGACAAATGTTTTGTCTTCTTGCCTTTCATATTCTCTTTCCGTACATTTCTTAGGCAATTTTATAATTAATTGATGCATCTTCTTTACTCTCAATTGTTTCTTTTGTCTTTATTCATTTACAGCGCCTTATTTTATTCTTTCATTTTAGAAAAACACATTTTGCCTGCGCTGTGCTGGACAACAATTTAATTCAACATTGTCGTTTGTGAATATTGTTGCCAGTTTTATGTTCTCAAGTTCCATTGTCCACCACTTAAAATCGGGTGATGCTGCCTGATTTGCTGAGTTCCTCATAAGCACAGGAGTTTCTGCAGAAGCTGGGAATCCAGAGTAACTCACACAAGATGCTGGAGGAGCTCAGCTGGTAAGGCAGCACCAATTTAAAGAAATAAGAGTGGACGTTTTGGCCGAGACCCTTCATCAGGACTGGAAAGTAAAGGGGAAAGAAGCCCGAATAAGAAAACTTCTTCCCCCTTCCTTTCCCAGTACCGATGAAGGAACTCGACCTGAAACGTGGGCTCTATTCCTTTCCACAGATGCTGCCTGACCTGCTGAGTTCCTCCATATTTTGTGTGTGTTGCTGAGTTCTTCCTCCCTTTTTGTGCGGTTTGCTCTAGGTTTCCAGCATCTTGTGTTTGGGGCATGAACACACACAGTTTCAACCTCACATGCAGCTAAGCCCTCGTCCCACACTTCTAGGTAAGTAGCTGATTCTGGTCAGTCCTGAGAATCCTGGAGTGGAGCCACTTGGATGAAGGGTCTCAACCTGAATCATCAACTGGTTACCCACTTCCATAGATGCTGCCTGACCAGCTGAGTTCTTCCTGCATTTTGTGTGTATTGATTTGCAAGTTAAGTGACTGCATAAGGACAGACCTAAAGACCTGGTATGGATTTATCAGGACTGGAAGGTAAGTGATTTCTTCTGGGGCAGACTTAGCAAACCTGGAGTGGATTCAGTTACCCTGTAAGGTAAGTAGTTATCCCCATCCAATTCTGTAAATCCCTGAAGAGGAATGGATTTATTTTCACAACTTTTGTCAGCCTTGTGTTCTTCGCAATATCATCTTTTAAAAATTTCTATTATTTTATGGTCACTTTTGCCTAGATAGTTTTTTACCACTTTTTTTTCTCTCTGGTTGGACATGGATTGAAACAAGTAGCCTTGGTTATCCCAAAAATGACTGGAAAGCAGAATATAACTCATCTGGAATATTTTCTATATCAGCCATCATTAGTGCCTGGCAGATATTTTAGCCTGGAGGCCTATACAGTAGAAGCTGAGATTCAGACATGAATCGACCCACTCAGTGAACTTCCAGTCTCTCTGAGGGAGATGGCTGAATGATTGAAGAACTTTCATGCAGGGAGAAAGGTCACAACAAATCCATACCTTTGCCAAATCAGCCACATGCCAACTTGCAGCTCAGTATAGTCAGCTGTGTTTGCGATGTGAGCAAAACAGAGATCTGAAGGGGAAAATTATGTAACTGTCATTATTGGAAAGGAAAATTAATGCATCTTTACCTTGCTTTCCACGCTTGTTGACTATTCTTGGAATCTTTTTAGCAGTGAACTAAAATAATGTTGCTGTCTGTAAAGTGGCACTCAGTATTGATATGGACAAAGATTTACTGTCACCTATTTCACAGTGAAGTAAAAACAACCAGCAATTTTGTGAATCTGTAGAAATTACCGCCAGGGTAACCCTTTCAGGTTGAATCTGTACCATCCAAATGGCTAGTTTATTAAAGAATGAGATTATTGGAACAGGGTAGGTAAATGTGTTTGTAATTATCTGTTCATGTGAAACCTGTGTTTATTTTATTAAGTCCCACGTACAGGAACAGAATAGGTAAGCAGACTGATTGTTAAAAATAAATCACCAGTTTTGGCTGTGGTCCTGTAATCTGCTTCAAGGCTGTGAATGAAACAGACTATTCCTGCAGTAAATGGTGATGTGTAACATTGTTTACAGAATATCCTCTCCAATCAAATTCCTTCTTCTTAAGCTCTTTACCTCTTCCACCTATCACCTCCCAGCTTCTCACTTCATCCACCCACCCACCTACCTGCCCCCTCAGTTTGTACTGCCTTCCCCTCTTCCCTAGCTTTCTAATCCCAAACCATCGACTGTTTATTCCTATCCTGACTTGCTGAGTTCCTCCAGCATTTTGTGTGTGTTGCTGTGGATTTCCAGTATCTGAAGAACCTCTTGAGTTTATGATCATGCCCGCTTGGACGTCTTATACTCTCTGAATTGAAACGTGTTGGCCACCATAGCTATGTTATGTGACAATGTTGGCTGAGTTGTTAAATCATAAACACAAGAGAGTCTGTGGATGCTGGAGATCTTAGGCAACACACACAAAATGCTAGGGGAATTCAGCAGGACAGTTAGCATCTATGGAGAGGAATAAGTGGAGGTTTTAGGCTGAGACCCTTCAACAAGAAGCTGTTAACTCAGATTCTTTGCACCACATTCATTTCTTTCTTTTAAAGGTACATTTAATGTCAGAGAAATGTGTACAATACACAAACGTACATTCTGAAATGCTTTCTCTTTGCAACCATCCACAAAAACAGAGGAGTGCCCCAAAGAATGAATGACAGTCAAATGTTAGAACCCCAAAACCCACCCCCAGCTCCCCCTCCCATGCATATGCAGCGGCAAAGTAATGACACCCCCCTTCCCACCAATAAAAATGCATCGGTACCCCCCCCCACTGAGCACTCAAGCATGCAATAAAGACACAGACTTGAAGTATTCCAAAGACTACTCATTCACCCAGTAATTTGACATACCACAGGCTCTCTCTCTCCCGAATAAGGGAAATAGAGGTGGCTCCGTTTCACAGCGAGAGGGGAGACACAACAAGCAACTCGTTGATTTATGATGTTAAAAGTCCATTGTCTCTCTTTTTCCAAGCTCCGTACCCAAAGAACTCGGGTCACTGGCACACAGCCAGCAACCAGCTTGCTGCTTTTGAACTTCCATCTCCCATGACACACCAAATCCCCACAGAGGCACTGACCACGAGTCGGCCTGCCTCCAGAGCCGCGAAATTCCAGAACACTGAAGGCGTGCTAGTCTTCTAGGCCGTGTCCTTGGTATATCGAATAATGGCCAGTCGTGGGACCCCGAGAGCGGGTCCCATTCCCACAAAGAACTGAAGTCAGTGTGTAACTTCAGGTCAGGGTCTTCAAAAGAACCCTGAAAGGGAAAAATAGAGATATTAAAGATAGAAATAGAGCTGGTTCCGAAGATGCAAGCAAAAGAGTTGCCATTAGGCATCATTGTCTCCTCAGCTCCTAAACTAATCCTTCACACTTTGTTCTCCACATTTCGTGCCTAATCCTTCACAGGAGGACACAGGCATGGAGATTGAGTTAGGATGCAGATGCGGGCATGAGCGTTGAACCGGCAAACAGGAGGGAGTGCAGAAAAGCAGGAGGCAGGCAGAACTTACCTTGGCACGGAGCGTAGAAAGGAAAGCAGCAGACAGAACTTTTCTTAGCACAGAGAGATGGAGTTACACAGGTAAACCTCGAAGCTGAAGTAAAACTTAGAAAACTTATCCTGACACGGAGAGACTGAGTTTCACAGGTAAATCTCGGTACTGAAGCAAATCTTAGAACACACAATCCTAAGCGTCCGGGAAACGTTAATCACCACATGGGCAAAACCAATGATCTGGCAACTAGTGGGTGCAAAGCCTGGGTTCTTATGCTGCAGGTCTTGATGAAAATCATTTGTGGCCCCATCAAAGGAAATTAGGAGAAAATGGGGAATTAACAGTTGGGATCATGACAGCTATAATGTTAACTGTTTATTCATTTCTATAGATGCTGCCTGACCTGCTGAGTTCCTCCGGCATTTTGTGTGTGTTGCTCCAGTGACGTTCAGCAAACACTCATCCATTCACATCCCAACACTTACTCAGATCTCAGTGCTGAAAATGTTGTAGCCTAACATCAGCTATAAACTGGTAAATATAGTCAATAAGCAATAAAGATATGGCGGCGAGCATTCGGTCCATGATGACAGGTGAGAAAAGCTCATTCATCTGAACTGCCATTTTTATTGCGACAAGCACAATAACAGACAGGGTGCGATAGCTGGGTGAGAATCAATCCAGTCACTCATAGGTGAGGGAGGTGATTATTACACAACCCAGGCCACCCAGGGTGGCCTGCAAACACAGAAGCAACCCAAGCTAAAATGTAACAACAAATGAACTTGAACATCTCACCATAATTCTACGGAACACGGACACACACGTGAACACTTTTTGAAACAAGAACAGTAAGTAGCACTGGCCACTAGGAACGCTAGGGCAAGCTGTCGATCACGACCTGAAGCGCCACACTGCCCCCACCTGAAGGGTCAGCCATCCTCGGCAACTCAGAGTCCACAACAAAGTCCAAAGGTGCTGCCTGGGGTACTGAGGACTGAGGGGTGCCTGGAACCCCCCCCCCCCCAGGGGAGACTCTGTTTGGTGAGGCAAGAGGTCAGACACTCAGAGCGTCACATCCTTCCCTCAGCCTTGCTGGGTCAGTGGTGACCAAGGGATGATATGGTACCGGCTGGTCGCTGTGCAGCACGACTGCCTTTCGCTGCTCAGCCAGACGCACCCAGTTTACCACATTTGAGATGCAGTCAAACACCTCTCCCGGCCTCTTCCAGTGACTTCCAAGCTTGGGATAACAAACCCACCCTTAATCCCCCATTGTTAAAATCCTGTCCCCTGGCTGCAGGTATCATAAGCCTGTTTGTGACGGCCACTGGCTGCACTTTGATTCTGCCGAGCCACGTTGTGACAGCCCGCAGGCACCTCCTGAGGTGCTGTAGGTAGTCGAACCCAGCCTCTCCAGGAATTTCTGGCTCAGGAGGAGGGCCAGACACCAGATCCACCGGCGTGCGTAGCTCCTGCCCAAAAGTGGGCACAGCTGGTGCTCTCCTGAACTGCTGCCTGGTATGCCCACAATACTAGTGGTAGGTGGTGATTCCAATTGTGCCGGTGCTGGCTGACAAGGATGGCGTTACCTTGTGGGTGAAGTGGGGCAGTCTGTGATTTGGTGATTCCCAGCCACTTGCAGAACTCACCAAAAAATCTGCGCCTCAACACTGAGCCCTTGGTCGCCATGGGGCTCCTCAGGGGCACTGAAACAGCAGGAGAACTCCCCTACGAGTCTCTCACTGGTGTCTCCAGTCTGGGATCACGTACACCTCCAGCCACTTTGTGAAGTGATTCACGGCCATGAGAGCGTAGTGATTCTCGGCACTGGTGCAGGGGAAGGGGCCCAGGATGTCCACCCCTACACACTCCACTGGGGCCCCCACCAGGTACTGAGGCACTGGTGCCCTAGACCGATGGCTCGGCTCCTCCTGTGACATGCAAGAGCCACAGTAGTGCACAAATAGTTCCATGACTAGGCTATACCTCATTAGGAGTTTGAGGAATTTGCTATGTCACTAAAGACTCTTGCAAATTTCTACAGATGTGCTGTGGAGAGCACTCTGACTAGCAGCATCACCAGCTGGTATGGCAGCTCCAACACAGGATTGTAGGAGGCTGCAGAGGGCTGTAGAATCAGTCGCAGGGACAACTCTCCCCACCATTGAGGACATGTTCAAAAGGCCTCAAGAAGGCGGCATCCATCATTAAGGACCCTCACCTTCTGGATAATTCCCTCTTCTCATTACTAGCATGGAAGTTCAAAGTGAATTTATTATCAAAGTACATACATGTCACCATACATGATCCTGAAATTCATTGTCTTGCGGGCATACTCAATAAATCTGTAATAGAATAATAAACAGAACAGAATCAATGAAAGGCCACACCACTGTGCCACAACAACAAACTGTGCAAGTACAAAAAGGAACAATAATAATGAATAAATAAGCAATAAATGTCACAAACATGAGATGAAGAGTCCCGAAAAGTGAGTCTGGAGGTTGTAGGAGTATTTCAATGATGGAACTAGCGAAGTGAAGAGGAGCGCAGGAGCCTGAAGAGCTTCACTCAACGTTTCAGGAACAACTTCTTCCCATCTGCCAACAGATTTACAAACAGTCCATGAACACTACTCTGCCATCCCACTTCTGAACTATTTATTTTCTTGGACTTTTCTTTTATTGTGAGACAACAAATTTCACCCTTAACCCATGACCTGCTGTTCTAGTCTCAACCAACCTCAGTGGAAAAAGCTTGCTTATATTTATCCTATCCATATCCCTCATATTGTGATATCTTAAGGTTGTCAAAGAAACTATATAAGTGCAATAATTTCAATCTTCTTTCAATGATACAACTAAGAAAATATTTTCCTCTTTTGAATGTGCAAGTTCCTCTGGAGTTAGCCAGCAGGAATCTGAGATCAATCGTGCTCTTCGTGCCATTGCTTTTCTTCCCCATGCACGCTGATGTATCATCACAAGCCATCAGGATGACCTGAAGCAAGTTTGGCAAATATGCCTGTGTCATTGAGGAGAAATGGAACCTTTGTACTTGGGGTGGTACGTACATAACACATGCTAGAACTCGCTGCAGTTCATGCAGAACATATCTGACTCCCTGGTGCAAGGTCCCATCATCACAGCTGCCTGATGTGGTCTGACAGATTAAAATCTCCTGTTTGCTGGTTTGTCACATTAATGTTACCTCAGTGCGGTAAAGTACTTGCAACATAGTGCATTAACACTTTATACCAATCCATTCAATCCTCGGGCATGATTAGCATTGGATCGTGAGAAGTTTGGAAGTAAAAAATGAAAAAACTCTCAATATAAATAGATTCATTTCTTTTCCAGGTGATTAGTCAGCCTGATTAAGTTTCTTGAGCTTTGCTTCAGCAAGCTCCTTTCTTGATGGAATATCTCATTAAATAGACAGATTAAGAAGGCCAAACAACACACGCAAAATGTTGGAGGGACTTAGCAGGTCTGGCAGCATGTAGGAAAAGAGTACAGTCATTGTTTTGGGCAGAAACCCTTTGGTAGGACTGGAGAAAAGAGCTGAGGAGTAGATTTAAAAGGTGGGGGTAGGTGAGAGAGAAACACAAGGTGGAAACCTGGAGGGGGAAGGATGAAATAAAGAGCTGGGAAGTTGATTAGTGAAAGAGACAGAAGATCATGGAAGAAAGAAAAGGGGGAGAAGAACAGCAGAAGGAGGCGATGGGTGGGCAAGGAGATAAGGTGAGACAGAGAAAAGGTGACGGGGAAATGGAGAAGGAGAAGGTGGGGCATTATTGGAAGTTTGAGAAATCGATGTTCTTGCCACCAGGTTGGAGGCTACTCAAACGGAATATAAGCTGTTGTTCTTCCAACCTAAGTGTGGCCTCATGGCCTCATCACAATAGTGGAGGAGGCCATGGATGGACATATCGGAATGGGAATGGGAAGTGGAATTAAAATGGATGGCCACTTTGAGATCCCGCTTTTTCTGGCAATTAAGATGGGTGGCCACTGGAAGATCCCACATTTTCTGGCGGGATTCTGGTGGTGATCACAGGGTTTGGGTATGCTGGTTGTTAGAAGAACTCTTCTGTTTCTGTCCTCTTCAAGCAAGGGTAAAAAATAGGCTCCTAGAACCTGAAACACCTTCTCTCTCCATTTGTAGCTGTGGTGCTGTAACCTGCTGCTCTCCAGCCCCTTGTACCTCCCTAACTCGTTTCTCCCCTTTCCTGGTTCTCTTTCAAAGATGGTGAGCTTCCCTTGTACAAAGTGCCTGAAAGGAGAAACCTTCTGAAACAGGAATATCATGCATGTCATCTAGAGAATGTGTTGGAGGAATCTGGAGGTGAGTCACCATCAAGACTATGAGGAGTGGCACACACTGATGGTGGGGTGGGGTAGGGGTCCTGTCCAGTATCGTTAGCCTGCCATTTTGGTTCAGTCATGGAACACTTTTATCTTCTCAGCTCTATTTCTAATCCTAGCAAACTGGAGTTCAGATGGCAGTCAGTCGGAATCCAGTAGAACAGCAGTTAAAGTTCTCGTTCATACATGCCAGGCATGTTGTGTGAGTTTCAATTAAAGCCGGGCTAAGATCAGAAATTATATTCGGATTCAGATCAGGAACAGATTTATTTGTTTATCACTTGTACATTCAAACATACAGTGAAAGCGGCCAGATTAGGTTACTTGAGCCTTGCTCCTACAAGCTCTTTTCTTGAAGGAATGTCATTAAGGCCTATGGTTTGTTGGCCGTCATTCGTCAAGAGCCGCGAGGTAATATACAGTGAACATACAGTGCCATTTGCCTTATCAATGTGCTGGGAGCAAACCTGCAAATGCTGTCATAGGTTCCGGCACCAACGTAGCATACCCGCAATGTTCAGCAGAGCATAAGAAGCAACTCAAACAACAACAGCACAACACGCCCCTTTCCTCCCACCCACCCACCCACAGACAGTTCTCCAACCCCAGGACTGTTCCCTGGACCTCCTCTGGACTCGAGGACTTGCAGGCAGCAGGTCAGTGAACTCTCAACCTCATAGACCCAGGACTTCAGCAAATGGGCTTGGACCTCCAATTGCCCTTCAGGCTTTGATCTTCGACATTGAACCTAGCGCTAGCCAATGACTGGATCCTGATTGCCAACCCTCGTATTTTAATACTGTGCTTGTATATTTCCGGTAAGGAATTCAATAGGATGTTTTAAGCAATATTCGAAAATGACCTTTAGGTTCTAAAACTGCACAGTGGAGATTTATGACAATGAAGAAGAACGTAACAGAATTCATCCAGCTGAAGGTGATAAACACTTAGAATAATTTGTTAAAATTGAGAAAAACAATGAAGCATACAAACAGGGCTTCATCCAATGGCCTTGTAAGGAAAAACAAATAAATTGCAATACCTTTACAGCTCACAAGATTTTCATAATAACTTAAGGCAAGAGGATTTTACACCTTTGAAGAAATTTGAAAATTACTCCCTGAACTAAGGTAACAAATCCCAGTGGAGATTGAATTTGTACCTGAGTTAATCCAAAGTATCTCATACAACCTTTATGAATGTATTACCAAATTTAAATGACAAATACAGAATTTAGTGACTAACCGGTTATCACATTGCTCTTACATTTTTTAATCTTATGCATGGTCAAGGTCAAGATGCATAAATAAAGATAAATTCCAAAATAAAAATGGGAGCAAGATAGGCCATCTGGTTAGTTGAGTCCACTCTCCTATTCAAGTTCATTTCCATACTTTTCATGAAGTAGAAGGAGACAACGTAGCCACCTACTCAATGCCAGCATTCAGGGCAATTGGTTCAGTCACAATCTCCCCAGTTATCTCTCTGTAACTTATTCCCTCCCACATGCCTATTAACTACCAGTTATACTCCCATCCGTCAGTTCCAGTCCTAATGAAGGATCTTCACCCAAGACGTTCACTCTTCATTTCCCTTCGTACAACAGCATTTTGCATGATGCTCCAGATTTCCAGCATCTTCAATCTTTCCGTGTCCTTCATTTAAGGAGTCAATGCAGGATACTGGGAGATTGTTCTGAATGCAGGTTATAATAGCACACAGCAGTTACATTACTAATTTAGCTAGTACAGAGACCCAGATTAATGATTCACCAACATGAGTTCAAATCCCTTGTCAGCATTTGGGGAGATTTAAATTTGGTTAATTAAATGAATTCCAGGATTAAAAAGCTCATGCTGATCAATAAACCACCAGGTTGTCATAATAATTAATCTTCTTCAGTATTGTTTTACTTAATTGAAACAGATGTTGCCCATCCAATTCTGCTGCTTTACAAGTTTCTCATCTCCTTTACAGTTCGGATGAAGAATGCTGACTTTATTTCCTTCCTCACAGATGCGGGTGTCATGGTCCGGTCTGTTAAGTCTGTATTCCAGGTCACGGTCTGGTCCATCGACCCTTGCTCCAGGTTTTCCTGCCTACTCTGTTTCTGTTCTTGTTGAGCTAATTGAGGCAGCTGATGCTCGTTGGGGCTGGCTGCATAAATACCTTCAGAGACCAGGGCGTGGGTGCTGGATTGTTCTTGTCCTTACTCCTTGTATCCCTTCCTCGGCCTTCTGTTTGCTCACCTGAAGCCGTGCCTTGTCTTGCCGGTAACTCTCGCCTCGCCTGAATTTCTCGTCTCGTCTTGCCTTGCTTTGCCAGAAGCCTTGCCTTGTCTTGCCAGTAACTCTCGCCTCGCCTGAAGTTCTCATTTCGCCTTGCAATGCCTGAAGCCCTGTCTTGTCTTGCTGGTAACTCTCGCCTCACCTGAAGTTCTGTCTTGCCTTGCATTGCCTGATGCCTTGCCTTGTCTTGCTGTCTTGTCCTGGAGCCACCCCGTACCTAGCTCCCTTCCTGTCCCTTGCCTCCATCGGGTAAGCTAGGCCGTTTTGCCGTTACCTGTGGTTGGTTCTATCCCTTCCTGTCCCATGCCTCCGGGTGGTGATCTGTGCCCTGCCCAGGAGTACCACACCCTGCCCAGGAGGAGCCTGTCTGGCCTCAAGCCTGCAGACTCCAGCCTCCTGCCTAGGCTCAAGCCTGCAGACTCCAGCCTCATCCTGCCTGCCTGTCTGCCAAGCCTGCAGACTCCAGCCTCATCCTGCCTGCCTGCCTGCCAAGCCTCGTCCTTACCTAGTTCTGGGGTCCGAGCCAGAGGCAAGACCCAGGTACTGGGTCCTTGTCCAGTCTCTGGCTCGGAGTCCAAGCCCGGGCTCCTAGCTCTCTTGTCCAGTCCTGTTCCAGGTTCCCGGTTTTCGTGTCCATGTCCTTGACCTCACCCTGTATCCTAGTCCCGTCCCTAGTACTTCAGTGTCTGTGTCTTGCACTTGGGTCCGTTCCCAGCCACCGCCCTATGACAGTGGGATATTTCACCTGCTGAATATTCCCAATATTTTCTATTTTTGCTTCAGTAGCATTGCCTTTGGTTAGAAAAATCTGTTCCTTTTTCTGGACTGGACCAGGTACAAGAAATCTGGTTCACTTTTAACAGTCCTCTTAAATGGTTAGTAAGCCACTTCATCCAGTGAGGAATAACTGGTGGCCTTGTGAAAAACGCCATCACCCCACAAAATAAGATTTTTGAAGGGCTGAACTTTGTGTGAAAGTTAGACTCATTCATATGTGAAAGAAGATGGTGCTAGATCGAAATACAATGAGCAAAGATGCCTGTACTATGTTCCCGGTGTCTTGATGCAATGTCCTCTCTGTCAAAGTTCAAGATTGTTTAATGGCATTTCCAGCAGGCAAATGTAAAGAAGAACAACATAATTGTTACTCCAGTTCCAATGCAGTACAAAAAAAAACACAATAAGATAAGGAACACAATGATCTTTTTTTTAAAAATACAATGAATACATAAGGTAGGTTAAATACTAAAGATTGATTGCATGTCCATTAAGTGACACTAGGCACAGGAGTGTCTGTACCTAAGCTGACCGACAGGAAATGATAAAGTAGTGCTGGGAAGGGGTGAGGAGGGGTGGGTTAGTGGGTGGAGGTCAGTTTTTTTGAAACTGGTGGTCCTGGTGTAGATGCCACGTCGTCTCCTCCCTGATGGGAGTGGAACATGCAGACCTTGAGCAGGGTGGGTGGGATCCTTCATGATGTTACTGGCCCTTGTCCGTCACTTGTCTGTTAATAGGGATGTTCTTCGCAGAATTGGAAATAATTGGAAGTTACCAATGACACCCCCTTTTTACCGGGTGTCTGTAGAGATGCGGTTCGTTAGCCGCTTGCTGACAGCTACTGGACTCAGCAGTGAGAAAACCACCTTTCTCAAACTCCATACGTCTAGGGTCGGTATGATTTAGGTCCCACCAAAACTGGGAAGCTAAGATGTCTTGACTACCCAAACCCCGATCTGTGTGAATACTGTGTAAATACTGGCCCCATGCAATTAGATATCGGCAAGAAGTAACAGATCATACACTGCATACAATTATAAAGATTATTTACAAATTTCAGCTTTATCAAACAATTAGTAGGAAAAATACAAGAAAAAAATAAAAAGGGCCCATTACAGTTAACCCAGTCCAAATAGGCACAAAAGTAACAGAGACGGAGGCAGTGTTAAGATGGCGCTAAACGGCGACCCCTTTGCTTGCATCTTCAGAAACAGCTCTATTTCCATCTTTAGCATCTTTATTTTTCCCTTTCAGGGTTCTTTTGAAGACCCTGACCCGGGGTTACACGCAGACGTCGGTTCTTTGCGGGATTGGGACCCGTTCTTGGGGTTTCAGGACTGGCTGTTGTTTGGCACGCCAGGGGTTCGGCCTGGGAGTCTGGCTCGTATGTGGAAGCCTAAGATCTCGGGGCTCTGGAGACGGGCGGTTTGACGGTCAGTGTCACAGCAGGAGACCTGCGTGTCGTTGGGGGAGCCGGAAAATCTACTGCTGCTGTGGGCCCGAAGACCCGAGATCTTTGTGATCTTCAGGCACAGAGCTCGAAAAAAGCGATGTAACAGACTTTTAACATCGTAAACCAGCGAGTTGTTGCTATGTCTCCTCGCTTGCTAGGAAAATGGAGACACCTCCCTCTCCCTCATTAGGGAGAGAGAGGGCCAGTGATACGTCGAATGCTGGATGAAACGCAAAGTCTTTGGGGTAACTGCAAGTCTGTGTCTTTGCTATTGCTTTGCTCACGTTTGCGTGCTCGGTGGCGGTGCCGATGCCTTTTTGTTGCCGGTGGGGGGAGCGGGGATTGTTGCTCGCTGCTGCTTATGTGCGGGAGGGGGGAGTTAGTTGGGGAACTTTGGGGTTCTCACGTTTAACTGCTGTTCATTCTTTGGGGCACTTCTCTGTTTTCGTGGATGTTTGCAAAGAAAAAGCATTTCAAGATGTATGTTGTAATACATTTCTCTGACATTAAATTGTACCTTTGAACCGCTGAAGTTGGAGCTCATCTTGAAATTGCCTTTAACTCACTCGCTGGACCCACAGTCTACATGAAAGCACACACCACCTTCCAAATGTCGCTAGAAATCCATCTCGAACAAATGGGCTCCTCCTTGAAGCCATTCACCTGCACAAAACACCTTGTGCGACAGGGGTGGTACCCTTAGCCACCTTCCCTCCTGTCTTCTCCTGGCTCCTGCCAAGAAGACTTTGATCCACACCAGTGTCTGTAACTAAAACCTCACTGCCCAGCATTTTCAAGAACCTTCTCCCAATTCCACCATCCTGACTGGCTGACACAACATTCATAAGGGGCTATGTTGAACAACACAGCACCTTATCTTTAGCTCAAACCCGAACATGCTAAAAGGCAGATCAGACTGCTCTTACAGAACTGCTAAAATGCATAGCAGTAAAAATCTTAGCCAGGGTGTTGCACAAGTTTGGAAATGTAAATGAAGAGCTCTGCTGAAAGGCCATTGATTTAAAATGTCAAATCTTCTTTACACAAAGGGTAATGAATACCTGGAAAGAACTGCTAGAGGAAGTGATCGAGATGGGTACCATGGTAACGCTTTAGAGGCATTTGGATGAGTACATGTAAACACAAAATACTCTGCAGATGCTGGGGTCAAAGCAACACTCACAACACGCTGGAGGAACTCAGCAGGTTGGGAAGCATCTGTGGAAACGATCAGTCAACGTTTCGGGCTGGAACCCTTCGTCAGGACTGAAGAGGGAAGGGGCAGAGACCCTACTAAGAAGGTGGGGGGAGGGTGGGAAGGAGAAAGCTGGTAGGTTCCAGGTGAAGAACCAGTAAGGGGGAAGATAAAGGGGTGGGGGAAGGGAGGTAGGGTGGTGATAGGCAGGAAGGGTGAAGAAGGAATAGGGGAAAACACAATGGGTAGTAGAAGGAGGTGGAACCAGGAGGGAGGTGATAGGCAGCTGGGGGAGGGGGCAGAGTGACATAGGGATAGGGGAAGGGAGGGGGAGGGAATTACTGGAAGTTGCAAAATTCTATGTTCATACCAAGAGGCTGGAGACTACCTAGACGGTATATAAAGGGAGGGACTTGGAGAGTTATAGGCCAATTACAGGCAATTGAGACTAGCTAGGAGGATAATGTGGTTGGTATGGAATATTTTGATCAAAGGGCCTTTTTCCATGCTGAATTACTCAATTACTCTGTCTGGCAGATTATTTTTAATGTTGACAAACGCTCAAAGGTTTAACTTGTTGCAATATGAGGTTTGCATAGAGCAGTCAGGACTCTGTGTTCAAGACGGAACATGCAAAAAACTTGATAGTCTTAAATCGAAGAAATTATTGGAAACTCAGAAACAGAGCCTCTGAAATTGGTAAATTGTTTTATGTGTCACATACAGTGAGGTACATAGTAATAGAGTCATAGAGAAGTACAGCACACAAACAGGCCCTTTGGCCCATCTAGTCCATGCCGAAAACCATTTAAACTGCCTACTCCCAATGACCTGCACCAGGACCATAGCCTGCCATATCCCTACTATCAATGTACCTATCCAAACTTCTCTTAAATATTGAAATCGAGCTGGCATGGACCACTTGTGCATGCAGCTCATTCCACACTCTTATGGCCCTCTGAGTGAAGAAGTTTCCCCTCATGTTCCCCTTGCACTTCTCACCTTTCACCCTTAACCCATGACCTCTGCTTGTAGAACCATCCAACCACAGTGGAAAAAGCCCGCTTGCATTTACCATGTCTGTACCCCTCATAATTTTGTATACCTCTATCAAATTTCATCTCAGTCTTCTACATTCTAAAGAATACAGTTCTAACCTATTCAATCTTTCCTTATAACTCAGGTCCTCCAGACCCAGCAACATCCTTATAAATTTTCTCTGTATTCTTTCAACCTTGCTTACATCTTCCCTGTAGGTAGGTGATCAAAACTGCATAATATACTCCAAATTATGTCTCATCAACATAACATCACATCTCCTGTACTCAATACACTGATTTATGAAGGCCAATGTGCCAAAAGGTTTCTTAACGACCCTATCTACCTGTGACACCACATTTTTAAATTAATTTTTTTATGTTTTTACAATGCAACAACAAAATAAAGTTAAAAAAGAGGTTTATACAGTGCAAAACAAACATATCAAGTGTACAGTTCACAACAGTTAAGGAAAAGCTCCTATGGTAGAAACGTATAAAGTTAGTTACCACCCCACCCTCCCACTATTCAACTCCAAGCCAACCTTACGATATATAGAAAAGTTAGTCAGAACTTTTATCACCACAGAGCTGTATTTATAAAAAGAAGGTATATTGCCTACTACCTGAACTATAATATGCTTAGACATCAAAAAAAAACCCATAAGTCTTAACCGAAAAAAGCTGGAATTAAGGGATTTAAATGCAAAAGAAAAGAAAAGGAGGGATGACCTTAATCTAAACGGGAATTATGAAAATATTCAAGAAAAGGTCCCCAAACCTTTTGGAATTTTATGTCCGAATTAACAAGTGCAAAGCCTCGCACTTGTCAGCATTAAAATCTATCTGCCATTTTTCAGTTCATTTTTTGCAGCTGAAGCAGATCCCTCTGCAAGCCATGATAGCCTTCCTCGCTGTCCACTACACCCCAAATCTTGGTGTCATCTGCAAACTTGCTGATCCAGGTAACCACATTATCATCCAGATCATTGATACAAATGACAAGCAACAAAGGACCCAGCGCCGAGCCCTGCGACACACCACTAGGTACAGGCCTCCAGTCAGAGAGACAACCTCTACTACCGCTCTTTGGCTTCTCCCACAAAGCCACTCTCTAATTCAAACAGTGAAAGGCTTGTTTTCCATTCTGCCCATACTGATCAAATCACTGCAATGGTGTATTGAGGCAGTAGAATGAAAAACAAGAACAGGATGCAGAATAAAGTGTGACAGTAGAGAAAAAGTGCAGTGGAGGTAGTCAGTAAAGTGTATAATGGCAAGATAGCAACTGTCTTTGCGTCTACTACGTTCTTTTAGGTTTATGTAGCTTCAGCTCAGTGGGAGGGGAGAGAAGAGAGAACGTCTGCGATGGATGGGATCTTTTCTAAGGATGGTTGCACTGAGAAGTGTAGACAGAGTCCATGGAGGGGAGTCTGGCTTCCATGATGTGCCGAACTGGGTCACAGCTCTCTGCAGTCTCATGCGGTCACAGGCAGACCATCCTGAGGGGATCAATGAAAATTCGTGGGGGCCAAAGGGGACATGCCAGATTTTTAACCTCCTGAGGAACTGATCCCATGACAGTGCCGTGATCAACACGACTGTGGAGGAGGCCATGGAAGGACATGTCGGAATGGGAATGGGAAGTGGAATTAAGATGGGTGGCCACTGTGAGATCCTGGTTGTTCTGGCAGACGGTGCCTTGATGCTCGGCAAAGTGCTCTCCCAGTCTACCTCGGGTCTCACTGACGTACAGGAGGCCACACCAGGAGCACCGAACACAGTAAATGACTCCAACAGACTCACAGGTGATGTGTCGCCTCACCTGTAAGAACTGTTCGGGGCCCTGAATGGTAGTGAGGGAGGAAGTGTAGCAGCAGGTATAGCACTTGTTCCACTTGCAAGGGTAAGTGCCTGGGGGCAGATCAGTCGGGTGGAGCAAATTCACAACGGAGTCGCGTAGGGAGCGATCCCTGCAGAAAGTAGAAAGCGGGGGGAAGGGAAAGATGTGCTTGGCGGTGGGATCCCGCTGGAAGTGGCAGAAGTTTCAGAGAATTATAGTACCACCCCACCAGCCTCTGCATCCAGTACATAGTTCTCCCTTGTCCATTCGTTCCTCCCCACTGTTCTCCCTCCTGGAATTTATCATTGCAAGCAGAACAAGTGCTACACCTGCACCGACATCTCCTCCCTCACTACCATTCAGGCCCCAACCAGTCCTTCCAGGTGAGATGACACTTCGCCTGTGAGTCTGTTGAGGTCATTTACTGTGTTCGGTGCTCCCGGTGTGGCCTCCTGTGTAGCTGTGTGACCCGACGTAGATTGGGTGACCACTTCGCTGAGCATCTACGCTCCGCCTACCAGAACAAGTGGGATCTCGCAGTGGCCACCCATTTTAATTCCACTTCCCATTCCCATTCCGATATGTCCATCCATGGCCTCCTCCACTGTTGTGATGAGGCCACACTTAGGTTGGAGGAACAACACTTTTCCATTTCGGTAGCCTTCAACCTGATGGCATGAACATTGACTTCTCAAACTTCCAGTAATGCTTCCCAACCCCAAACCCCTCTGCCTCCTTTCCCTCTCTCACCTCATCTCTTTGCCTGCCCATTGCCTCCCTCTAGTGCTCCTCCTGCCTTTTTCTTTCTTCCATGTCCTTCTGTCCCTTTCGTCAATCAACTTCCCAGCTGTTTACCTCATCCTTCCCCCTCCAGCTTTCGCCTATCACCTGGCGTTTCTCTCTCCCTTTTACAATAGGGGCTGCCTGGCCTGCTGAGTTCCTCCAGCGTTTTGTGTGTGTTATCATGGAGAAAGCCTCTGTATATTTGTAAATTTCTGTACATACACGTTGGTTTTCATTTGTCTATTTGTAAATGTTTTTTCTTCACAACTTTTGGGCGGCCTTTGTTCTTTTATTCATCTGGTACTAAATAAAACCCCTTTGCACTAGCATGATATTGCAGCTTATCGTCTTTTTTTTTCCAACCAGTGACCCTCGTTGGACACGGTTACCCACACATGATGGCGAGGCATGTCAGTATTTTATTGGTCCAACTCCATCCATGACACTGCGAACGTCTTTTATCTATTCATGTGGCAGTGTAGTTGAGAAGGCTTGGAAGACCAGTTTAAGGGTATCTCTTACCTGGGTAGAATTAGAGAGCTGGGACCATTTCCACTACAGAAGTATAAATAATAAAGGCATCCGTTAGTCTTGTGAGACCATGGATCTGCGCCTGGAAAGTCTTCACTCTCCAGGGCACAGGCCTTGACAAGGTTGTATGGAAGACCGGCAGTTTCCTATGCCGCAAGTCTCCCCTCTCCACGACACTGATGTTGTCCAAGGGAAGGGCAAGGGCCGATACAGTTTGGCACCAGTGTCGTCGCAGAGCACTGTGTGGTTAAGTGCCTTGCTCAAGGACACAACACGCTGTCTCGGCTGGGGCTCGAACTCACGACCTTCAGGTCGCTAGTCGAATGCCTTTACCACTTGGCCACATGCCAAGAAGTATACATTACAAAAGAAAATGACTGAGATCTTTAAAATAATAGGAATATAGTTTGTTCAACTGGACATATTATTTAAAGCAAATAGACAAGCTACAGGAACACAAGGCTAAGTTGGATACCGCTCTCCTCCATCTCGGCATAACAGCATAACCTTTGACTTCCCCTTCCTGTCCACAATCAATCCTTGGTCTTACTGATATTGAGTGCAATCTTGTTGTTGCAACACCTCTCAACCAGCTGATCTATCTCACTCCTGTACGCCTCTTTGTCACCATCTCACCACTCTACATTGGGGGGGTGGGGTGGGAAGGAGGTGGAATTTGTACATTTCAATATTTTAGAAGCTGATCAGAAGTGTACAAGCCCCTTGCATTTGAGATAATCAAGGCTGTGCAAAATGTGAAGCTATTTGGCACCATGTTTACTGATCATCCATAAAGCTATCATTTACAGTGCTGTCAATCCTTGTATCTGAAGCAGTTTGGCACAGACTAGATGGGCTGAAGGGCCTGTTTCTGTGCTATTCTGTTCTGTGACTTCTATGATTGTAGTCATAAGCAGGAGTTTTCTGATTACACGTGTGGTTTCATGCCATTTATGGGATTAGTTCGGCTCAACACAAAGAGCTGGGAAGATTTAAATGTTATTTTCCCCTAACTAAAATGGACCCTATGGTGAATACGCATTTCAATTGAACTGCAGTCTTATTCAAGCTACTGGAATTGTGTTTATCATCTGCAGTACAATTCAAAATGACTTTGTAACATTAAGGATTTTGGATAGGTACATGGATGGGAGGGTTATTGAGAGCTGTGGTCCAGATGGGATTCATCATCATCATCATTATGAGCCGCATCCAGATGGGATTAGACAGATTAATAGCTTGGCACAGAGCAGATGGGCTGAATGGCCTGTTTCTGTGCTGTGTTGTTCTATGAGTTCTGTGATTGTATCAAATAGTTAGGACAGATACTTTAGACTGCTCAGCACATTCCTTGGTGATTTGACTTGAAGCAAATGACACATGTTTCAATGGACATGTCACAAATAAAACTAATTTTATCTTCAGAAGTCAGGTAGTTGAGGAGAAGAGAGCTGAAGTACTGTTTGCTCAAATGAGAGTGAGAGGGGCAGTGCAACGCTTATTAATCAGTGATGGAGCTGAACTTCCAATTGTTTCATGGCTGTCGGGTTTCATCTTGAAAGCTCAACAACTGAGCCATAAGGAATATAGTCTGATTAGATCAGCAGAAGTCTTGCCTAGTTAGATTGTCAATGGACTGACGGTGGCCCCAGCTGGTCGGTGGGAGTGTGAGAAAGGAAGATAGTGTCAACTGCTGCATCCTTACTGTAATCTCTCAACCTAAAATTAAGAGATTTCCCCAAGGAGTAATAAATTCTGTTTCTTATGACTAATTAGAAATACTTAGCCAGAACGTCTGTGGAATTGGTGTTAATTTAATTTCCAGCCTGCTATAAAATCCATAGTCGGGGAAGACACCACTCGAGTAACTCCAATTAATTCATTTCATGTTGGCTATTAGGTGGAAATAAATTTCAGGCATTCTACATGCACAGCTTGCAGAAACTTGCTGAACACTCCTAGCAATGACTGATTTCCAATAAACATCCATGTTATTATAGGGTTTGGGGTAACTGCGTGACAGATTCCTCTGTAACTTTTATTATTGTGCAAAATGATTCTGCAGTGTCCCGAATATAATCAGTCATCAGTTAATCTTTCACAGTTTAGATACATTCTTGACAAATACAATTTTAAAAAATACACAAGGAGCTCTCAAGTCTTTTTTTTCTGTTGCCACCAGGAATCCTTTCTGAACAGATTAGACAGCTATACAGAATTCTGATTAAACGTTAATATCTAATGCTCAATGCTCCCAGGTGGAGGAATTGAACAGAGCACCACTCAGCTGCATTAAATGCAGAAGTTCCACCTTATTCCAAAACACTTTACAGCTAATGACATCCAATTTTAACCCCAAACGGCAATGCAACAACACCTAGGTTATCAATTTCTTGGTGACAATGGCTGAGATGTAAATACTAACCAAGATTAATTACCTGTTCGACGATGAAATAATGCAATGGGATCTTGTTTTCATCTGAGAGAACAAAAAGCTCAGTTTAACATTATTCTCTGAAGATAGCACTTTTGACAGTAAAATGCTTCAGCATGCTTCACTTGAACATCAGGTCAGGCTCTGCGAAGTGGGATTTGAAGCCTGAGTAAAAGCAGAAATGTTGGAAATACTTCAGTTTACTTTACTTTACTTTATTGTCGCCATACAATTGATACTAGAACATACAATCATCTCAGCGATATTTGATTCTGCGCTTCACGCTTCCTGAATTACAAATCGATAGTAAATATTAAAAATTTAAATTATAAATCATAAATAGAAAGCAGAAAATGGAAAGTAAGGAAGTGCAAAAAAAAAACCGAGAGGCAGGTCTGGATATTTGGAGGGTACGGCCCAGATCCGGGTCAGGATCTGTTCAGCAGTCTTATCACAGTTGGAAAGAAGCTGTTCCCGAATCTGGCCGTACGGGTCTTCAAGCTCCTGAGCCTTCTCCCCGAGGGAACAGGGATGAAAAGTGTGTTGTCTGGGTGGGTTGTGTCCTTGATTATCCTGGCAGCACTGCTCCGACAGCGTGTGGTGTAAAGTGAGTCCACGGACGGAAGATTGGTTTGTGTGATGTGCTGGGCTGTGTTCACGATCTTCTGCAGCTTCTTTCGGTCTTGGACAGGACAACTTCCATACCAGGTTGTGATGCACCCTAGAAGAATGCTTTCTACTGTGCATCTATAAAAATTAGTGAGGGTTTTAGGGGACTGGCCAAATTTCTTTAATTTTCTCAGGAAGTAAAGGCACTGGTGGGCCTTCCTGGCAGTGGACTCTGCTTGGTTGGACCAAGTCAGGTCAGTTGTGATATTGACCCCGAGAAACTTAAAGCTTTTGACCTGTTCCACTTGCGCACCACCAATGTAAATTGGGTTGTGCGGTCCGCTACTCCCTCTGAAGTCAACAACCAATCCCTTCGTTCTGCTGACGTTGAGGGATAGGTTATTGTCTTTGCACCATGCCACCAGGTTCTTAATTTTCTCTCTGTACTCAAACTCATCATTACCCAAGGTATGGCCTACAATTGTTGTGTCATCAGCAAACTTATATATTGAGTTCGATGGAAACTTGGCTACACAATCATGGGTGTACAGTGAGTACAGCAGGGGGCTGAATACACAGCCTTGTGGGGCACCAGTGCTCAGAGTGATTGTAGAGGAGAGCTTGTCCCCTATTTTTACAGCCTGGGTCCTGTCTGTGAGGAAGTTGAAGATCCAGCTGCAGATCTGAGTGCTAAGGCCCAGGTTCCGGAGCTTAGGAATCAGTTTATTTGGAATGATGGTATTAAAGACAGAGCTGTAGTCAATGAAAAGGAGCCTTACGTATGCGTCTTTATTCTCCAGGTGTTCTAAGGAGGAATGGAGGGCCAGAGAGATGGCATCTGCTGTTGACCTGTTGCTCCGGTAGGTGAATTGCAAAGTGTCGAGGTTGACCGGTAGGCTGTGGTTGATGTGTGCCATAACCAATCTCTCGAAGCACTTCATAGCAATTGATGTCAGAGCCACAGGTCGATAGTCATTCAGACATGCCACCTTGCTCTTCTTCGGCACCGGGATTATCAAATACTCAGATCGTGCTGCATCTGTGGAAGCGAGAAACAGATTGAATGTTTCAGCTCTGACGCTCATCAGAGCTAGAGTCGTAGAGCTCCAAAGAACAGAAACTTGGCCCTTCATCCCAACTAATCCATACCAAGTGGTTATTTTACCTCAAGCATGAGAAAATCTGCAGGTGCTGGAAATCCAAGAAACACACAGAAAATGCTGGGGGCACTCAGCAGGCCAGGCAGCATCTATTCAGAATAGTAAGCAGTCAACATTTCAGGCTGAGACCCTTCATCAGGACTGAGAAAAGAAGATGAGAAGTCAGAGCAAGAAGGTGGGGGGAGGGGAGGAAGAGGTACAAGGTGGTAGGTGAAACTGGGAATGGGTGGGGCTGAAGTACAGAGCTGGGGAGCTGATTGGTGAAGAAGGTGAAACCTGATAGGAGAGGGTAGAAGACCACAGAAGAAAGGGAAGGAGGAGGACCACCAGAGGGAGGTGATGGGCAATAATTTCTGTTAATTGCCCCCTTTCACCAATCCCCCATTCACGTTTCCCTCTCAGACCTTATCTCTTCACCTGCCCATCACCTCCCTCTGGCTGAGCTGGTGGTGAAGAAGGTGAATGCAATGTTGGTATTCATTTCTAGAGGTATAGAATATTAGAGCAGGAATGTGATATTGAGGCTCTATAAGGCACTCGTGAGACCACACGTGTGCAGTTTTGGGCTCCTTATTTTAGAAAGGATATACTGACATTAGAGAGGGTTCAGAGAAGATTCACAAGAATGATTCCAGGAATGAAAGGGTTACTATATGAGGGATGTCTGGCAGCTCTTGGGCTGTACTCCCTGGAGTTCAGGAGAATGAGGGGGGATCTCATAGAAACATTCCAAATGTTAAAAGGACTGAATAGATTAGATATGGCAAAGTTATTTCCCATGGTAGGGTAGTCTAGGACAAGAGGGCACAACTTCAAGATTGAAGGACGTCCATTTAGAACAGAGATGTAGAGAAATTACTTTAGTCAGAAGGTGGTAAATCTGTGGAATTTGTTGCCATGAGCAGCTGTGGAGGCCAAGTCATAGGCAGAGATAGATAGGTTCTTGATTACCCAGGGCATCAAAGGGTTTGGGGAGAAGGCAGGGGAGTGGGGATGACTGGAAGAATTGGATCAGCCCATGATTGAACGGCGGAGCAGACTCGATGGGCCAAATGGCCTACTTCTGCTCCTATATCTTATGATCTTAAAGACAAGGCAGGAAGATGGCATGGTAGGGGCAACACTTTAGCATAGCAGTTAGCATAATGACATTACACCAGCAAACCTACGTCAACTGTACTCATCTCCGTAGATGCTGCGTGGCCTGCTGAGTTCCTCCAGCATCTTGTGTGTGTTGCTTGGATTTCCAGCATCTGCAGATTTTCTCTTGTTTGTAACAAACTAGCAAGTTGAGCCAATATGATAGGAGAACAACTGAAGTTATAGAATTTAATATTGACTGAAATTGTATATACCTTTTGATTTAGTGTTTTATATTCTGCGTTTTCACTCGTTTGTTTTGTTGCCAGTTGTGCGATTATTTTTGCATGTGTTGGGGAGAGGGGAGTTTGATGTTTGATATTTTTCTTTGAACAGGTTAGTTCCATGGTTTGTCTTTATTTTGTGACTGTCTACGGGGAAGACGAATTTCAAGGCTGTATACTGCATACTTTGATAATAAATGTACTTTGAATCTTTGACTCCATCTCTGACTCATTAGAGTGCAGCCTCCATCCTGTTACGTTGAAGCCCTTTTCAAGCACCTCATCTTCCCCCTGGGCATGTTGCAACTTTCTAGACGCAATACTGAATTCTGCAACTTCAGGCAACTTGATTTCTCTGCCTGGCCTGCTGCGTTCACCAGCAACTTTGATGTGTGTTGCTTGAATTTCCAGCATCTGCAGAATTCCTCGTGTTAACTTGATTTCTCTGTTGGTTTCTGTCACCATCTGCAATATTGGCTCAGCTAGTTTTCTTTTTATCCTTTTTCTTCTTGTTCTGTGGTGGACAGGTTCAGCCTGATCTCCTAGTCATGTTCCTTGGCTTTGCACTTTGCAACTCATACATTCCTTTGTCTATGTTCTTGCCTTCTAACTACTTCCACTCGCTCATGACCCGATAACCTCCCCAGCATTGCTTGCAGCTTAACAAGCTTCTTTGCTCTCCTTCACAGGGGTTTCCACCCAACACATTAGTGGCTTCTCTTCCCATAGATACACCCTGACCTCAGAATCAAAATCAGCCTTAATATCACTGGCTTATATCATCATGAAATTTAAGCGACACACATCAAAGTTGCTGGTGAACGCAGCAGGCCAAGCAGCATCTGTAGGAAGAGGTGCAGTCGACGTTTCAGGCCGAGACCCTTCGTCAGGACTAACTGAAGGAAGAGTGAGTAAGGGATTTGAAAGTTGGAGGGGGAGGGGTAGATCCAAAATGATAGGAGAAGACAGGAGGGGGAGGGATGGAGCCAAGAGCTGGACAGGTAATAGGCAAAAGGGATACGAGAGGATCATGGGACAGGAGGTCCGGGAAGAAAGGCAAGCGGGGGGGGGGGAGGGGACCCCGGATGGGCAAGGGGTATATTCAGAGGGACAGAGGGAGAAAAAAGAGAGTGAGAGAAAGAATGTGTGCATAAAAATAAGTAACAGATGGGGTACGAGGGGGAGGTGGGGCCTTAGCGGAAGTTAGAGAAGTCGATGTTCATGCCATCAGGTTGGAGGCTACTCAGACGGAATATAAGGTGTTGTTCCTCCAACCTGAGTGTGGCTTCATCTTTACAGTAGAGGAGGCCGTGGATAGACGTGTCAGAATGGGAATGGGATGTGGAATTAAAATGTGTGGCCACTGGGAGATCCTGCTTTCTCTGGCGGACAGAGCGTAGATGTTCAGCAAAGCGGTTTCCCAGTCTGCGTAGGGTCTCGCCAATATATAAAAGGCCACGTCGGGAGCACCGGACGCAGTATATCACCTCAGTCGACTCACAGGTGAAGTGATGCCTCACCTGGAAGGACTGTTTGGGGCCCTGAATGGTGGTAAGGGAGGAAGTGTAAGGGCATGTGTAGCACTTGTTCCGCTTACACGGATAAGTGCCAGGAGGGAGATCAGTGGGGAGGGATGGGGGGGATGAACGGACAAGGGAGTTGAGTAGGGAGCGATCCCTGCGGAATGCAGAGAGAGGGGGGGAGGGAAAGATGTGCTTAGTAGTGGGATCCCATTGGAGGTGGCGGAAGTTACGGAGAATAATATGTTGGACCCGGAGGCTGGTGGGGTGGTAGGTGAGGACCAGGGGAACCCTATTCCTAGTGGGGTGGCGGGAGGATGGAGTGAGAGCAGATGTACGTGAAATGGAGGAGATGCGTTTAAGAGCAGAGTTGATAGTGGAGGAAGGGAAGCCCCTTTCTTTAAAAAAGGAAGACATCTCCCTCGTCCTAGAATGAAAAGCCTCATCCTGAGAGCAGATGCGGTGGAGACGGAGGAATTGCGAGAAGGGGATGGCGTTTTTGCAAGAGACAGGGTGAGAAGAGGAATAGTCTAGATAGCTGTGAGAGTCAGTAGGCTTATAGTAGACATCAGTGGATAAGCTGTCTCCAGAGACAGAGACAGAAAGATCTAGAAAGGGGAGGGAGGTGTCGGAAATGGACCAGGTAAACTTGAGGGCAGGGTGAAAGTTGGAGGCAAAGTTAATAAAGTCAACGAGCTCTGCATGCGTGCAGGAAGCAGCGCCAATGCAGTCATCGATGTAGTGAAGGAAAATGGGGGACAGATACCAGAATAGGCAAGGACCATAGATTGTTCCACAAATCCAACAAAAAGGCAGGCATAGCTAGGACGCATATTGTGGCAGCAGAACATTGCAATACATTTTTAAACTATAACTTGCAATCAGAAACATATATCATATATATAAATTAAATTAAATAAGTATTGCAAACAACGAGCACAAGACGTGAGGTAGTGTTCATGGGTTCACTGTCCATTCGGATGGCGGAGGGGAAGAAGCTGTTCTTGAAGGGCCTGCTGGTGGCGCAATGACATCAGCGCCGGACCCTGGAGCGGAGGTTCCTGGGTTCGAATCCAGTCGGGGCCGCTCCCGAGCACGCTTTCCATCCGTGCCGGGCTGAGTGTCGAGATCGCAACGCAACCTCGTAAAATAAAAGGGAAAAATACTGCGAAAAAGTCTGTGTGTGGAGTGGCTCGCCACACAACCTCTCTCTCACTCCGCACCTTGCAAAGGCTTGAAAAAGACATCATCGTGCACACGCACGCACGCACATGCCAAAAATAAAAGAAACTGTTCTTGAAATGTTGGGAATGTGTCTTCGGGCTCCTGTACCTCCTCCTTAATGGTAGTAATGAGAAGAGGGCATGTCCTGGGTGATGGAGGTCCTTCGTATTGGATGCTGCCTTCTTGAGACATGGTGATTTGAAGGTGTCTTCGATGCAGGGGAAGCCATGATGGAGCTGGCTGAGTTTACAACTTTCTGCAGCTTTTTCCGATCCTGTGCAGTGGCCCCTCCACACCAGATAGTAATGCAACCAGTTAGAATGCTCGCCATGGTACATCTATAGAAATTTGTCAGTCTCTTTGGTGTCCTAGCAAGTTTCCCCAAAGATTTTCTACTGAATATTTCTAGCATTTTCTGGTTTAACTTTAGATTTCCAACATCTACAGTCCACCCCCACCCCCAACCCTTCCCTCTTTTCACTTGCTTGGGGTTTGAATTCACAGCCTTCTGATTTGGAAATGAAACTGTTATCAAGTCATAGCCATAGTCATAGTGATACTTTATTGATGACTTAAGGAGCACAGAATTAGAATATGTGTAGTGGAATTTGTTGCTTTGTGGCAGTACTACAGTGCAAGACAAAAAAAATTACCTTGATGTAATAAGTAGACAGCCAGACAGCGTGAATCATGAGGTACTGTTAATGGACCGTTCAGAATCTGATGGTGGAGAGGAAGAAACGTTGAATGTGGCTGTCGTACCTCCTCCTCCTCCTCGATGGTCTCTCTCTTAACTCCAACATCCTAGATCCAGGTTGTAGTAAATTATACAGGAATAAGATCCGAGCTTCCTTGGCCATAATAAGATTTTGAAAAATGCTAGGAGAAGTCTCTAAAGTTTAAAATAAGTATTTGGGGTATGTGTGCTTCCTTGGTAGTTTAATATCTAAAAACATACAGGACTATTTCCATGTAGTTGTCTTTTGTGTCAATTGGTATATTTAGGATGTTGATATGTGCACATCCTCTCAGTTTCAAGACACTTAGAAGTTCAAAGTTTGAAGTAACGTTTTTATCAAAGTACGTACATGTCACCATGTACTACTCTGAGATTCATTTTCTAATGGGCATTCACAGTAGGTACAGAGCAACAAATAGAATTACATTCTCTCACTTTATAATTTTAGTTGTAAGAAATAAAAAGCTTTTAAAATAAAAAAAATTGCATTCCAGAGTAATTTCTATTAAAAGGCAGGAGAATGGGGTTGAGCGGAATAATAAACCGGCCATGATGGATTGGCAGAGCAGACTCAATGAGCCAAATGGCCTAATTCTGCTCCTGTGTCTTGTGGTCTAAAATCTGGTCCTGGTCAAATTTGGCCTCTCTTTTTCAGTGTTATATGGTATTTTTTGCCAAAACTATTAAGGAGGATGTGGGTACAAAGAAGACAATATGAAGTTGTGGAGATGTTTGGGTCAGGACATTGATAACGCCACCCCACTAACTTTTGTTCAGATCGACTACCTGTCTGCAAGTTGATGAGAATCTATGATAAGTTCAAGCAAAAACAAGTCTATATTGTTGAACACTGGCCCTTTGTTCCCTTCACCATCAGAGTCAAACACATGAAAGTGTAGGGGACCCAGGGGAGAACAGAGGTGAGGAGGACTTTCTTTAGCTTTACCTTCATCTCTCCCCCTTCAGGTTTCACCTGTCACCTTATGTTTCTCCCTCCCCTCCGCCCACCTTTCAAATCTACTCCTCAGCATTTTTTTCCCGGTCCTGCCGAAGGATCTCGGCCCGAAACATGGAAGCTGCCTGGCCTGCTGAGTTCCTCCAGCATTTTCTGTGAGATAGTGAACGCAGCAGAATGCGTTCACCAGGATTTTTTGTGTGTGTTGCTTGAATTTCCAGCATCTGCAGATCTCCTCGTGTTTACGTTTTCTGTGAGACGCTTGGATTTCCAGCATCCACAGATTTTCTCTTGTTTGTGATTTACGTGGCCTATCAGTGGCGTCAACAGAGCTTTACCAAGAGGGATTTCTCGCAGGTCGGCGGCAGTTATTTAAAAAGGGAGCTTCAAGAGCATTTGTCCATTGTACGTGGCTTATCAGCGGCTATAACTGGAGCACCAATCGTGAGTTAGATAGCAGGGAAGGTTCAGGCATAAAAGCGAGACCCTGTCCAGCGGAGTGGTCATTGACGGAGTGATCTCAGGCAGAGTGGTAGGGTTTTGGCTCATACCTGTGAGGAATAGAAACAGGAAACGTGTCTGTGAGGCCGGTGTTTTGTACTGCTTGTCAGATGTGGGAAGTCTGGAAGACTCCCAGCCTTCTGGACGGCCACATCTGCACCAGGTGTGTCGAGCTGCAACTCCTTGGGACCGTGTTAGGGAACTGGAACTGAATGACCTTCGTCTGGTGAGGGAAAATAAGGAGGTGATAGAGGGGAGCTACAGGCAGGTAGTCATAACGGGGCCTCGCGAGACAGATAAGTGGGTAACAGTCAGGAGAGGGAAGGACAGGAGTCAGACGCTAGAGAGTATCCCTGTGGCTGTACCCCTTGACAATAAGTACTCCGGGGTGGGGGGGGGGGGAGGAACAGCCTACCTGTGGGCAGCAACAATGGCTGCGCCTCTGGCACAGAGTCTGGCCCTGTGGCTCAGAAGGGTAGGGAAAGGAAGAGGATGGCAGCAGTAATAGGGGATTCTATAGTCAGGGGGTCAGACAGGTGATTCTGTGGATGCAGGAAGAAACACGGATGGTAGTTTAGCTCCCAGATGCCAGGGTCCGGGATGTTTCTAAACACGTCCACGATATCCTGAACTGGGAAGGTGAACAGCCAGAGGTCGTGGTACATATTGGTATCAATGACATAGGCAGGAAAAGGGAGGAGGTCCTGAAAACAGACTGCAGGGAGTTAGGAAGGAAGTTGAGAAGCAGGACCACAAAGGAAGTAATCTCGGGATTGCTGCCTGTTCCATGTGACAGTGAGTATAGGAATAGAGTGAGGTGGAAGATGAATGCGTGGCTGAGGGATTGGAGCAGAGGGCAAGGATTCAGCTTTCTGAATCATTGGTACCTCTTTTGGGGCAGGTGTGACCTGTAAAAAAGGACGGGTTGCTCTTGAATCCCGGGGGACCAATATCCTGGCGGGGAGGTTCACAAAGACTATTGGGGAGAGGTTAAACTAGAATTGCTGGGGGGTGGGAAGTGAACTGAAGAGATGGAGGAAGAGGCAGTTGGCTCACAAATGGAGAAAGCTTGGAGACAGTGCGAGAGGGAGGATCGGCAGGTGATAGAGAAGGGATACGCTCAGACCGATGGTTTGAGATGTGTCTATTTTAATGCAAGGAGTATTATGAACAAAGCGGATGAGCTTAGAGCGTGGATCAGTACTTGGAGCTATGATGTTGTGGCCATTACAGAGACTTGGGTGGCTCAGGGACAGGAATGGTTACTTAGAGTGCCAGGCTTTAGATGTTTCAGAAAGGACAGGGAGGCAGGCAAAAGCAGTGGGGGCGTGGCACTGTTGATCAGGGATAGTGTCACAGCTGAAGTAAAGGAGGAAGTCATGGAGAGATTGTCTACGGAGTCTCTGTGGGTGGAAGTTAGGAACAGGAAGGGGTCAATAACTCTACTGGGTATTTTGTGTAGACCACCCAATGGTAACAGGGACATCAAGGAGCAGATAGGGAGACAGATTATGCAAAGGTGTTATAATAACAGGGTTGTTGTGGTGGGGGATTTTAATTTCCCAAATATCAACTGGCATCTCCCTAGAGTGAGGGGTTTAGATAGGGTGGAGTTTGTTAGGTGTTTTCATGAAGGTTTCCTGACACAATATGTAGGTAAGCCCACAAGAGGAGCGGCTGTGCTTGATCTGGTATTGGGAAATGAACCTGGTGAGATGTCAGGTCTCTCAGTGGGAGAGAATTTTGGAGATAGTGATCACAATTCTATCTCCTTTACCATAGCATTGAAGAGGGATAGGAACAGACAAGTTAGGAAAGTGTTTAATTGGAGTAAGGGGAAATATGAAGCTATCAAGCAGGAATTTGGAAGCATAAATTGGAGACAGATGTTCTCAGGGAAACGTACGGAAGAAATGTGGCAAATGTTCAGGAGTTCTGCATAGGTACATTTCAATGAAACAGGGAAATGATGGCAAGGTACAGGAACTGTGGTGTACAAAGGCTGTTGTAAATCTAGTCAAGATGAAGAGCTTACAAAAGATTAAAAATACTAGGTAATGATAGAGATTTAGAAGATTATAAGGCTAGCAGGAAGGAGCTTAAGAATGAAATTAGGAAAGCCAGAAGGGGCCATGAGAAGGCCTTGACAGACAGGATTAAGGAAAACCCCAAGGCATTCTACAAGTATGTGAAGAGCAAGAGGATAAGACGTGAGAGAATAGGACCAATCAAGTGTGACAATGGAAAAGTGTGCATGGAACCAGCGGAGATAGCAGAGATACTTAATGAATACTTTGCTTCAGTATTCACTGTGGTAAAGGATATTGGCCATTGTAGGGATGACTTGCAGTGGATTGAAAAGCTTGAGCATATAGACATTAAGAAAGAGGATGTGCTGGAGCTTTTGGAAAGCATCAATTTGGATAAATCTCTGGGGCTGGATGAAGTGTACCCCAGGCTACTGTGGGAGGTGAGGGAGGAGATTGCTAACCTCTGGCAACGATCTTTGCATCATCAATAGGGATGGGAGAGGTTCCAGACGATTGGAGGGTTGCAGATGTTGTTCCCTTATTCAAGAAAGGGAGTAGAGATAGCCCAGGAAATTATAGACCAGTGAGTCTTACTTCAGTCATTAGTAAGTTGATGGAAAAGATCCTGATAGGCAAGATTTATGAACATTTGGAGAGGCATAATATGATTAGGAATAGTCAGCAAGGCTTTGTCGAAAGCAGGTCATGATTGAATTATTTGAGGATGTGACTAAACATGTTGGTGAAGGTAGAGCAGTAGATGTAGTGTATATAGATTTCAGCAAGGCATTTGATAAGGTACCCCATGCAAAGCTTATTGAGAAAGTAAGGAGGCATGGGATCCAAGGGGACATTGCTTTGTGGATCTAGAATTGGCTTGCCCACAAACGGCAAAGAGTAGTTGTAGGTGGGTCATATTCTGCATGGAGGTCAGTGACCAGTGGTGTGCCTCAGAGATCTGTTCTGTGACCCGGATGAGTTAGTAAATTTGCTGATGACACAAAGGTTGGGGTGTTGTGGATAGTGTGGAGGACTGTCAGAGGTTACAGTGGGACATCGGTAGGATGCAAAACTGGGCTGAGAAGTGGCAGATGGATTTCAACCCAGATAAATGTGAGGTGGTTCATTTTGGTGGGTCAAATATACCTCAGATGAATATTATGTGGAGATTTGTGACAAATATGACTATATGATATATATGTACAGTATCTGAAATACATCTTATGGAAAGTTTTGCTTGATAATGAACTTCAATAAAAAATAAATTACAAAATAAAAGACTCTTGGCAGTGTGGAGGATCAGAGGGATCTTGGGGTCCAAGTCCATAGGACACTCAAAGCTGCTGCACATGTTGACTCTGTGGTTAAGAAGGCATACGGTGCATTGGCCTTCATCAATCATGGGATTGAGTTTAGGAGCTTGGAGTACTGTGCTCAGTTCTAGTCACCTCACTACAGGAAGGATGTGGAAACTATAGAAAGAATGCAGGGGAGATTTACAAGGATGTTGCCTGGATTGGGGAGCATGCCTTATGAGAATAGGCTGAGTGAACTCAGCCTTTTCTCCCTGGAGCGGCAGAGGATGAGAGGTGACCTGATAGAGGTGTATAAGATGATGAGAGGCATTGATCGTGTGGATAGTCAGAGGCTTTTTCCCAGGGCTGAAACGGCTAACACGAGAGGGCACGGTTTTAAAGTGCTTGGAAGTACGTACAGCGGAGATGTCAGGGGTAAGTTTTTTTATGCAGAGAGTGGTGAATGCGTGGAATGGGCTGCCAGTGACAGTGGTGGAGGCAGATACAATAGGGTCTTTTAAGAGACTCCTGGATAGGTACATGGAGATCAAAAAATAGAGGGCTATTGGTAACCCTAGGTAATTTCTAAAGTAAGTACATGTTCAGCACAGCACTGTAGGCTGAAGGGCCTGTACTGTGCTGCAGGTTTTTTTGTTTCTGTGTTTCGATTTACTGTATACTGAGATTGGTGCCATTTGATGACAGTATATAACTGAGTTACACAACAGAGCTGAGCAGAAGAAGCAGGATATATGAAGGAGAGTACACACAATTCGACCATCACTGAGTGGGATACTGGAAATAGAGGAACTTAGTCCTAGTATTTAAACTCAAAAGCACACACTTGCTGGTTTCTGTCACAGAGTATGTAATTGTTTGTCTGTGAGGGACTGCCTGTCTGTTTCCCAGAGTTCCTGGAATTTGGGGTCGCATCATCAGCTAGCCTGGGGGTTGATACCAAGGATCGGAGCCCAAAGCTCAATCGGGAGTCGAAGCCCGATGGCCTAAGCCCGGATACCTGGACTGGAGGCCTGTCTTGGAGTTGGAGGACTTCCTGTGGTTGGGGAGGTGGTAAAGGGGCCTGTTTCTTTGTTTTGTTGCTTTTTGTTTTCTGTTTTTTTGTGTTCTGTGTTGGCCTGCTGAGCATTGTCGGTGCTGAAATGTGTGCTGATGCCTGCGGTCTGCTCCCAGCACATCCCTAGATGTGCCATTTGTTAATGCAAATGATGCACATCACTGCATGTTTTAACGTACATTTGGTAAAAGAAATCTGAATATACATTTGAAATTTTTATGCCTGAAGTAATATTTTTGAAATTAAGGACAATTCCTTCGAACAATCAGAAGCACATCTCTACTTTCTGGGCCTAAACGAGTGCTGTTGTAGTCCTCTCCCAGCGTTCACTAGTGTCAGTCCGTGGAGAGTTCCAATGATGCCATACATTAGTGTTGGGTAGCCTTAAAGAGGCAAAGGTTAAAGATGAGCTTTATTTGTCACATGCGTATTGAAACATAGAGTGAACTGCATCATCATTTGCGATGTGCTGGGAGCAGCCCACCATTGTCGCCAACATAGCCTGCCCGCAACTTCCTAATCCTAACCAGACATCTTTGGAATGTGGGAGGAAACCAGAGCACCCGGTAAAATCTCATGCAGTCACAGGGAGAACATGCAAACAGTGGCAGGAATCGAACCTGGTGAATGATCGCTGGTGTTGTAAAGCCTTTGCATGAACCATTACCCTACATGTAGGGTACCTGGGTGGTGACCTGGGAAGTATTTCAACCCCTCCAGTTCCATGGCATCTGGGACCTCAGTAAGTGGAAACCAATTAGATCCAAGGATTTCTTGGAGTGAAGAGAATCTGAAATTACAAATGTAGTTCAACAACTGAAGTGATCGACTGAGGTTACAAGTGCAAAGCCCAAATCTTGATACAAATTCATTCAGTGCAACCACATCTGCTGGGAAGTAAATTGCAATAAACTCAGCAGCAGAGATTTTTGAAGCTGACAGATATCCACAGTGTGGAATAGAAGAATAGTGGCAACACCTACGTGAAATACATCATTCTGCAATTGAAATTTAATTAATAAAAACTTATTGATTCAAAGAATTTCTGCCTCCTTACAGAGAAGAATAAATACAGTGGAAATATATCACCAGTCCCTTCCATTTCAAGAAATTACAAAGTAGCTTGAAGTCCAGATTCAAAAGAGCCTTATACAATCATTGGCCACTTTATTAGTTATCTCGTACTTAATAAAGTGACCACTGAGAGCATTTTCATGGTCTTCTGCTGCTGTAGTCCACCCACTTCATGGAGCAACATGTTGTGCGCTCAGAGGTGCTCTTCTGTATACCATTGTCATAGTGTGTCAGCTTGAGTCAGTCTGGCCATCCTCCTCTGACCCCTTTCATTAACAAGGCCCTTTTCAACCACAGAACTGATGCTCATTAGATAGGTTGTTTTTTTGTTTGCCACACCATTCTCTGTAAACACTAGAGATCATTGTGCATGGAAAATCCCAGCAGATCTGCTGTTTCTGAGATACTCGAACCACCCCATCTGGCACCAACAACCATTCCACAGTCAAGGTCACTTAGATCACATTTCTTTTCCATTCTGATGTTTGGTCTGAACATCTTGACCATGTCTGCATGCTTTTACGCATTGAGGTGCTGCCACATGATTGGCTGATTAGCTATTTACATTAACAAGCAGGCGTAAAGGTGTACCGGATGAAGTGGCCACTGAGTGTATGTTACCAATCCCTCTCAAAGCAGCTTAAGATCAAAAGAAAAGAGTCTTATAGGTATAATTAACTCCACCATGGATGGTCCCAAGCCTAGCTGTGAAAGGAGGAGGACTGGGCAAGGGGCTAGCAACCTCATCCCACAAAACTACAGGAACACCATCAGAAGCTTCAAAGACCCCAACCCTAAGAGAAAGGATCTTCACCGAGAAGATATATGAAATCACGTGACAAAAGCCACAGGTACGCGGAAACCAAAGGGTGATCACCCTTCCATCATCTAGGACCACCACCACTGGAACATGGAATGTAAAGACCATGAATGAAAGTGGACAGACAGCGCAAGTGGCGGCCGAAACGAAGAACAACAATCTGAGCCTGTTCCGCATCAGTGAGACAAGATGGACACGGTCTGGGCAGAGGCGGCTGATGACAGGGGAACTACTGCTTTATTCAGGGCATGAGGAAGATGACTCTCTGTACACACAAGGAGTTGTTTTCATGCTATCAAAAGTAGCAGGGAAGGCATTGATAGGATGGAAATCCCACGGCCTGCAAAATCTCAGCATTAGAACAATGAAGAAAAAGATCAAGGTGGATGCCATGCAGTGTTATATGGTAACTAGCATTGACAAAGAAACCAAGAACACTTCCTACAACAGACCCCAGAACATTCCTAAAAAAGTATTCTGAGAGAGATTCTCATGGGAGACTTCAATGTAAAAATGGGATCAGATAACACTGGCTACAAGGTGTGATGGGAGCATACAAACTGGGTAAGATGAGCGAGAATGGAGAGTACTTTGCCACCCTGTGCCCATTGAATAACATGGTCACTGGAGGCAGCATCCTTCCCCCACAAAAGAATTCACAAAAACACCTAGGTGTCACCTGACCACATAACAGAGAACCAAACAGACCACACCTATATAATCCAAGAAATTCAGGAGATCACTTCAAGATGTCAGATTGAGGAGGAGAGCAGTTGTCACATCTACCTGTCAGCTCTTAGCTGCGAAGCTAAAGCTCAAACTGAAGAAGAATTAGATGGAATCAGCACCAATGAGGGAACGCACCAACCTTTTGAGAGACACATAGATCCAAGAAACATTCTAATTGGTCCTTGTCATCAAGTTCCAAGTGCTACGAGAACTACATGAGGAAGAGGATCTACACAACGAATGGCAGAAATTTAAGGAGGAACTCGGTGCCAAAGAGGACCAGCAAGAGGATTGGATCTCAGCTGAAACATTATGCAAGATCAAGGTGAGGAGGCAGGAGAAAGCAGTCGTGAATAAAAGCAGGACTAGAGCAGGAAGGGCAAACACACAGGAAGAGCATGCAGAGGCTCTCAGGGCAGTGAAGAAGAGCATTAAAGCAGGCAAGTGCAGTTATATGGATGGCCTGGCAGAGCAAGCAGTGGGTGCAGCAACCTGGGGAAGCTATACAACACCAGCAAGAAATTGTCTTCCAGGTACAGTAAGCCTGAGAGGTTAGTCAAAATCAGGGATGGAAAGGCCATTGTGGGAACAGAGCAGTAGCTGAATGGACAGGCTGAGCGCTTTAATGATCTGCTGGACAGACCTGCACCTCTAAGCTCACCTGACATCCCTCCAGCCAGTACAGACCTACCCATAAACGACAACAAGCCTACCAGAGAGGAGATCAGCAAAGCAGTAATGCTGCTAAAGAATGGAAAAACACTTGGTCCGGACGACAGCCCTGAAGAAGCTCTCAAGGCGGACCTGCACACTACAGTAGAGGTGCTGTACCCTCTCTTTCAGAAGATCTGTGAAGAAGAGCAAATACCAACAGTCTGGAAAGAGGGCTACCTTGTCAAGATTCCAAAGAAAGGAAACTTTAGCAATTTTCTCCAACTACAGAGAGGTAACACTCTTGTCAGTCCGAGGAAAAGTCTCCTGCGGGATAATACTAGGAAGGATGAAGGATGCTGTAGAAGCAAGCTAAGGGATGAACATACGGGCTTATACAAGAACAGATCATGTACTGACCAAACAGCGACATTAAGCATCATAGTCGAGCAGTCACTTGAGTGGAATTTGTCTTTGTACAACAACTGAGTCGATGATGAAAAAGCCTTTGATGGTATAGGCAGAAAGATCCTGCAGAGAATCCTGTGGCACAATGGACTACCGGGCAAGATGGTCAGACTGATCAAGAATTCACACGCGGGAACGTCCTGCGGAGTTGACCATGGCGAACAGCCCACCAACAGCTTTCAGGTGAAAACGGGAGTCAGACCAGGGTGCATGATGTTCCTTCTAGCCATAGACTGGATCATGAAGACAGCTACAGCACAGAAAAGGAATGGGATCCAGTGGAAGACATGTCCGGACTTCGCTAATGATATAGCTCTCCTGTCTCATGCCCACAAACAGATCCAGAAAACAACAACAGACATGGCAACCACATCAATGCAAGTGGCCCTTAACATCTACAAAGGGAAAACTAAAAGTCCTCTAGATCATCTCAAACTGTGTTGACCCAGTCACTCCTGAGGGAAGCCCACTCGGGTGGGTAGAAGCCTTCACCTACCTGGGTAGCATCATTGGCAGACAGGGCGGCACTGATGCAGATGCCAAGACAAGGTGCGGCGAAGCTGGGGCATCCAACTCAAGAACATCTGGTGCTCCAAGGAGCTGTCACTGCGCATTAAGATCAGGCTGCTCCACCCCAGTGTGAAGTCAGTTCTCTGTATGGGGCAAAATCTTAGAGGATAACAAAAACTATCATTTAGAAAGTGCGGATTTTTAAATAATCTCTGGATCTACTGGCCAGAAGTCATCAGCAACACTGATCTATGGCAGAGAACTCAACAGACAGCAGCAGAAGGAGAATTAAGGAAAAGAAGATTGGAGTGGATAGGACACACAAATCAGCTTCCACACCTTCTTTTTCAAATGGTAAGCCATTTACAAACATCACCAGGCAAGTGCTAATGTGGAATCCCCAGGAAAAGCGAAAGAGAGACCAGCCAAAAAACACCTGACAATGCATCAAGAAGAGGGGCTACACCCAGGGACAACTCGAAAGACTGGCCCAGAACAGAGGACTCTGGTGAACTGCTGTCGGCAGCCTGTGTCCCAGTAGGGCGATGGGCTTAACTAACTTTTAGGTATCATTCACACAGGAATGCTCCCCTCCAGGGTGCTGATATTCACACCCTGAGCACTTTGAGATTGATTTAATCAGTAGGCAATTTTACTCAAGACGGAATGATGAATGAATCACTAAGGCAATGAAACTGTCTCACCTGAGTTGGTCATGTACTTTCATCAATGGTTAGCTTCTTGACAAATCCTCTGACAACTGATTTGAACCCTGTTATTTTATGAGCGATTTGCAAAGAGAGTGTGCGATGTCAGCTGTCAATGTTATGGAAACTGTCTATGCTTTGTCTCAGTTGCCACTGAGAAATTACCCTTTCTGCTGATTGCATGCCAGGGGAGTTTGGACAATGCAGCAGGAGTTCTTAAATATATGGTAATCCTCAGTAATTGGATAAATCTGCTCAGCACAATCTTCAGGGAGATTTCTGATACACACATATGGGCATATAGCAGACAAACTATGCAGTTTATACACAAACGCACACACACACAGATGCAAAAAAGATACATACAACTTATGTGCAGCTACAGATACATACACACACAATTTTGTAGTCAAGGCACATAGACACCTCTAATGAATTAGCTTCCATGAAAGTCCTTTGTTTTACAAAGTCATGGAGTCTGTTGCTTTGGAAGGGTCGATTTCTTTGTATTTGTTTCCCTGATATTTACATCTTGCAACATGTCTTCATCTGTGGATTCCTTAGGCTGGATTCTAAAACACCAAGCAAAAAGCATTTCCCAGAGTCAGGCGAAGTTAGTTGCCTTCTCTGCTGGCAGTGAGATGTTCTGAAAGTTTAAATGTCTTTAAAAGAACAATTGTGTTTATACTCTGGAGAGTTCACCTTTCCTGAAATACTTCTAAAAGATCTGTGTAAATAGAACAAATGAAGCAGAGATCTTAACCTTTTCTTCTCTACAGGGAACAACATGTCTGGGCTGAAAGCGGGAAGGAAACTTAAAGGGCAAATTGCTAAATCAGTCTGGTTTAGGACTGTCAATTGCTGTCAGGAAATAGTGTATTGTAAATGAGCTGTCTTATGCAAAGTTAACAAACCCCTAATGTCTGGGCAAGAAGCAAAAGCATGCACAGAACAACTGCTTCACCACTTGCCCTGCCTCTAATAAACACCCAACTTTTAGAACAGCTGAAGGAGCTTCATTGTACCTTCTGCAGGACACACAGCAATGAAACTGCAAGGGGAGTAAGCTCCAATGAATATCAGTGCAACAATGAACAGATTTGTTTGAGTGATGCTAGTTGAGGAGTAAATATTGACCAGGTAGAGTTCTCTCTGTGAGTTCATCTCTATGAGTTCTGAAATCTTCTGCACCCATTTGACAGAGCAGCTCAGTCTCATATTGGTTGAGCCCACTAGGAAATTCTGGATTGATGTTGTGTAATGAACCAGATTTGTTCAGGGAACTTAAGGTAAAGGAACCCCTTGGAGGCAGTGATCATAGTACGATAGGATTCACCCTGCAGTTTGAGAAGGAGAAGTTAAAGACAGATATATCAGTATTACGGTGGATTAAAGAGTATTACAGAGGCATGAGAGAGGAGCTGGCCAAAGTTGATTGGAAGGGGACACTAGCAGGGATGATGGCAGAGCAGCAATGGCTGGAGTTCCTGGGTGCACTTCAGAAGGCACAGGATTAATATGTCCCAAAGGTGAAGAAGTAGTCTAAAGAGAGGATGACTAACCGTGGCTGACAAGGAAAGTCAATGACAGCACAAAAGGAAAAAGCAAAAAGGCATATAATACAGCGATCAGAGGGAAGTTAGAGGATTGGGAAGCTTTTAAAAGTCAATAGAAGGTAACCAAAAAGCCACAAGGAGAGAAAGGTTAAATATGAAGAAAAGCTAGCTAATAAAATAAAAGAGGTATAATTTTTTTCAGATATATAAAGAGTAAAAGAGAGATGGGAGTAGATATAGATCTGCTGTAAAAATGACGCTGGAGAGGTAGTAAAGGTGGGGACAAAGAAATGGTGGATAAACAAGTATTTTGTGTCAGTCTTCACTGTGGAAGACATTAGCAGTATGCCAGATATTCAAGAGTATCATAGGGCAGAAGTGCGTGTAGTTTCTATTATTAAGGAGAAGTTGCCTGGGGAGCTGAAAGGTCTGCAGATAGGTAAGTCACCTGGGCCAGATGGCCTACACCCCAGAGTTCTGAAGAAGGTAGCTGAAGAGATTGTGGAGGAATTAGTAAAGATCTATCAAGCATCACTAGATTCTAGAATGGTTCTGGAGAACTGGAAAATTGCAAATGTCACTCCACGGTTTAAGAAGGGAAGGGAGCAGAAGAAAGGAAATTGTAAGCCAGTTAGCTTGATTTCAGTGCTGGGGAAGATGTTGGACTCCATTATTAAGGATGAGGTTTCGGGTACTTGGAGGCACATGATAAAATAGGCCAGAGTCAGCATGGTTTCCTTAAGGAGAAATCTTGCCTGACAAATCTGTAGGAATTCTTTAAGAAAATAACAAACAGGAAAGACAAAATTGCTTATTTGGATTTTCAGAAGACCTTTGACAAGGTGCCACACATGAGGCTGCGTAACAAGATAACATCCCATGATATTTCAGGAAGGGTATTAGCTTGGATAGAAGACTGGCTGACTGGCAGGAGGCAAAAAGTGGGAATAAAGGGGGCCTGTTCTGGTAGGCTGTTGGTAACTAGTGGTGTTTGGCAGGAGTCCATGATGGGACTTTTCCTTATCACGTTATAGGACAGCAATTTGGATGACAAAATTGATAGCATTGTGGCCAAGTTTGCATACAATATGGAGATTAGTGGAGGTGCAGGTAGTATTAAGGAAGCAGGGAGCTTGCAGAAGGGCTGGCAAAGAAGTGGCAGGTGTAATATAATGTAGGTCATGCACTTTGTACAAGGAATAAAGGTGTAAACTATTTTCAAAATGGAGAGAAAATTCAAAAGTCAGAGTTGCAAAGGGACTTGGGAGTCCTTGAGCAGGATTCCCTGAAGGTTAACTTACAGGTTGAGTCAGTAGCAAGGAAGGCAAATGTCATGTTAGCATTCATTTTGAGAGGACTAGAATAAAAGAGTAAGATTGTCATATTGGTGCTTTATAAGGCATTGGTCAGACTGCACTTGAAGTATTATGAGTAATTTTGGATCCCTTATCTAAGAAAGAAGTGCTGTCACTGGAGAGGGTCCAGAGGAGGTTAGCGAAAACGATTCCAGGAATGAAAGAGTTAACATACGAGGAGCATTTGATGGCTTTGGGCCTGTACTTGCTGCAGTTTAGCAGAATGGGGGGGGGGGGAATCTCTATGAAACCTATCAAATATTGAAAGGCCTCGATAGAGTGGATGTGGAGAGGATGTTTTCTATAGTGTGGGAGTTTGAGACTAGAGGGCACAAACTCAGAACAGAGGGAATTCCATTTATATCAGAGATGAGGAGGAATTTCTTAGCTATAGGGTAGTAAATCTGTGGAATTCATTGCCACAGATGGCAGTGGAGGCCAAGTCATTCGGTGTACTTAAAGCAGAGGTTGATAGTTTCTTGATCAGTCAGTGCGTCAAAGGTTATGGGGAATAGGCAGAAGAATGGGGTTGAAGGGATAACAAATCAGCCAAGATAGAACGGTGGTGCAGACTCGATGGACTGAGTGGCCAAATTCTGCTCCTATGTCTCATGGTCTATAGTAGATGGAGGCCCTTCCGTCCAAATCATCCATGCCAACCAAGGGTACCCACCTGATAGTGATATACAGACTGGGCTGTCCAACATTCTTTCAGCCAGGTCACTATAAGAAAGCCTCAGAAAGGGGGCATACTCTTCCCACAGGGAACCACATCTGTCTGCCCTAGCGTAGATCCCAATTTATCCTCAGTGGCCACTGAGCGTATGTTCGTGGTCTTCTGCTGCTGTATCCCATTCACATCGAGGTTCGACATGTTGTACCTCCTAACATGCTCTTCTGCACACCACTGTTGTAGTACGTGGTTATTACAGTTGCTCTCACCTTCCTGTCAACTTGAACCAGTCTGTCCATTTACTCCTCTCATTTACAAGGCATTTTTACCCACAGAACTGCTGCTTATGATTTTTTTTCACACCACTCCCTGTAAATTCCAGAGCCCATTGTGTGTGAAAAATCCCAGCAGATCAGCGCTTTCTGAGATACTCAAACCACCCCGTCTGGCACCAACAACCATTTCACAGTCAAAGTCACTTAGAAAACATCTCTTCCCAAATCTGATATTTGGTCTGAACAACAACTGGACCTTTTGCCCATGCCTGCATGCTTTTACCCATTCAGTTGCTGCCACATAATTAGCAGATGAGATACTTGTATTAACAAGGGGTACAAGTGTACCAAATAAAGTGGCCACTGAGTGTAGCATGGGGGCTATGAAACAACAGAGGTGACATTTCACCTATTCTATGTGCCAGCAGCTACTGGGGAGGACATTGGCAAAGAAATACAGAGACTTGCATAATGATGGTGGGGAACTTCAACAATCCTAATGTCATCTGGGATTGTAATAATATGGAGCTAATACTGAAGGGTGTCTACTGGTCAGTATAGAGGAGTTGGGCCAAATGGCCTCTTTCTATGCTGTACAATTCTATGTCTCTATTATAAGAGGCAAAGAAGAGGAGATAATTCTGGGATAATCCTTACTTTTTAAATCGTTTTATTAATTTTCCAAAATTATAAACAGAATAACAGTATTGACACAGAGAGATTGAAATAATCTTATTGTTGACAAACATGTACAAAAAAGACTTCAAATAATACAGGTGTAATAGACTTCCAAACTCTTAATATAGTTAATCATAGAGAAAAAAAGAAATAAAAAGAAAAAAAATGCAAAGAAAACCCCCAAAAAAAAATTAAATACTAAACCCGAAAAAAAAAAGCAAATGTAACAAAACAAGGCTAGACCAATATCTTAAATCGAATACATTCAATAATGTCGTCAACTCCGCTCCTCTATTCATATATTTTAAGTTAGTAAGAAGGATTCGGAAAAGATCAAGTTACATCATATGAAAATGTTTGGGATAATCCAGATATCTTCCACAAGATAAAGTGGCAGGAGAATCAAGGCAGTTATCCTTGGACAAGCAAAGGAAGGGAAAGAGGCAAATAAAACAAATCTAAGGGTGTGTATCAGGTTGATAACGTAAGTGAGAATCAGGCTTACTCTGGGGGAGGGAGTGGGCGAAGGGAGAGTAGAATTGAACAGTCTTCTACAGACACATAAGCAATAAATGAATAATAAGATGAGAGAGATGGAGAGTTGGTAGGTGTGCACTGATCCAGGGTCATTAAAAAAAAGAGGCAGAGTTTCTGAGTACCTGATATCATTCATTACCTCGCTTGGTAATGCTACTGGGTTGTTGGCAAATGGGGATATAGTTGAGAGACTGGATAAACTAAGATTGGATAGAGCAGAAGTATGAGAAAGAATAGTTGTTCTTGCAGTGCAGAAGTGAGATGCAACCTACATCAATGAAGAAACTAATGGAGGGAATTGCAGAAGGATGTATGAGAGGAAATTGTGGATGTATTAGCCACCATGCTGCAGTGTGGAAGAGGTCCTTGGCGAGTGGACAATTATAAGTTTGATATCTTTATTTTTGAAAAAGAGCGCAGGGGTAAATCCAGCAACTACAGTCTGATTAGTTTAACACTGGTGTTGAGGAAACACTTAGAGATGATGATTCAGGATCAGAATTGGGTTTAATATCACCAGCGTATGTTGAGAAATTTATTGTCTTTGTGGCAGCAGTACAATGCAATACATAATATGTAATAGAAAAAAATGTGTATTACAGTAAGTATATATATATTATAGTTAAATTAAATAAGTAGTGCAAAAATAAAAATAAAAAAGTAGTGTTCATGGACAGAATTAGTATATACATGGAAAAGTGTGAATTGATAAGAGAAAGCCAATATAGATACATTAAAAAATGTTTTCTGGTTAAAGAAGACCTTTGTTGAGGTCACTGAGAGGACAAAAGAGAGAAAGGTAATTGACGAGGAGGATATAGAACTTCAAAAGACATTTGTTAAAGTGACACCTTAACATCAGCATTAGAGTTCATGGAATAAGAGGGGCTGTAGTAGCACAGATAGGAAATGAGCGATATGATAAGAAACAGAGTAGTGAAACATTATTGTGTTTAAACTGGAGGGAAGTGCAAAGTGGGTGTCCTCCAGAGTTGATACGAGAATCACGGTCTGTATGAGGACATTTTCTTAATGCATTGCTACAAGCACATTGTACACAGGAGTTCAGTGTGGCGATAACCTTTGCCAAAGACGCAGCTCACAACATGAGATCAGGACCGATTGTAATCCATTCATCCTGTTTCACTTTTCTGTGAAATTCTTACTCCCCTCTTCTGTCCATATTCCTTCACACCAATGCCTAACTAAAGTATCCGTCTAAACTCGGAGTATATCGTCGTCAATTAAGATAAAATTTGCCAGGATGCTGTATGAATTATATTGGGGTCCATTTCTATCCAATATCACTTCTGGTTGTAGAGTGGCTGTACTCCCCACTATACCCAGGTCTAGACCGAAAGGTTCTGACATCTAATCATCAATTCTAGATTTACAAGGATGTTGCCTGTACTGGGGAGCATACCTTATGAGAATAGGTTGAGTGAACTCGGTCTTTTCTCCTTGGAGCGACGGAGGATGAGAGGTGGCCTGATAGAGGTTATAAGAAGATGAGAGGCATTGATCGTGTGGATAGTCAGAGGCTTTTTCCCAAGGCTAAAATGGCTAACATGAGAGGGTACAGGTTTAAGGTGCTTGGAAGTAGGTACAGAGGTGATGTCAGGGATAAGTTTTTTACACAGAGAGTGGTGAGAGCGTGGAATGGGCTGCCGGCGATGATGGTGGAGGCAGATACGATAGGGTCTTTTAAGAGACTCCTGGATAGGTATATGAAGCTTAGAAAAATGGAGGTCTATGGGTAACCCTAGGTAATTTCTAAGGTAAGGACATGTTCGGCACAGCTTTGTGGGCTGAAGGGCCTGTATTGTGCTGTAGATTTTCTATGTTTCTATGTTAACCCTGGTCTGACTTGCAGAAAACTTGCACCTTTCCCCCCATTTGTGGAACAGACTCAGGCTCCAGAATTTTTAAAGGCGTTTCATACTGCCCTCTGCTGGATACAGTTATGAACTGCAGGCTGAAAATTGATAGGCCGAGTAAATGAAAATACCGATGTTCCAATCTTCCACCTTGTCTAAAACCCACCCGTTTTATCCTTGTTGCAGTAGGTTGACCTGCTGTGGACCCAGTGATATTTCTGTGAATGTTGCTTATATGATGCTACTGCAAATAAGTTTTTCATTACAACTGTGCATACATAATACATAATACTGAGTTAGTCCTGACGAAGGGTCTCGGCCTGAAACGTCGACTGCGCCTCTTCCTATAGATGCTGCCTGGCCTGCTGCGTTCACCAGCAACTTTGATGTATGTTGCTTGAATTTCCAGCATCTGCAGAATTCTTGTTGTTTACATAATACTTCATTTATTTCTATTTTATTTATTGAGATGCACCATGGAACAATCCCTTCGAGCTGCATCGCCAGCAGTCCCCCGAATTAACGCCAGCCTAATCGCGGAACAATTTAACAATGGCTAATTAGCCTACTAACTAGTAAGCCTTTGGACTGTGGTAGGAAACCAGAACACCCAGAGAAAGCCGACGCATTCCATGGTGAGGACTTAAGGCTGATTTATACTTGTGTGTCAAATCGACGCCGTAACCTACGCAAGTGGCCTATGCCGTTGTGAGCATTTATACTTGTGCATTGATGTGTCTGCGTCGCTCTGCAATTCAGGCACGTCGCGCATGCGCACACACCTGCCCGTGCAAGGCTTCATGGTCATGGTAGTCTTTCTCGGGGTAAACAAGTTTAAAGCGAGTGTCTTTTTTCGTAAAAGTGAAATGTGTCCTCCATTATTGCGGAGGTCTGTAAAGCTTTATGGAAAGCATTGCAGACAGAGTTCCTTCCCTGCCCTTCAGTCGCCCAATGGGAAGCTACTGCAGCGTAGGAGGAAAAGCGATGCTACCAAGCGGACCAATCACAGTTGTTGCGGTCTGCATTGCTGTGACGCGTAGTTACATTTTGGGAGAGGTGCGCGTCAGGCTACGGCGTAAGATCCGCGTAGGCTCTGGGTAGGGTTTGTGGCGACATCGTGCCTACGGCGTCGATTTGACGCAGAAGTATAAATCAGCCTATACACTGCTTACGGATAATGTCGGCACTGAACTCCGACACTCCCAAGTTGTGGTAGTGATGGGCTAATCACTCTGCTACTATGGTGCCAAATTCAGAGTCACTTATTTATGACATGTACATCAAAGCATACAGTGAAATGTGTTGTTTTGCATCTGCAACCAACACAAAGTTTCTGTGCGCCACAGTTCCCCGGGACACATTGGATTGCGTAGAGCAGGGGTTCCCAACCTAGGGTCCACCGACCCCTCAGTTAATGATAGGGGTCCATGGCAGAACCCCTGGCGTACAGGGGGGAAGAAAGTTTAAAAGAAGTGAGCGGCACATCTCGCACGTCCAGTTCCCGAGGAGACACTAGACTGCATGAGGGAGAGAAAGTTTAAAGGAAGCGAGTGGCGGGAGGCTGCAGTTTTCACGCGCCACAGTTCCCGAGGAGACATTAGATTGCGCGTGGTTCAGCACTTGAGAAGGGCCAATAAGAAGAAGTTAAGTTTAAGCAGAACAGCCATTGTGTGAGTGGGAGGTGGAGGTTTTGGCTCATCAGGGCTTCGGCGAGGAGAGTCGTAGGTCGTAGGAAGATTTCTTTTCGTTCTTTATGCTTTCTTTCTAATTGCACATTTAGAACAGTCGTGATGCCAGGCAGGATAATGCAATGCTCCTTTTGCGACGGGATTTGGAAAGGCAGGAGAGACCTCCAGTGTTCCTGACGACCACACCTGCAAGACGTGCATCTGGCTGGAGCTTCAAACGTACAGTTTAGGAGTTGGAGCTGAAAATGGATGAACTCCAATTCATCTGGGAGGCTGAGGGGTTGATAGGACGTACAGGGAGGACAGGGATCACAGGGAGCTGTCAGGAGGGGGAAAGGGGTTAGGCAGTCAGTGCAGTGTATCCCTGTGGCCATTCCCCTCAACAACAGGTACATCGCGTTGGATACTGTTGGGGGGGCGGGGGATGACCTAGTAGAGGAAAGCCACAACAGTCAGGTCATTGGCACTGAGTTTGGCTCTGTGGCTCTGAGGGGAGGGGGCAAGAAGGGGCAAGCTGAAGTGATAAGGGGACTCGTTGTTTAGGGAAGCAGAAAGGAAGTTCTGTGGATGATATCGAGGTTCCCGGATGATATGTTGCTTCCCAGTCGCTCGGATCAGGGACATCCCAGATCGAGTCCTCGGCATTCTTACGGGGGAGAATGAGTAGCCGGAAGTCGTGGTCTACACCGGTACCAATGACGTGGGTAAGAGGGGTGATGAGTTCCTGCATAGAGAATTCAGGAGTTGGGTGCTAAGTTGAAGAATAGGAACTCCAAGATTGCGATCTCAGGATTGCTACTCGTGCCATGTGCTAGTGAGGCCCAATACAGGAAGATCATACAATTTCACATGTGGCTAAGGAGGTGGTGCAGGACGGAAGACTTCAGGTTTTTGGATCATTGAGTGCTTTTCCAAAGAAGGTGGGACCCGTACAGAAGGAACAGTTGGTATCTGAGCTGCATGGGGACTAACATCCCCACAGGAACGTTTGTAAGTGCTGCACAGGAGGGTTTAAACTAGATTTGCAGAGGGAAGGGAACCAGAACACCTGAACAGATGGTGGAGTGGTCGTGGAGAAAGATGCCATCAAACATAGATACAAAGTCAGGAAGCAGAAAGTTGAGCAAGGTAGGACCAATGTTCTGAGCTGCGTATAACTCAATGCAAGGAGTATTGTAGGAAAGGTGGATGAACATGGGGCATGGATCAGCACGTGGAACATTGGAGGCATTAGTGAGTTGTGTTTGCAGGAGGGTCCGTTGTTTTAGATGTGATCGAACAGGAGGGATTAATTTGGAGGGGTGTCAATACTAGACAAAGAAAATGTTATGGCAGTGTTCAGTCAGGACAGACTCGAGAGCTCATCTACTGAGGCTTTAAGGTAGAACAGAGAAATAAGAAAGATATGATCACATTAGACCATAAGACAAAGGAGCAGAAGTAGGCCATTCGGCCCATCGAGTCTTCTCCGCCACATTAATGGGGCTGCACTATAGAGCACCCAAAAATCCATGGGATTTAGAGGAGAAAATTTGTAGAGGGATCACAGCTGTTGCAAGAAGCGTAAGCTTGTGATAATAGGTGATTTTTAACTTTCCACATATTGACTGGGAACCCATACTGTAAAAGGACTAGATGGGAAAGAGTTTGTCAAATGTGTTTAGGTAAGTTTCCTTTGTCAGTATATAGAAGTCCCAAATAGAGAGAGTTCAATACTAGATCTGCTATTAGGGAATGAGACAGGTCAGGTGATAGGAAGGGAACACTTTCCATCTAATGGTCATAATGTCATTAGTTTCAAGGTAATTATGGAAAAGGATAGCTCTGGTCTTTGGGTTAAGATTCCAAATTGGAGAAAGGGCAGTCTTGATGGTATCAGAAAGGATCTGGCAAGCGTGGATTGGGACACTTGCAAAGCACAGGCATGGGTGTACTTGGTAATTGGGAGGCCTTCAAAAGTGAATTTTTGGTGTACAGAGTTTGTATGTTCCTGTCAGAATAAAAAGGCAGGGATAACAGGTTTATGGAATTTTGGTTTTTGAGAGATATTGAGGCCCTGGTTAAGAAAAAGGAGGTGTATTGCAGGTACAGGCAGGTGGCACTAGATCAGGTTCTGGAGGAGTATCAGAAAGAGAGGCATATAATGGAGCATGAAGGTAGAGGATTGGGAAGCTTTTAAAAACTAACAAAAGGAACCTAAAAAAGTCAGTAAGAAGGTAAAGATGGAATATGAAAGTAAGTTAGCCAATAATATTAAAGAGCATACCAAAAGTTTCTTCAGATATATAACGTGTAAAAGCGAGGCGAGAGTGGATATCGGACCACTGGAAAAGGATGCTGGAGAAGTAGAAATGGCGGACAAACTGAATATGTGTTTTCATCGGTTTTCATTGTGGAAGGCATTAGTAGTATGGTGAAAGTTCCAGGTGTCAAGGGGCATGGTGTGTGAAGTTACCATTATTAGAGAGAAGGGTCTTGGGAAACTGGAAGGTCTGAAGGTAGATAAGTCACCGGACCAGATGGTGTACACCCCAGGGTTCTGAAAGAGGTGGCTGAAGAGATCGTGGAGGCATTAGTAATGATCTTTCAAGAATCACTACGTTTTGGAATGGTTCCAGAAGTCTGGGAAATTGCAAATGTTATTCCACTCTTCAAGAAGGGAGAGAAGCAGAAGAAAGGAAACTAGAGGTCAGCTAGTCTGACCTCAGTGGTTGGGAAGATGCTGAAATCGATTATTAAGGATGAGGTCTTGATACTTGGAGGTACATGATAAAAAAGGCCATAGTCAGCATGGTTTCCTCAAAGATAAATCTTGCCTGACAAATTTGTTGGAATTCTTTGAAGAAATAACAAATAGGATAGACGAAGGAGAATTGGTTGATGTTATGTACTTGGATTTTCGGCCTTTGACAAGGTGCCACATGTGAGGCTGCTTAACAAGGTATGAGCCCATGGTATTACAGAAAGATTCTAGCATGGATAAAACAGTGACTGAAGGGCAGGAGACAAAGAGTGGGAATGAAGGGAGCCTTTTCTGGTTGGCTGTCAGTGACTACTGGTGTTCCACATGAGTCTGTAGACTATTTTCTAAATGGAGAGAAAATACAAAAAAACTGAGGTGCAGAGGGACTTGGGAGTCCTTGTGCAGGATTTCCTAAAGGTTAATTTGCAGGTTGAGGCTGTGGTGAGGAAGGCAAATACAATGTTAGCATTCATTTCAAGAGGACTAGAATATAAAAGCAAGGATGTAATGTTGAAACTTTATAAACCAAGGGTGAGGCCTCATTTGGAGTATTGTGAGCAGTTATGGGCCCCTTATCTTAGAAAGGATGTGCTGAAACTGGAGAGAATTCAAAGGAGGTTCACAAAAATGACTCCAGGATTGAATGGCTTGTCATTGAAGAGCGTTTGCTGGCTCTGGGCCTGTATTCACCAGAATTCAGAAGAATGAGGGGTGACCTCATTGAAACCAATCAAATGGTGAAAGGCCTCGATAGAGTGGATATGGAGAGGATGTTTCCTATGATTGGAGAGTCTAAGACCAGAGAACGCAGTCTCAGAATAGAGGGGCATCATTTTAGAACAGAGATGAGGAGGAATTTCTTTAGCTAGAGAGTGCTGAATCTATGGAATTCTTTGCCACAGGCAGCTGTGGAGGCTGTCTTTATGTACCTTTAAGGCAGAGATTGATAGATTCTTGATTGGTCAGGGTATGAAAGGATACAAGGAGACGGCAGGAGATTGGGGCAGAGAGGAAAATTGGATCAGCCATGATGAAATGGCAGAGCAGACTTGATGGGCCAAATGGCCTAATTCTGCTCCTATAGCTAATGTTTTTATGGTAAATGCAAGAGGAAACTTAAGAAAGAAATCAGGAGTGCTAAAAGAAGATATGAGTTTGCTCTAGCAGACAGAGAGAAGGACAATACTAAGGGCTTCTACAGATATATTAAGAGCAAAAAGATAGCAAGGGACAAAATTGGTCCTCTGGAAGATCAGAGTGGTCACCTACGATGGAGCCAGATGAGATGGGGAAGATGTTAGACGGATATTTTGCATCTGTATTTATTCGGGACACAGACGCAGAGATTAAAGATGTGAGGCAAAGCAGCATCGAGGTCATGCACCTATACAGATTACAGTGGAGGGTGTTTTTGCTGTCTTGCGGAATTAATCCGCAGAACCTGACAAGCTGTTCCCTCAGACTCTGTGGAAACTGCAGGGGCCCTAGCAGAGATATTCAAAACATCCTTAGCGACGAGTGAGGTGCTGATGGACTGGAGGATAGCTAATGCTGTTCTATTGTTTAAGGACAGCTCTGTTAATAAATCAGGAAATGACAGGCCGGTGAGCCTGACATTAGTGGTGGGAAAGTTATTGGAAGGTTTTCTAAGGGACTGGATATATAAGAATTTGGATAGACAGGGGCTGATTAGGGATAATCAACATGGCTTTGTGTGTGGTAAGTGGTGTCTAACCAATCTTACAGAGTTTTTTGAGCAGCTTACCAGGAAAGTTGATGAAATCAAGGCAGTTCATGCTGTTTATATAGACTTTAGCAAGGCCTTTGACAAAGGTCCTAAATGGGAGATTGGTCAAGAAGGTTCAATTGCTTGGCACTCAAGATTAGGTAGTAAATTGGATTAGACATTGGCTCCTCGGAAGAAACCAGAGAGTGGGAGTAGATGGTTGCCTCTCTGACTGGAGGCTTGTGACTAGCAGTGTGCCGTAGATATCAGTTCTGGGTCCATTGTTGTTTGTCATCTATATCAACTCTCTGGATGATAATGTGGTAAATTGGTTGGGGGACGCTAGAAGTAGAGATCATGGGTTAAGGGTGAAAGGTGAAATGTTTAAAGAGAATATGAGGGGGAGCATATTCACTCAGAGGGTGGTGAAAGTGTGGAACAAGTTGTCAGTCAAGTGGTAGTTGCAGGGGCAATTTCAACATGTAGGAGAAATTTGGATCTGTACATGGATGGGAAGGGTATGGAGGGCAATGGTCTGGGTGCTGATTTATGGGACTAAGGAGATTAATGGTTGGCCACAGACTAGATGGGCCAAAGGGCCTGTTTCTGTGCTGTATTGTTCTATTATTCTATAACCTAATGATGTGATGGGGGCAGCCTGCAAGTGTTGCCACACATTCCAGCGCCAAATTAGTGTGCCCACGATGCTTGGCAGACCAACACAGAACACAAAATATGACAAGCAAAGAGACAACAACTGCAAAACAAGGTCCTTTTCTCCCCCCAATACACCCAGTCACTGAAGCAGACAGTCACTGCAGAGCAGGCCCCTGGCCTTCTAGAGGACTCACAGATAACAGGCTCTCATTTCCTCTGTGGGCTTCAGACTCGTAGACCCTGAGCTTTGGCAATTGGGCTTTGACTTCCAAACTTCCTATTGACCTTTGGCCTTCTACAAATTTTCATTGCTGTCCAATCATGTCTGGGGAGTGTTGGGGTAGGGCTTGCAACATGGAGAAGGCCTCCCAATCAGCTGAGTACTGACTTGCCTGTAAAGGTACAAGGGGTGGTTCAGTGGACAGACAACTGGTCAGAGATGAGACCAGGCGGAACTGCAAGGAGAACTTGCATTTGCATAGCACCTTCCACGTTAATGCCCAAGAACCCTCAAGGCCCTTTACAGACAATGAAGTGATTTAGGTGACTTTATAATTTTGTCAATTTCTGCACAACAAGCCCCCAATAACAGTAATTAATGACTAGATATGTGATTTTTAATCAACGTCAATTGAATGACAAATATTGCCAGGTGAGCAGAGACATCTTTTCCACAAAGTAGTGCAATGGGATTTTTTTACACCCAGCTGAGAGGAGAAATTCAGACTAACATTTCAGCCAAAACCTAGCACCCCTGATGATGCAGTTCCCCACTGTCAATCCTATGTCTCCCCATGCAAGGTTATTATACTTCAGCATCTTATCTGCTTTAAACAGCATTCACTTCTGCTTCCTAATTAGCCTAAACTAATTAAAACTGCCATAGTCACCAGAAATCTACCTCTAGATATCTGCCAAGTGGTTGCAGATCAAGGTGTAAATGGTTCAAAAATCTTCTGCTCAAGATTTTCACCATCTGCAGAACCTCTTGTGCTATTAAATCTTTTCACTTATAAAGGTCAGGTGGCAAAATAAGTGACAACCGACCACTTTGACAACCACCTGTGGTTACTCGGTTAACTCCCTGTAGTAGAAAGAGAAGCAAAACAGGGCCCCACTTAGCCAGTGTTGAAAAATGATCCCTCATAAACAGGAAGAGACAGAAAAAGCAGCTGACGAAGAAAAATAAAATGACCATACTGGATTTTTGACGAGAAGTACATATGAGTAAACCTGTTCTGTAGGGGGTTCTAATTTACTTAATCATACTGAGACAGCACTGAATAATAATAAAGCACCTGCGAGCAATTCTGTAGGAGATAAAACCGTTTGTCCTTTTTCACTTCGGTTTACATCACCAAGATGTGATGTGGGCAATTCTACCCCAGAATCCACTGTCAGCGTTGGCTGGCTGGGAAAACGGATTTACATTTACGTAGCTCCTTTCACAGTGCCCCGAAGCCATTTACAGCCAATAGCATTCTTTTGAAGTGTAATGTATATTGCAATATAGGAAATTCAGCTCCCACCCTGGTACACAGCAAGATTCCGTGAACTGCAATAACATAACGGCAGTCATTCAGTCCGTCCTCTTGGAATCATTTGCTGTGTGGGCGCTTGGATTATCGTGCCTGTTTCTGTAGTCTAGTGTCAGTCTGCAAGTGATTATTCCACTCTTTGACGGTGGCTAAACATAGTGAAAGCTTCGATCCTGGAGACGGGGGCCTTGGATAGGATGTTGGAATTGGCTCCCACATCCTGTCAATAGATTTAGATTAGATTATGAGGACATGCAGTCCTCTTTTATTGTCATTTAGTAATGCATGCATTAAGAAATGATACAATATTCCTCCGGTGTGATATCACAGAAACACAGGACAGACCAAGACTGAAAAACTGACAAAAACCACATAATTATAACATATAGTTACAACAGTGCAACAATACCATAACTTGATGAAGAACAGGCCATGGGCACGGTAAAAGAAGTTCAAAGTCTCTCAAAAGCCCCACATCTCACGCAGACGGGAGAAGGAAGAAAACTCTCCCTGCCATGCCCAACCACAGTCCAACTCTGAGTCGTCCGAAAACTTCGAGCCTCCGACCAGCCCTCCAACACCGAGTACCAAGCACCATCTCTGCCAAATGCTTCGACCCCAGCCTGGGTCGCCAGCAGCAGGCAAAGCCGGGGATTTTGGGGCCTTCCCTCTGGAGATTCTCCATCGCACAGTAGCAGCGGCAGTGAACTGGGCATTTCAGAAGTTTCTCCAGATGTTCCTCTGTGCTTCTCACGGCTGTCTCCATCAAATCAGAATTGTGCATGGTACCCTATTTAACAAATATGATATCATTTCACCGGAGAGCTGCGCACGCTACGTGACGCCGCCATCTTCTCCTCCCACCTTTAGAGGATTCTGTAGAGACTATTAGTGAAGCCTATGCAGAGTTTCTCCACATTGTCCATTTTTCCCCAACATACAAGCAAGTGGGAATCACTGCTGCTTCGTTAAATATTCTGTCTGGAGTTAAGCTGGAAACTGCCAGTGTAAGCTCATCACGATGTAACTACAGTATTATGCAGGCCTTTATAAATCAGAGCATTGAGTATAGGAGTTGGGATGTAATGTTAAAATTGTACAAGGCATTGGTAAGGCAAATTTGGAGTATTGTATACAGTTCTGGTCACCGAATTATAGGAAAGATGTCAACAAAATAGAGAGGGTACAGAGAAGATTTACTAGAATGTTAACTGGGTTTCATCACCTAAGTTACAGAGAAAGGTTGAACAAGTTAGGTCTTTATTCTTTGGAGCGTAGAAGGTTGAGGGGGGACTTGATAGAGGTATTTAAAATTATGAGGAGGCTAGATAGAGTTGACGTGGATAGGCTTTTTCCATTGAGAGTAGGGTAGACTCAAACAAGAGGACATGAGTTGAGAGTTAAAGGGTAAAAGTTTAGGGGTAACATGAGGGGGAACTTCTTTACTCAGAGAGTGGTAGCTGTGTGGAACGAGCTTCCAGCAGAAGTGGTTGAGGCAGGTTCGATGTTGTCATTTAAAGTTAAATTGGATAGATATATGGACAGGAAAGGAATGGAGGGAATGAATGACTCTCCCAGTGGCCACACATTTTAATTCCACGTCCCATTCCCATTCTGATATGTCTATCCACGGCCTCCTCTACTGTCAAGATGAAGCCACACTCAGGTTGGAGGAACAACACCTTATATTCCGTCTGGGTAGCCTCCAACCTGATGGCATGAACATTGACTTCTCAAACTTCCGCTAATGCCCCACTTCCCCCTCGTACCCCATCCGTTATTTATTTATATACACACATTCTTTTTCTCTCTCTCCTTTTTCTCCCTCTGTCCCTCTCACTATACCCCTTGCCCATCCTCTGGGCTTTTCCCCCCTCCCCCTTTTCCTTCTCCCTGGGCCTCCTGTCCCATGATCCTCTCATATCCCCTTTGCCAGTCACCTGTCCAGCTCTTGGCTCCATCCCTCCCCCTCCTGTCTTCTCCTATCATTTTGTATCTCCCCCTCCCCCTTTCAAATCTCTTACTAGCTCTTCTTTCAGTTAGTCCTGACGAAGGGTCTCGGCCCAAAATGTCGACTGTACCTCTTCCAATAGATGCTGCCTGGCCTGCTGCGTTCACCAGCAATTTTTATGTGTGTTGCAAGGAATGGAGGGTTATGGGCTGAGTGCAGGTCGGTGGGACTAGGTGAGAGTAAGCGTTCAGCATGGACTAGAAGGGCCGAGATGGCCTGTTTCTGTGCTGTAATTGTTATATGGTTATATTATAAATGGTAAGATTTGAGGGGAAAAAAAACACATCTAGAAATATATTTCTTTATTTAGAGATGCAGTTTGCAATAGGCCCTTCTGGCTCAACAAGCCGGACTGCCCAGCAGCCTACCTACCTAACCCTAGCCTAATCACAGCCAATGAATCTACTGATCGGTAGGCCTTCGGACTGTGGGAGGAAACCAGAGCACCCAGAGGAATCCCATGTAGTCAAAGGGTGAACATACCGTCGGCACCCAAATTGAACTCTGACGCTCCGACCTGCGATAGCTATGCGTTAATCTCTACACTACCGCAGCGCCCCAAATTTATCTACTTAAAGAAGATATATTTTCAATCTGACACAGCAGCCATGTTGTATCGTTACATTTTAGGATTGCTGAGAGTTAAGGGTGCTGTCTCGACTTGACCAAGTTCCAGGGGCAGCGGAACAATACACAAACTGAGACGCACCCAGTCCACCCGCTCATGAATAAATCACCAGTGAGTGGCAAGAGAATCCGGTGTTCCTGTTCGTGTCACATTAGGTCTGTTTGCGTTCACATCACCCAAAATGAGATGTGGTCCAGTCAGTCCCAGACCCCACTGTGTGTTTCTGGCTGGCTGGGGAGGCTGCAATTGGGAAGAACTTGGTTTTACAACATCACACTCTGCTGCGCTTTAACCTGGAAATATCCGAACGTTACGCGTGTGTTTTGCAAATATCAGCAGGTCAGAGAGTAGTTCACCAAATCATGAAAGGAACACAAGGGAGCAGACCCTGCTCCCGTGGTTCTTCCAGGCCCGCCCTTACCTTGGACGTGAAGGTGGAGGTCAGTTACACTGGTCTTCCGAGTTTCAGAATCAGAATTAGGTTTAGTATCACCGGCGTATGTTGTGAAATGTGTTAACTTTGCGGCAGCAGTGCAGTACATAAAAATATAAAACATATTACAGTAAGTATAGTTTGTTTTTTTAAACAGATAAATTAAAAATAGTAGTACGAAAACAGAAATTAAGAAAGTAGTGAGGCGGTGTTCATAGGTTCATTTAGTAATTGGACGGCAGAAGGGAAGAATCTGTTTCTGAATTGCTGAGTGTGTGCCATCAGGCTCCTTCCAGACGGTAACAATGAGAAGGGAGCATATCCTGGGAGGTGGGGATCCTTAATAACTGACACCGCCTTTCTGAGGCATTGCTCTTGAAGATGTCTTGGATACTACGGGGGGCTAGTACCCCAGAGGGAGCTGACTAATTTTACAACTTTCTGGAGCTTTTTTCGATCCTGTGCCCCCATCCCGCTACTAGACATTGATGCAGCCTGTTAAAATGCTCCCCACGGTACACTTATGGAAGTTTTCGAGAGTTTCAGGTGACAGACCAAATCTCCTCAAACGCCTAATGAAATATAGCTGCTGTCTTGCCTTCTTTATAACTAGTGCTGCGTTTTGAGCGGGGCCGCGAAATTCTTTTCCCCAAAGCTCGGGCGAGGTTTTGTTACACATCCAAGCTTTAGTTGCCTTTAAATGGTTTTTAAAGTCCCTGACTCTCTGATACATTTAAAATCGTGGTCGTGAAAACTCCCAAAAAGATAAAGTAAAGCTGATAAATAATTTGGGGAAAAAAAGTGTAGAAAAACGTATGAATTGAAAGAAATTATTTTACCTTCCCCTCCTAATTGTTTAACAACTGACAGGCTCCTCCTACCTTGCTAATATGGTGACCAATCAGAGAGCAGGCACGGTGACCAATCAGGGCGCTCTCAGTTCAGGGTGTACACCTTGATGAAAGGTAAGGCCAGGAGTCGAGTTTGAAGGGTTGCTCGGCTGTTTTCAAGCGTGAGACTGGTGAAAGGGGGAGGAGAGAGGAGACTGACATTTCTACTTCAAGAAATACTTAAGGTAAAGAATACGCAGAAGGTAAGAAATAAGGGGTAACGCTAATTCTGATCACTGAGTTGTCGACTTGAATTCCAACAGGTGTAACAACAGATCCAGGAAACAGATTTAAAAAACTATTCAGGTGTGACTCAAAGTCCGCGTTCGCAGAGTAGTTCACTGCATATATCTGCACTCCAATATTTTAATCTTGCCTCTTTAAAAGTAACCGCTTTAAAAACACAAAACGAAAATTGAGTGCTGTTGAGGGTGGAAATACTGCGTCTTTTTTAAATCTTTTGTGGGCGTGGTAATGAAGTGAAGGTATTTCTTGATATGTAGCTGCAGGAAAGCCAAAGGCCGGGTTTTTTTTTAGGGAAATTACTTCCTGATCTTTTTATGAGTCTCACAGTGTTGTGCTTTCCCACTGCGTAACCAGGCGGCACAATGACGCAGGGTCTCGGCCTGAAACGTCGACTACACCTCTTCCTAGAGATGCTGCCTGGCCTGCTGCGTTCACCAGCAACTTTGATGTATGTTGCTTGAATTTCCAGCATCTGCAGAATTCCTGTTGTTTACAATGATATATATTTCTATTTAAACAAAAATAACAAGTGAAGCAAGTAACGTACACGATACAGCTCAAGTAAATCACAGAACTGTACAGTACAGGGATGGGCCCGGATCATCCACCTTGCTGTCTGTCTATGCTAATTACGCCTGCCTTCTTTGGGCTTGTATCTCTGCAATTCTTACCTAAATATCTGTCCAAATGTGTGTGTTTTTAAACGTCTGCCTCTACAACCTCCTCTGACAATACATGAATATCAATTGAATTATTAAATCCAGAAACCTCTACAAATGAAAGTTTGGATACTGCTCCAAGTAAGTGGATGGGAATTCACTGAAGTATTCCGTTCAAAGTAAATTTATTATCAAAGGACATATGTTATCTGAGATTCATTTACTTACAGGCATTCACATTGAACAATAGAATCAATGAAAAACTACAGATAAACAAAGATGGACAAATGACGTGCAAAAGTTGACAAACTACCAAAACAATAATAATTAATTAATACATATATAAATAATACTGACAGCATGAAATGTAGAGTCCTTGACATTCCATAGGCTGTGAAGTTGAGGTGAGTCAAGTTATCCACTTTGGTTCAGGACCCTAATGGTTGAAGGGTAATAACTGTCCCTGAACATGATGATGTGGGACCTGAAAGTCCTGTTCCTTCTTCCCGACAGCAACAAGAAGAGAGCATCCTCTGGATAGTATAAGAGAAATTGTTGCCGAGAATTGAGATTATTGGTGTTTTGGCTGCTATTAATGTTCTTCTTTCCAATGTTGTGTCCAGTCAGGTTTTTACATGGTGAGGGCCATGAGGGCGTCGGCGGGTGGATAATAAGCACCTGTTGAGCAGATAGACTGCAGCATCAGTTGGCATGAAGGCTGATTGATGCTGGCTTTGCCACGTTTGCCACACTCCAGCCCACATATTTTCTCATTAGTCTTGCACAACTAAGCACAGTGCTGGTGATGGTCGGTGTAATGATCAACTACTTGCAGAGAGCTGCTGGGCGGTGTCATGCTGAAGTACATTTCTACAAGTGCCGTTGTGTTCTGAGTTGCTTCTAAGTGCAGAGCCCTTCAGAGAGTTGGTGTGGTGGGGGCTCTAACACAATGCATGAGAGGGCATTCCTTAGGGATAGCAATGTGACTGGAAGAATGGGCAGTTAAGTACCATTCAACCTTCAAATTCAACCTTCCAAAGTGAATCACTTCACCATTTTCTGGGGCGAACTCCATCTGCCACTTTTATGGATTGTTTCCGAGCCTGGTGACCTGCTGGGTTCCTCTGGCATTTTCTGTGTTGCCCTGGCTATCTGGCATCTACAGGATCTCTTGTGTTTAGGGATTGGTTTGGGGTGGGTTTGAAGAACCCTTTCAGTCTTGGCCCAGCTCTTAACAAATAAGTATGCCAATGGGACACAATAATAAGCGTTGGGCTTAGACCAAAATGGGCCATCAAAAAATTGTCAATAACTAGTTTTCAATCCAAAACTGTTGACCTTTATAGAGGACCATTTTGGAACCATGCTATAGGGAACATTTGCGTTGACTGTGGCTTCCTAATGATCCAGCTCCAATGACCTGGACTTACATGAAACAGCTAAATTACTCTGCCCTATTTGATGTTACTGAGGGTAAATGATTCCTTATTGCTTCTCCATGCACAATGATCAGAGTTCTAAGGTTGTTGTGAATTACGCAGCAAAAGTTGAAACTACTTACTGGAAGTTCATTAAATAACTTCCCCTTATGCTAAATTTGTCTTTCTTTTTCATTGCTGCTGTGGGATCGTCTTGTTGTTGATAACCGTTGCTGCAATTTGATGTAATTATCAAAGTGCGTCAGGCACATTGCAGTCAGGGCCCATCACACGTTGCAGGTTTCATCGCGAGGCCTATAGCTGTTCAGCGCAGCTAAACAGGCTTTCACTCCCGTTCCTAATTTTATTTTTCATCAACTAGTAAGAAGTGTTCAAAAGTGCGAAGAGCAAACTTGCCGAAAGATTGGGGTATTGTGAGCAGTTCTAGGTCCCTTAGCTAAGAAAAGGCGTGCTGACATTGGAGAGGGTGCAAAGGAGGTTCACAAAAATGGTTCTGGGACTGAAAGACTTGTCATATGAGGAATGTTTGATGGCTCTAGAGCTCTGCTCATTGGAATTCTCTAGAATGAGGGGTCAAATGTCGAAAGACTTCAGTTATATCATGAGTTATATTGTACAGCTGCTGCAGTTCAAATTCACAACACATAAGTAAAGCCGTTAGTCTTGCGAGACTATGATCTGCACCTGGAAAGTCTTCACTCTCCAGGGCGCAGGCCTGGGCAAGGTTGTATGGAAGACCAGCTGTTGCCCATGCTGCAAGTCTCCACAACGATGTTGTCCAAGGGAAGGGCATTAGGACCCATACAGCTTGGCACTGGTGTCATTGCAGAGCAATGTGTGATTAAGTGCCTTGCTCAAGGACACAACACATTGCCTCGGCTGGGGCTCGAACTCATGACCTTCAGGTCGCTAGTCCAATGCCTTAACCACTTGGCCACGTGCCCACACTCATAACACATACCAGTAATAATAAACCTGATTCTGATAGAGTGGATGTGGAGAGGATGTTTCCTGTGGTGGGGGAGTCTAAGACCAGAAGACATAGCCTCAGAATTGAGGGCCTTAGAATGGCGATGGGGAGGAATTTCTTTAGCCATTGAGTGCTGAATCTTTGGAATTTGTTGCCACGGTTGACTGTGGAGGCTAAGTCATTGGGTATATTTAAGGCAGAGACTGATAGATTCTTGATTAGTCAGCACATGAAAGGATACGGGGAGAAGGCAGGAGACTGGGACTGAGAGGGAAAATGGAGCAGCAATGGCAGAGCAGACTTGATAGGCCAAATGGCCTAATTCTGCTCCTATAATCAAAAATAAATAAATAAATTGGAAATAGGTGTAGGGTTAATCTTCCCCCATGGAGACTCACCTAGGGGGGCTTAATCAGCTGACTGTGGACTCCGATTTCAATGAATTCAGTAACGAGCCAGTGAACTGATTGGTTGCCAGGTAATACTTCTTAAAGGAGACATGCAATGTGGCTGGTTCAGGGACGCAGTGAATTTCACCTGGGAGATGTTACAAATGGCACAGTGTGGGATATCACAGGCACTGAGGTTATCAGATGTTGTACTGACAGCCTTGGTGAAGAAGGTACAAAGTAGGCGTGAGAGCCTATCTCTGCAAAACTTCCAGACACCTGAGGAGAAGTCAGTATCATAAGTCGAAAAGACTCACGTGGATTATTGGAGCAATACACACAAAGGCTGAAGTGGCTGTACTGGGCTGTTGTGTTCTGTTTTCTAAGATTAAAGAGTGGACAGATGTGGTAGAGATCGATCTTTGTAAAAGGTGCGAGACTGGAGAAATATTTTGTTAACAGATACTGAAATAGCACAGTCCAAAGCGTGAACGTGTTTGTTTTACTGTCTGCGGCTCAGGCCACGTGGTTACATATTAACTTGTTTTCACTTTTGCTGGAGTGGTAAATTTGCATGAATCTAAAGCATCAGTCATTATGTCCATCACTCACTGCAGAGCACACAAACCTGGGACCAAACGCATCCTTGTCTCAGGTGATTTCTCAGGGGTAATAAAGCGTAAACAGGAAAACAGCTGCTCCATATGATTTCAGTGTCAACACATAAGCATCTCGGCTTTGTACCCAGCAAAAACAATACTGAACACTTATGCACTGTGCAACATGACCACTTGGAGCTCCCAGCCGCTAGCCATTTTAATTCCGCTCCACATTCCCACATGGCCTATTTGTGCAGTCTCCTCTGCTGGCAGGGTGAGGCCAAACACAAGCTGTTGGAAGCACTTGTCCCTGTGCAACTGGATCCTCAATTTCTCATTTGCAGACCCTAGTCCACAAATCTTCTCCCTAATCACCATCAGCACAGGCGTACCACAGAGATGTGGGCTTAGCCTCCTGCTCGACTCGCTTAATATCGTGAGGCTAGGCATAGCGCCAATGCCACCTTTAAGTTTGCTGACGACACCACTGTCATTGGCCAAATCAAAAATGGTAACAAATCAGCATTGAAAATCTGGCTGAGTGGTGCTACAGCAACGACCTCTCACTCAATGTCAGCAAAACCGGAGAGCTGATGATTGACTAGAGGAAGAAGAAACTGGAGGTCCATGAGCCAGTCCTTATTGGGGGATCAAAGGTGGAAAGTATAAGTAACCTTGGTGTTACCGTAGCAGAGAATCTGGTCTGGGGTCAGCACGTAAGAGCCATCACAAAAAAGGCAACACAGCACCTCAACTTTCTTAGAAGTTTGCACAGAGGTGGCGTGTCATCTAAAACTCTCAAACTTCTATAGATGCACAGTGGAAAGTATTCTAACTGGTTACATCACTGCCTGAGAGTGCAAAAGGCTACAAAACATGGAGAGCGCTTGATGGCTCCGGGCCTGTATTCACTGGATTTCAGACGAATGAGGGGTGACCTCACTGAAACCTATTGAATGGTGAAGGGTCTTGATAAAGCGGATATGGAGAGGATGTTTCCTGTGATGGGAGAGGCTAAGACCAGAGGATACAGCCTTAGAATAGAGAACATAACATAAGAACATAAGAAATAGGAGCAGGAGTCGGCCATCTGGCCCGTCAAGCCTGCTCCGCCATTCAATAAGATCATAGCTGATCTGGCCATGGACTCATCTCCACCTTCCTACCTTTTCCCCATAATCCTTAATTCCCCTACTATGCAAAAATCTATCCAAATCTATCCTTGTCTATCCACTGCTTCATTGGGCAGAGAATTCCATAGATTCCCCCCTCTGAGAAAAGCAGTTTCTCCTCATCTCCATCTGAAATCTACTTCCCCGAATCTTGAGGCTATGTCCCCTAGTTCTAGTCTCACCTACCAGTGGAAACAACTTTCCTGCCTCCATCTTATCTATCCCTTTCATAATTTTATATGTTTCTATAAGATCTCATTTCATTCTTCCAAATTCCAACGAGTACAGTCCCAGGTGACTCAATCTCTCCTCATGGCCTAACCCCCTCATCTCTGGAATCAACCTGGTGAACCTCCTCCGCACCACCTCCAAACCCAGTATATCCTTCCTCAAGTAAGGAGACCAGAACTAGAGGGGCGTCCTTTTAGAATGGAGATGAGGAGGAATTTCTTTAGCCAGAGAGTGGTGAATCTGTGGAATTCTTTGCCACAGGCAGCTGTGGAAACCAAGTCTATATGTATAGTTAAGGCACAGGTTGATAGATTCATGATTGGTCAGGGCATGAGGGGTTATGGGGAGAAAGCAGGAGATTGGGGCTGAGAGGAAAATTGGATCAGCCATGATAAAATGGTGGAGCAGACTTAATGGGCCAAATGGCCTAATTCTGTTCTATATCTTATGGTCTCTCAAGGATTCTAGAACTCATGTTCCCAGTATGATTTATTTATTATCTGCAGAGTTTGCCTTTTGCACATTGGTTGTCAGTCTGTGTGTATAGTTTTGCATTGTCTCTATCGTATTTGTTTGTTATGAATGCTTGCAGGAAAATGAATTTCATGGTGCATATGGTAACATACAGTTTACAGTAACATACTTTGAAAATAAATTTACTTTGAACTTTGAATACTGAACATTTTGGCTAGGTTGTCCAGTAGGATCAACATTGAATTTTCTAATTCTAGACATCCTGTTCCCTATCTCTGCTTTCCTTCTCTTTCTGATTTGCCCAGTTCCTCCCTTGCCCCCACACCCCCATCACTCAGTTTCTTTCCCCTACCCAACTACACAAATGTTGCAATCCACCTCCCCATTTCCTTTATTTGGTTCCATACTCTGCCGCCTTTTATTACAGATACCACAATCTGCAGCCTTTTGTTTTCTCCACCATCATTTCTCGGTCTCTGTCACTATTTCCCACCCACCCTTCCCTACCTGACTCCGTTTTGCGAACAACCCCCCGCCCCCCCGGCTTGGATCAAACTACCACTTGCCAGATCTCCCTGCACCTCTTTATACAGGCTATCTCCCATCTGCTCTTTCAGTCCAGCTTGAGGCCTTGACCCAGATGGTTGACTCCCTCCACAGATGCAGCCTGACATGCTGCATTCCTACAGCAATTAGTTTTTTTTTAAACCATCCTCACTACCTATCTTCATATCATCTGCAAACTTGGTAACAAAGCCATCAACTCCATCATCCAAGCCTTTTTTTTACTCTGGATTCCAACATTTTTTTTAAGATTAGCTTTATTTGTCATTCATACACCAAAACACACTTCCACGCTTCTGTCAGCAACATAGCATGCCCACAACTCACTAACTTGGAATGAGAGAGGAAACTGGAGTACCTGAAGGAACCCCAGGTGGAATTCGAGAGAACGTACAAACTCTCTGTCAGCAGTGGTGGGAATCGAACCGCAATCAGTGATCACAGGCACTGTAAAGTGAAGTGCTAACTACTACGCTGCTGTGCTGCTGCTATAGTCTGTCTGAAAATATCCTACTCCTAGATCATTTCCATTGCCATATTAGAGAGATGGTAAAGCTAAACAACTGATTTATTCACTAATCACAGCCCACACCAGTAACCTTCTCCCAAAAACATGTTTCTAGTCCTGTACATCTCAGCCCTCACGACACACAATGACTAATTATATTGAAAATGCAATAGGTTTCTCATAACTTGGGTTGTAGGTTCACTCAACATTGAATGAGGTTATTCAAGTTATTTTCTACGATAGCCTGACACAACAGGTTGATGTTAGTCCCCAATTGAACTTTGAAAGTTATTGCTCAGCCATTGGAAAGTGGCGGGTTCCATCATCGTGAGCAAGACGAGATAATGTTAATCTGCTTCAGACAATAAAGGGACTACTTACTGCATACCCGACTGCTACCCCCACCTTGGAGTAAAAACTTATCAGACTGTTGGAGGTCTTGAGCTTCATTGAGCCTCTTTGAGGCTTAAGCTTTGACCTCAAAAGGTCAATTTGGAAGCAGAGGGCTACGCCTGATTGAAAATCTCATCATTGCAGCAAATATGGTGGAGGAGCTGTGAGAATGGAATAGAATCGTGGCGGGAGCCACGATGGGATGAAGGGTAGTCTCTGGGGTTTTGTAGTATTGCGATGGATATTAGTGTCCAGCCTATCTCCTGAGATGGAGATGTAGATATATAGAAAAGGAAGAATCAGATTATCCATGTGAAGGTAAGAGCAAGGTGAAGGTTGGTAGGAAGAGAGATGAAGTTGTTGATTTCTGTTATAGGAAGCAACACCAATGTTCAGTCAGCACCAGTCATCAGTATTCCACCAGCAGATATATCCTTCCTTGTCCTTCACTTTCACCATTTTGCAGGGGTCGTTCCCTTCATGCCTGGTGCATTTGTCCAATTCCACAACCACCTCACCTTATGACACGTTCTCTTGCAACCGCCTGTTCTTGCTTGTCCTTTCAAGTTTTCCCTTCAAAGAAACAGAAATCTACAGCACATTACAGGCCATTTGGCCCACAATGTTGTGCCGACCATGTAACCTACTCTAGAAACTGCCTAGAATTTCCCTAGTGCACAGCCCTCTATTTTTCTAGGCTCCATGTACCTATCTAAGAGTCTGTTAAAAGACCCTATTGTATCGGCCTCCACCACCGTCACTGGCAGTGCATTCCACGCACCCACCAGTCTCTGGATGAAAAACTTAACTCTGGCATCCCTCTTGTATCTACTTCCAAACACCTTAGAACTGTGCCCCTTCGTGTTAGCCATTTCAGCCCTGGGAAAAAGCTTCTGACTATCCACACGATCAATACCTCTCATCATCTTGTACACCTCTATCAGGTCACCTCTCATCCTCCGTCGCTCCAAGGAGAAAAGGCCAAGTTCACTCAACCTATTCTCATGAGGTACATGCTTCAATCCAGGCAACAACCTTGTACATCTCCTCTGCACTAAGGAGATCCACTAAGGAGATCTCTAAGGTATCCACTTCACACCATCTAGAGACACAAACAAATTCAGGGGTTCCCAACCTGGGGTTCACTGACCCCCCGGCCTTTCCAGACGAAATTGTGATCTATTTGCACTTCCAGTCTAGTGTACTGCAGTCTGTATTCACAATGTGTCCCCATCTACAATGGTGGAATCAAATGCATATTAGATGACGACTTCAGAGAGCACCTAAATTCGGTCTGCAGGGTGACCTTGAGCTTTAATTCGGCATTCCACTCCCACCTGACCTATTGACCTATCGTCTCTCTGTGAATAGAATGAAGCCCAAAGCAAACTTGTGGAGTGACACCTCGTCATGTCTGAATGTGCTACAACCTTCTGGATTCTAATATGCTATTAAAGACAATATAATTCCTCTGTCAGGATCAGTCCTCTGTCTCTGACATTGGCTCCACCCCACCCCGATCTTTCCTCCCCCCGCAAGAGGAAGGCTTGTATGATCTGTTGGGTATGTTTTCCTGCTCTGTATTTTGCAACTCCCACATTCTTTTCCTTTTATGTCGGTGATCTCACTCTCTAACTGCCCCTATTCACTCATTGACCGTATAAGCGTATATTTCAGTTGGTCGCCTTGGTTTTAACCTATCGGAGACATCCTCGTCCTCTTCATCACCCCTGCAGCTTAACAAGTTTCTTTCCCTTTTCCTAGTTTAGACAAAAGGTCAAGGACACCTGACTTCCTTCTTTGGAAATGCCTTGGCAAGCTCAATAGATCCTTAATAGGGGACTCGATAGTAAGGGGGTCAGATAGGCGATTCTGTGGATGCAGTCCAGAGACCCGGATGGTAGTTTGCCTCCCCGGTGCCAGGGTCTGGGATATTTCTGATCGTGTCCAAGATATCCTGAAGTGGGAGGGTGAGGAGCCAGAGGTCGTGGTACATATAGGTACCAATGACATAGATAGGAAAAGGGAAGAGGTCCTGAAAGCAGAATATAGGGAGCTAGGAAGGGAGTTGAGAAAAAGGACCGCAAAGGTAGTAATCTCGGGATTACTGCCTGTGCCACGCGACAGTGAGAGTAGGAATGCAATGAGGTGGAGGATAAATGCGTGGCTGAGGGATTGGAGCAGGGGGCAGGGATTCAAGTTTTTGGATCATTGGGACCTCTTTTGGCGCAGGCGTGACCTGTACAAAAAGGACAGGTTACACTTGAATCCTAGGGGGACCAATATCCTGGCAGGGAGATTAGCGAGGGCTACTGAGGTGACTTTAAGCTAGAATGGTTGGGGGGGGGGTGGGAATCAAATTAAAGAGGCTAGGCGAGAGGAGGCTAGTTCACAACAGGGGGATGGAAACCAGTGCAGAGAGACAGAGGGGTGTAAAATGAGGGTAGAAGCAAAAAGTAGTAAGGTGAAAAGTAAAAGTGGCAGGCTGACAAATCCAGGGCAAGCATCAAAAAGGGCCACTTTTCAACCTAATTGTATAAGGGCTAAGAGAGTTGTAAAAGCGCGCCTGAAAGCTTTATGTGTCAATGCAAGGAGCATTCGTAACAAGGTGGATGAATTAAAGGTGCAGATTGTTATTAATGAATACGATATAGTTGGGATCACAGAGACATGGCTCCAGGGTGACCAAAGATGGGAGCTCAACATTCAGGGATATTCAATATTCAGGAGGGATAGACATGAAAGAAAAGGAGGTGGGGTGGCGTTGCTGGTTAGAGAGGAGATTAACGCAATAGAAAGGAAGGACATAAGCCGGGAGGATGTGGAATCGATATGGGTAGAGCTGCATAACACTAAGGGGCAGAAAACGCTGGTGGGAGTTGTGTACAGGCCACTTAACAGTAGTAGTGAGGTTGGGGATGGTATAAAACACGAAATTAGAAATGTGTGCAATAAAGGAACAGCAGTTATAATGGGTGACTTCAATCTACATGTAGATTGGGTGAACCAAATTGGTAAGGGTGCTGAAGAGGATTTCTTGGAATGTATGCGGGATGGTTTTTTGAACCAACATGTCGGGAACCAACTAGAGAGCAGGCTATTCTAGACTGGGTATTGAGCAATGAGGAAGGGTTAGTTAGCAATCTTGTCGTGAGAGGCCCCTTGGGTAAGAGTGACCATAATATGGTGGAATTCTTCATTAAGATGGAGAGTGACATAGTTAATTCAGAAACAAAGGTTCTGAACTTAAAGAAGGGTAACTTTGAAGGTATGAGATGTGAATTAGCTAAGATAGACTGGCAAATGACACTTAAAGGGTTGACAGTGGATATGCAATGGCAAGCATTTAAAGATCACATGGATGAACTACAACAATTGTTCATCCCAGTTTGGCAAAAGAATAAATCAAGGAAGGTAGTGCACCCGTGGCTGACAAGGGAAATTAGGGATAGTATCAATTCCAAAGAAGAAGCATACAAATTAGCCAGAAAAAGTGGCTCACCTGAGGACTGGGAGAAATTCAGAGTTCAGCAGAAGAGGACAAAGGGCTTTATTAGGAAGGGGGAAAAAGATAATATTATGAGAGAAAACTGGCAGGGAGCATAAAAACTGACTGTAAAAGCTTTTATAGATATGTGAAAAGAAAAAGATTGGTTAAGACAAATGTAGGTGCCCTACAGACAGAAACAGGTGAATTGGTTATGGGGAGCAAGGACATGGCAGACCAATTGAATAATTACTTTGGTTCTGTCTTCACTAAGGAGGACATAAATAATCTTCCGGAAATAGTAGGGGACAGAGGGTCCAGTGAGATGGAGGAACTGAGGGAAATACATGTTAGTAGGGAAGTGGTGTTGGGTAAATTGAAGGGATTAAAGGCAGATAAATCCCCAGGGCCAGATGGTCTGCATCCCAGAGTGCTTAAGGAAGTAGCCCAAGAAATAGTGGATGCATTAGTGATAATTTTTCAAAAATCTTTAGATTCTGGACTAGTTCCTGAGGATTGGAGGGTGGCTAATATAACCCCACTTTTTAAAAAAGGAGGGAGAGAGAAACCAGGGAATTATAGACCGGTTAGCCTAACATCGGTGGTAGGGAAACTGCTAGAGTCAGTTATCAAAGATGTGATAACAGCACACTTGGAAAGCAGTGAAATCATTGGACAAAGTCAGCATGGATTTGTGAAAGGAAAATCATGTCTGACGAATCTCATAGAATTTTTTGAGGATGTAACTAGTAGAGTGGATAGGGGAGAACCAGTGGATGTGGTATATTTGGATTTTCAAAAGGCTTTTGACAAGGTCCCACACAGGAGATTAGTATGCAAACTTAAAGCACACGGTATTGAGGGTAAGGTATTGATGTAGATAGAGAATTGGTTAGCAGACAGGAAGCAAAGAGTGGGAATAAACGGGACCTTTTCAGAATGGCAGGCAGTGACTAGTGGGGTACCGCAAGCCTCAGTGCTGGGACCCCAGTTGTTTACAATATATATTAATGACTTGGATGAGGGAATTAAATGCAGCATCTCCAAGTTTGCGGATGACACGAAGCTGGGTGGTAGTGTTAGCTGTGAGGAGGATGCTAAGAGGATGCAGGGTGACTTGGATAGGTTAGGTGAGTGGGCAAATTCATGGCAGATGCAATTTAATGTGGATAAATGTGAAGTTATCCACTTTGGTGGCAAAAACAGGAAAACAGATTATTATCTGAATGGTGGCCGATTAGGAAAAGGGGAGGTGCAACGAGACCTGGGTGTCATTATACACCAGTCATTGAAAGTGGGCATGCAGGTACAGCAGGCGGTGAAAAAGGCGAATGGTATGCTGGCATTTATAGCGAGAGGATTTGAGTACAGGAGCAGGGAGGTACTACTGCAGTTGTACAAGGCCTTGGTGAGACCACACCTGGAGTACTGTGTGCAGTTTTGGTCCCCTAATCTGAGGAAAGACATCCTTGCCATAGAGGGAGTACAAAGAAGGTTCACCAGATTGATTCCTGGGATGGCAGGACTTTCACATGATGAAAGACTGGATGAACTAGGCTTATATTCGTTGGAATTTAGAAGATTGAGGGGGGATCTGATTGAAATGTATAAAATCCTAAAGGGATTGGACAGGCTAGATGCAGAAAGATTGTTCCCGATGTTGGGGAAGTCCAGAACGAGGGGTCGCAGTTTGAGGATAAGGGGAAAGCCTTTTAGGACCGAGATTAGGAAAAACTTCTTCACACAGAGAGTGGTGAATCTGTGGAATTCTTTGCCACAGGAAACAGTTGAGGCCAGTTCATTGGCTATATTTAAGAGGGAGTTAGATATGGCCCTTGTGGCTACGGGGGTCAGGGGGTATGGAGGGAAGGCTGGTGCAGGGTTCTGAGTTGGATGATCAGCCATGATCATACTGAATGGCGGTGCAGGCTCGAAGGGCTGAATGGCCTACTCCTGCACCTATTTTCTATGTTTCTGTGTAAACATAGGTTAAATTTATTAGCATTTGCACAGTGGTACACCACCTCAACAGGCAGACTAAACCATGTGAGGGCAACCACTGGGCGTCATACCCCCGGTGAGATATGGACATGTCTGTCCTAGCATGGGAAGTCAGCTCTATTGGACAGGACAATGAGATCAACAGTGAGATCCAATGGCCGGGAAGGCAGTTCTGCAACATTTCGTGGAGCGCGAAGGGCATGTCAAGGCACAGAAGAAGTCATGGTCATCCACTGAAACCAAGGAAGACCCCAGTTTGTGCCAACTACTAGTACCACTGGACCCGGACTTCCAACTTCAAGAGAGTGGAACTGCCCGTGCCATGGCTTCTTCACATTTAAAAACATTCCTACACAGGTCTCGCGTCATTGTTGGATACGACAGACAGCTATCAATCAACCTCTGGGTCCTGAAATAATTAATAAAAATTAAACTACAGTCCATGCTTTACAAAGCTGTATGTTTAATTTATGACAAGCTGTCAATAATATTTGCAAACTTTGTACACTTATTGTGATTGGATGTTACATATGTAACTCTGTCACCGTGGCTCGTAATAAACCAGGCTCATTAGCTACCTCTGGCTAACAGCCACATGGCTCAGCATTGCATGGGTGACGGTGAGAAGGCCACCTTCAATAAACAACGCACGTCTAGGGTAGGAGTGATTCAGGTTCAAACAAACAGGCAAGTCGGAATGTTCTAGTGAGGGAACGGAAATTATGGTGAATGTTGTGTAACTGCTACCCTATGCAAAGTTAGTCTTTGCCAGGAAATAACAAACTGGCATACAATTAAAGTGGAATTCTATTTACAGATATTTAAACTTAAAACAACTAAAAGTAAAAAAAAGGCCCAATACAGTTAAACCAGTTTAAATGTGCACATAAATGTTGGAGCTCATTTCTGGAGTAGTTGGGTGTTTCCCTTTGATTGATTTCTGTATGAAAGACACCAACCACAGTTCGAACTTCCCTCGAAGACCATTTTAAACAAACTGGCTGACTCAGGAGTATTGGCACTTCCTTCTTGGAACCAATCATATGCACAAAGCACTTCTTACAACGGGGTCTCTCCTTTGGGCTGGATTTTGCAAGCGTCGTCCCTTGTGCTCTTCTCTGCACCTCCTTCTTCTTCCAACCCCTGCCAACAAAAGGTCCAAAGCCAACCCACTGTCCCTCAGAAGTCTGATCATGCCCAGCACTCTCGAATGTTCCATGGCATTCCGCAGGGCAGAGTGTTACCAAGACAAACCATATTGGCTGACACAACATTCCTAAACTGAGCAAACGGCTCCTTATCTTAGCAGAAGCCAAAATACTGAACTGCAAATCGTGAAGCTTAATTAGCAGAGCACACTGCATTTTACAGAAAAGCTGCAGAGAATAAAACACTTAACAGCACAACAGTAGTAATACAATAAAACATGTTCTTAACCAGGGCATTACACATGCTAAGCTGCATGTTTGTGGTTTGTAAACTTTTTCAGTAAGCTGTTCAATATTTGAGGTAAATTTTTCTTATTTTAAATATTTCTAAAGAAATAGAATTTGGCATTTCACCAATGGCTGCTGAAAATTGGGATGAATCTGTGCTATCGTTATTTATTCATGGGGTTTGAGCCCCATGGTATCTGTTATATGTTCCCTAATCTACTTGAAAGCAGTGATGGACTACTGATTTGAACTTGATGTTGCACATACTCACACAGGCACATTAGGCAGGAAAGAACCAAGATGTTGCTCTAATCATGCAGCAGAAAATTCACTTTGTGGAGACATGCTGTTACCCTGTGCTTATTGACATTGAGAACAGTTATCTGCCTTATGACATTTTATCCCCTATTCTTTGTGCTTTCCTTGAAATTCTCTATTTATTTATAAAATAATATTTCACCAAATGCACTCAGAACACACCTTATCCTGCCTCTCCTTCCATGTGACCGTTCGGCTTTCCCTGTGGACAATGGACTGTAATGACCCTGAAACTATCAGTTTCGTGAAACCTTTGAAATACGATTCACTTCTAAGCTTGTGAGTGGGAGAAGGAAGCTGTTGATTATATTGTAAAGGGACTGATTTCTCTTTCTGGTCACATAATAAATTTTGAATGATTTTAATCCTGTTGTGCAGTTGTTGCTGTTTGCCGATTGGCATTTGGAACAAGCCTCTACAAGTGAACCATATACAGTCACGATCAAAAATGGCTGACCAAGATGTTGGAGCTCAGATTGAAGCACAGTTTTATGACGCTGTAAGGAGACTACAAAGCAAACAGCTTTTTCAGTCTCCCTGGGATATTGCCACCTTTGCCATTTTCCTTATATTTATTGGTAAGTTGCCAAAGGCAAACAGAGATTAGTAATTTTAAACAACTTGTTCTACAGGTAGATTGTTTCTAAAATTTAGGAATAATATTCAGCCTAACTCTTTCAAAAGATCTTTCTTCAGATAATGTTTACTTGCACTATAGCTGGTAATCATTATCTGAAACTTTTACACTTTATTCTTCTTCTATCCTACTCTTAGCAGGCTGTTAGACAGACCACTTGTACCATAAGATGGCCTCTTGATCTCACAATCTGCATTTTCTCTGTAGCTTTTACACTTTTTTCTGTATTATTATTATTATTATTATTATTGCTTCATCTGTGCTACCTCAATGCACTGTGTAACAATTTGATTTGCATGAACAATACGCTGTATCTCGGTAAATGCGACGAGGGTAAACCAATTCCAATAATGCTGGAGCTTACTCTTCTCGAGATTTGTAGTTAAATACATTAGATTTATGCATAATGTAGCAGAAAAGACAAAAGCAGCACGTCAGCAAAGGGAGACAAACACTTATTATTAATGTGCCTCCTCAGTAACAGATGGTTGTGTTTTCGAATGGTGCCAAGTTCAGTTTAAGGAGGCTGTCCCACTTTGATTCACTTGAACATCCTTTGCTCATGACTAAGCTGCCAGAAGGTGCTCTGTCATGCTGTTGACTGCCTTCTAGAAGTGATGTGCCAACATTCCTGGACACAGAGATTAGCATTTTAATCCCCGACAAGAACTTGATGCACAAAAGTTTAACGCCACTGTCACCCCAGGCCGCCCCCAATTTAGCTTACCGCCTTGATGTTTATTACAGCAAATCTGCGCATGGTTTAATTCTGAGATCTTTTGACAAACGTAGTGGTCCAGATCTGAGGCCCAGTTTGAATTAGTGTTAACAAAGACGAGTCTATTGCATAATCCACTGGTTATGAAGGAATACTCTAATCTTCCACCCTAGTCTGCCAATACCTGACTAGAAAATAGGTCTGTCCATTGGAATGCCAATATCTGGATGCTCCTGACTCTTTTAACAATTAAAACTATGGATATTACTAATAAAAGATCCAGTTAAGCTTTAGGGAGCTGCTGTGAAAGATGTTTCTACATCTTTTGAAAATTTTTTTATGAATTTCCTCCAAAAAAAAACAAATATTTAACTTCAAATTTTGTACATAGCAATGTTGAAGTAAATGATTTCATAAATAGTTTATCAGGTTGGGTATTTCATTTGTAGATCATAATTATATTGGGTGATATTATTAAACTAGTATATTGCAGTCTGAAGAATCCTTCCCGTTGAAAGTCCATTTGATGGAACTGCCTTGTGATAAAGCATATGTGCCACTTGCCCTGAACTAGATTGTGTATTATCAATGTATCCAGATACCTTGCAACCTATCAGTAATCCTTTCTAAAAGTATCTCATTGGAAAATTCAACATCCTAAAAAAGTTATTCTAAGACCATAAGACAGAATTAGGCAATTTGTCCCATCTAGTCTTCTCTGTCATTCCATCAAGGCTGATTTATTATCCTTCTCAACCCCATTCTCCTGCCTTCTGCCCATAATATTTGAAGCCCTTGGTATCAAGAAACCTATTGGCTCTGAATAAACCCAATGACTTGGCCTCCACAACCATCATTGTCGATGAGTTCCACAGATTCATCACCCTCCAGCTAAAGAAATTCCTCCTTGTCTCTATATTTTATATAAAATTGTTTTATATGGTGACATTGCTTTGTTCACATATTCAAGGGGCAAAGTGCTGTTATGATCCTGAAGGTTGTGTGTTTAAATATTGTATTATGGTTCAATAGTTCTATTTAATATCAGAGAATGTAGACAATATACGACTTGAAATTCTCACACTCCACAGAGATCCTCAAAACAGAAGAAAAAACCACAAAGAATAAATGTTGGAAAAAAGTGAGAACCCCAAAACCCCTGCCCCCTACCACGCACAAGCTGCAGCAAGCAGCATCAAATCTCTCCCCCTTCTCCCCACATATTCTAGCCTAAAACATCAACATTCCCACCACCCACCATGGAAGTAACAGCAAGGTCTCCCAAAGAGAGACCATGGTTGACAGTACATCGAAAACTAACTGTTCACTCCAACACTTCAACATCCCACAGGCTCTCTCTCTCTCAGTAACAAGGGAGAAACAGATATCCCTCCTTCCACAGCAAGAGGGAAGACAACAGTCGCTATTTCAATGTTACAGTCAGTCTGAAGTGTGGCTCTTCACTTCAAGTTCCCTGACTCGAGCATTGGCAGCAAACTCTCCCTCACCATTGAGTGCAGTGCCCTCTGACAGCCGCTCTCGCTGTCTTTGATGTTCCGGCTCTCGCTTCGCTTCAGTTCATGACGACAGCGAGAATTTGTGGCCTCAGTGCTGCAGAAGGCCGCACTCCAAAGGGGGCCGACTGCAGGCCAAACCTGGACATACTGAAACACGGCCCTCTGGCGAGCTCCAAGAACTGAAACGTGCTGACTGCCCTGCAGAACCGCTGTTTGAGTGCCGTTGTAGATCACAGACTCCGACAGGACCCCAGCCACCCTGAAAAGGAAAATTGAGACATTAAAATAGGAAGAATTTAACCGTTTCACTGATACGCTGGGAGAAGTTGCTCTCTGGCGCCATCTTTGCCATTGTGGTACCATTGCTTTAACAAGATGATATGAAGTGGAAATATTACCTTCCAACATATCAGATCCAGATGTTAAAAGTTTGTGCTATTGTTAATTCTGCCTGATTCCTTTGTTTCCATTTACTAGGTGTTGTGTTGCTTTTGGTTCTCCTGGTCATTATTCGCTGTTTCTGCGGCTGCTGCTGTTCTTCCCCCAAAAAGGTGTGTTTTTCTTACCTTTTTGCTTTTCTCCTGAGGGTGTGGGTGGAAAGGTTCACGACTTCTTCCGGGAAGAAATGTCAGATGAGTGAGGTGGCACTAAAAAAAACAAACAAAGAAATGTATGGGTTTCCTTTGCAATCGGCAGAAATATGTAAATTTTTCAGAAGGAATAGAATCCTTTGCTGTTCACTTGTCGTCACAGTATTGAAGAAAATCACCTAATTATAAATCTCGAAACACCACTCCCCTTCAGTGACAAACACAAATCCTTACAACCATACCATGACAAGAAGGCCCATGTAGTCCTGAGGTAAACTCTGCAGGAAAGTTGCTCTCTTTTGGCGGGATCATATCTAGTAATTAGTGCAACCTGTCAGCTCCATCAGAAGGGTTATGCTGTAGGGTTGTCTCGTACAGAGACAGGCCTCTGTTTCATTACCACTGCCCTCTGGACCTATCATAGATTGGAGCCTTCCTCATTCTTCTGAATTCCAATGAATACAGGCTCTGAGGCATTGAATGCTCCTCATGTGATAAGCCTTTCAATCCTGGAATCATTTTCGTGAACCTCCTTTGAACCCTTTCCAATGTCAGCACATCCCTTCTTTGGTAAGGGGCCCGAAACAGCTCATATTCCTCCAAGTGAGGCCTTGCCAGTGCCTTATAAAACCTCAACATTATGTACTTCTACATTATAGTCCAGTCGAAATGAATGCTAACGTTGTATTTGCCTTCCTCATCACCGAATCAACATGCAAATTAACCTGTAGGGAATCCTGCTTGAGGACTCCCAAGTTCCTTTCCACCACGGATTTTTGAATTTTCTCTCTATTTAGAAAATAATCAACCCTTTTATTTCTTCTACCAAAGTGCATGACCATATACTTCCCAACACTGTATTCCATCCGTCACTTCTTTGTCCTTTCTCCTAACCTTCTACAGTCTTTCCACTTCTCAAAACTTCCCCCACCCATCCTTGCATTGTCCACAAATTTGTCCATAAAGCCTTCAATTCTGTCATCCAATCATTGAGATATAATTTTTAAAAAGGTCGCAATGCCAACCCCTTTGGAACACCGCTAGTCACTGGCATCCAACCAGAAAAGGCTTCCTTTATTTCCACCCACCCCCCCCGCCTCCTGAAAATCAGCCAATGCTCTATCCATGCTATTATCTTTCCTGTTATGCCATGGGCTTTTAGCTTGTAGGCAGCTTCATGTGTGGCACCTTGTCAAAGGCCTTCTGAAAATCCAAGTACACAACATCAACTGATTCTCCTTTGTCTATCCTGCTTCTTCAAAGAATTCCAACAAATTTGTCAGGCAAGGTTTTCCCTTAAGGAAACCATGCTGACTATGGCCCATTTTATCATGTGCCTCCAAGTACCCTGAAACCTTATCCTTAACAATTGACTCCAACATCTTGCAAATCACTGAGGTTGGACTATCTGGCCTATGATTTTTTTTTCTTCGATATCTCTCCCTTCTTGAAGAGTGGAGTGACATTTGCAATTTTCTAGTCCTCCTGAACTATGCCAGAATCCATTGATTCTTGAAAGATCATTCCTAGTGCCTCCACAGTCTCTTCATCCACTTCTTTCAGAACCGGGGTGTAGAACATCTGGTCCAGGTGACTTATTAACCTTCAGACCTTTCAATTTCCAGTTTCCCAAGCACCTTCTCCCTGGTAATAGAAACTTTACACAGTTCTACGCCCTGACACTCTCGAATTTCTGGCATACTGTTAGTGTCTTCCACAGTGAAGACTGATGTAAAATACTTAATCAGCCCATCCACCATTTCCTTGTTTCTCATTGCTACCTCTCCAGCATTATTTTCCAGTGCTCCAATATTTACTCTCACCTCTCTTTTAGACTTTATAAATCTGAAGAAACTTTTTGTATCTGCTTTAATATTATTGGCTAGCTTATTTTCTTATTCCATCTTTACCTTTTTAATGACTTTTCAGTTGCCTTCTGCTGGCTTTTAAAAGCTTCCCAATCTTCTTACTTTCAACATATTTGTTCTGTTATATGCCCTCTCTTCGGCTTTTATGTTGGCTTTGATTTCTCCCGTCAGCCACAGTCGTGTCATCCTGCCTTTAGAATGTGTCATCTTCTTTGGGGCGTATCCATCCTGTACCTTCTGATTTGCTCCTGAAATTTCCAGCCATTGCTGCTGTGCCATTGTCTCTACTAGTGTTCCCTTCCAATCAATTTTGGTCAGCTCATCTCTCATAACTCTGTAATTCCCTTTACTCCACTGTATTACTGATACACTAGGCAGTTGTTAGACTTCACTAACTCCTTCCTGAATGAGTGATCTGAATGCTAACACAGTTGTTCAATAACTAAAGTAGTAAAGCCTGAGTCAGGATATTGCTTATGTGGCTCTGCGGTAGGACTAAGTTTAGATTAGATTATGAGGACACTCAGTCCTTGTTTATTGTCATATAGAAATGCATGCATTAAAAAATGATACAATGTTTCTCCAGAGTGATATCACAGAAACACAGGACAAGCCAAGACTAAAACTGACAAAACCACATAATTATAACATATAGTTACAACAGTGCAAAGCAATACCATAATTTGATAAAGAGCAGACCATGGGCACGGTAAAAAAAAAGTCACAAGTCCCGATAGTCTCATCATCTCACGCAGACGGTAGAAGGGAGGAACTCTCCCCGCCATGAACATCCAAGCACTGCAAGCTTGACAATGCAGCACCATTGGAAGCACCCGACCGCAGCGGACTCTGAGTCCGTCCGAAAACTTCGAGCCTCCGACCAGCCCTCCGATACGTTTTCTACATATCTCCACAAATCAAATTAGCTTATTCCGTTAATGAATTCTCCTACCAGTGAAGCTCAAAATCTCAGTTGATAGTTTGAAATTCAATTGTTTACACTTTCAATCAAGTGTTATTTTGTTTTGAGCTGTCTGAGTTAAATTTTATTTATAATAGTGAATTAAGAAGCACCATTAAGAAGCTCGAAACATCTACTGTTTATTCCTCTCCATAGATGCTGCTTGAGCAGCTGAGGTTCTCCAGCATTTTGAGTGTGTTGCTCAAGATTTAGAACGTCCACAGAATCTCTTGTGTTCACATTTAATTCCCAGCTTTTTACCTGATATTACCGTTCTGCCTAGTGAACTTGTTCAAAGTTTCGGGCCGAGACCCTTCATCAAGATGACGAAGGGTCTCGGCCCGAAACGTCAATTGTACCTCTTCCTAGAGATGCTGCCTGGCCTGCTGCGTTCACCAGCAACTTTGATGCGTGTTGCTTGAATTTCCAGCATCTGCAGAATTCCTTGTGTTTACGAACTTGTTCAAAGTTCAATTTGTATGGTACCAACAATACCAAATTAAATAGTATGTACTGCTATCAGCTTTATATCTATTTTACAAGCTGAATTGCACCACATTACATAAACATGGTTATTCTTTTAAGACTTTGGTTTTAGATCATTAGGTAGAATAATGGAATTTTAAATAATACAAAATGATTTGATCATCTTTTCCAGTCTTCAAAGCGCAAAGTGGGTGTTGACAACCTGGGACTAGAGCCTTAGCTCGAATTGGATGTTTGACCAGTGGCTGGATCATTTAACAACCTTCATTGTATCACACGTTCCTGGGCAATACTTAGTAACTCGACTGGTATCTTTTCTGAATTGTATCCAACAATGAATCTATCGCTTTTCAGCATTCTTGCTACAAACTGCTTTGGATCCACACACTATGAGCCATCAGGCAGATGACCAGCTGCAAATTATTGAACACCCTCTTAATAATCACAATATGATCCCGAAAATGGTTTGCTTGTTTGTTTATGTTAAAGGAGAGCAGACATGGAATTGAGTTTGGGAATTACAAAATGACAAATGGTAGAACATCTCAAGATCTAAATCAGCACCTGGTATATCATTTTCTTTCAGTGTGTTAACTACAAACACTAACTAAATTATTTTGGTGAAATACTAATTGAAATTAGTGCAGTAAAATCTATTGAATGGCTTATTTTTAGAGTACATTTTATTTAAACTAAGTTGATCCATTTTCTGAAGTGCAACAATCAATATCAGCAGTTAATTTTGTCTGGGTAATAACTTTGCCAATATTTTAAATAATGTACTATTTATTGCAGTTTATTTCAAACCTTTTAGGGAAATGATTTTGGCAGTTTAAAAACCCAAATTATTACTTCCCAATGAAATTGCTTTTAAAATGCAACTTTGTAAATCTGATGTAATTACTGTCACTGATTTACATCTATGCTTTTGATTAATAAATGAAAGGTTTTAACATCAGCCTGTCTTTGTCACAGTGAAAATGGCATGATACTGCTTGCATGTGGCTGTGGAAAAGGAGCAGAAACAAGACTTTCCTATTTGTCCAAAAGGGAAACGGAAATTTGACCATGTGCCATTTCCTTCAAGTGAAGGAAATTGTAACTTGTAGATTAGGGAGTGTTCTTAACTTAATCATGACCATAGCAAGAATGAAATTGACTGACTAGCTTCAATTTTTCTGGTCAGAATTTCCTCCATATGATCCATAAAATGTCTATTTTACCCAGCTGATCTTGGATAGGTATAATGCTTTTGCCTCCACCAATTTATCCAGGTAATCAGTACAAGTGTTGGTATTTCTTTGAAATTTCTTCCTCCTCCAATAATACTAAATAATCATGCATAAACTTTTAAGTATTTTTCAGTACAGTTTTAACTCAAAGGCTAAGATATCCCTAGGATGTCTATGATAGGGATATTTGGGAAAGAGCAGTGTCAAAATTGAATCAGACAAGTTCCTTGTGAAATCACTCAAACCTGTGTGAAAATCCTTTGTTGATACTACTGTTACCTGCTTTGAAGACCACCAGGTGGCAACAGAGATCCAGAAACACAAACAAAATGCTGGAGGAACTTGACAGGTCAGGCAGCATCTATGGAAAGGTCCTGATGAAGGATTTTGGCTCAAAACATCAATTCTTTCCAAGGATGCTACCTGACCAGCTGAGTTTATTTATACAAAATACCGGAGGAACTCAGTAAATGTTATTTGGGAGATCCAGCATCTGTAGAATTTCTTATGTTAGAGATCCAAAAACCTCCTTTGTAAAATTTGCAGGTTTTTAACTGGAGGTTCTTTATTTCTTCAGGGTGGGTAGAGAATTGTTCTGTACCATGTACAGAGACAGTTTAACTAATATATAGCACCTTGTCTGTATCATAGCTCTCAATTCTGTTTTTATTTTTATATTATCTAATTCCACTTCAGACATCGCCGCAGTGCTATATTCTCCAGTAATCTCTGGGAAAGAATTCCAATTTAAATGACTGCCCCTGAATTTTATAAACTAGCAATTATGGCCCCTCGTTTGGGATTCACCCATAAGTGGAAACAACTTGATATCTAACTTGCTATGCTCAGTAAGATCTTGTGTTTAAATAAAATTACCATTTTCTGAACTCCAAAGAATATAATTGATTTTAGAACAACCCTCTTATTTCCAAAAATTAGCCTATTGAATTTCTTGTGGTTCACTTCCAATACCTCTTCCCCTAAATAGGGGGAACAGAAATTGAGGTGCAGCCTCAATCCTACCCTACACAATTTAACTACTTCCCTATTTCCAAACCCCCAACCCTCTTGAGTTGAAAGTTAATGTGCTATCTTCCTTCCAGAAGACATGGGAGCAGAATTATGCAGTTCCCCCATCGAGCCTATACTCCATCATTTCATCATGGCTGATCCCAGAGCCCACTCAACCTCATACCCCTGCCTTCTCTCCATGACCTTTGATGCTCTGACCAATCAAGAAACTCAATTTTTGCTTTTAATATACCCATAGACTTGGCCTCCACAGATTCCAGCTACTCTCTGGCTAAAAAAAAATACCTCCTTATCTCTGTTCTAAAAGATCACCCCACAATTTTGTGGCTGTGCTGTCCAGTTCTGGACACCCCCGCCGTTAGAGACATCCTATCCACGATCACCTTATCTAGCCCTTTCAACATTTGGTAAGTTTCAATGCGATCCCCCAGGAATTCTTCTCAATTCCAGTGAGTACGAGCTCAAAGCTGCCAAATGCTCCTCATATGTTAACTGCTTCATTCCGGGAATCATCCTTGTGAACCTCCTCTGGACTCTCTCCAATGACAACACATCCCTTCTGAGGCCCAAAACTGTTGACAATGCTCCAGGGCCTGACCAGTGTCTTATGAAGCCTCAGCATAATCTCCTCGCTTTTATGTTCTATTCCCCTTGAAATGAGCGCCAACATTGCATTTGTCTTCTTTACCATAGGCTCAACCTGTAAATTATCCTTCTGGGAGTCTTGACAAGGACTCTAAAGTCCCTCTGCACTGTTTGGATTTTCTCCCCATTTAGATAATAGTCTGCACTTTTGTTCCTCGTTGCAAAATGCATTATCATATATTTCCCAACACTATAGTCTATCTGCCTGTTTCCCAACCACTTCCTGAGTGCCAACATTTTACAGTGTACACAAGCACAAGTTAGCATATACAAAACATAAAAAAGATGCCAGAAAAAGCAGGATCTCCCTATAGCCACCCATTTCAATCCCACTTCCCGTTCCCACCTGTCATACCAGTCCATGGCCTCCTCTACTGCCACAATGAGACTGTACTCAGGTTGGAGGAGCAACACCTTGTATTCCATCTTGGTAGCCTCCAACCTGATGGCATGAGCATCAATTGCTCAAACTTCTGGTAATTAACCCCCCCCCCCCACCATACCCTGCTGCACCCAGTGACCCTGTGATCTCCGTCTCGGAGGCCGATGTTAGACTGTCTTTAAAGAGGGTGATCCCACAAGATGGAAGGTCCAGATGGAGTACCTGGTAAGGTTCTGAAAATTTAGGCCAACCAACTGGCAGGAGTATTCAAGGACATTTTCAACCTCTCACTGCTATGGGTGGAAGTTCCCACTTGCTTCAGAAAGACAACAATTATACCAGTGCCTAAGAAGAACAATGTGAGCTGCCTTAATGACTATCATCCAGTAGCACTCACATCTACAGTGATGAAATGCTTTGAGAGGTTGGTCATGACTAGACTGAACTCCTGCCTCAGCAAGGACCTGAACCCACTGCAATTTGCCCATCGCCACAATAGGTCAACGGCAGATGCAATCTCAATGGCTCTTCACATGGCTTTAGACCACCAGGACGATACAAGCACCTATGTCAGGGTGCTGCACATCAACTATAGCTCAGCATTTAATACCATCATCCCCACAATCCTGATTGATAAGTTACAGAATCTGGGCCTCTGTACCTCTCTCTGCAATTGGATCCTCAACTTCCTAACCGGAAGACCGCAATCTGTGTGGATTGGAGATAACATATCCTCCTCACTGACGATCAACACTGGCGCACCACAGGGGTGTGTGCTTAGCCCACTGCTGTACTCTCTATGTACCCATCTGTGTGGCTAGGTGTAGCTCAAATACCATCTATAAATTTGCTGATGAGACAATCATTGTTGGTAGAATCTTAGATGGAGATGAGAGGGCGTACAGCAGCGAGATATGCCAACTAGTGGAGTGGTGTCACAGCAACAACCTTACACTCAACATCAGTGAGATGAAAGAGCTGATTGTGGACTTCAGGAAGGGTAAGATGAGGGAACACAAAACAATCCTCATAGAGGGGTCAGAAATTGAGAGAGTGAGTGGTTTCAATTTCCTGGATATCAAGATCTCAGAGGCCCTAACCTGGTGCCAACATATTGATGCACCTATAAAGAAGGCAAGACAGTGACTCTACTTCATCAGGAGTTTGAAGATACTTCGTATGTCAAATGTACCGTTGAGAGCATTCGGACAGGCTGCATCACTGTCTGGTATGGGGGTTGGGGGGGTGAGGAGGGGGGCTACTGCACAGGACCGAAAGAAGCTGCAGAAGGTCATAAATTTAGTTGGCTCCATCTTGGGCACTAGCCTACGAAGTACCCAGGCCATCTTCAAGGAGCGGCATCTCAGAAAGGCAGCGTTCATTATTAAGGACCCCCAGCACCCAGGGCATCCCTTTTGAACATAGAACATAGAACAGTACAGCACAGTACAGGCCCTTCGGCCCTCAATGTTGTGCCGACCCTCAAACCCTGCCTCCCATAGAAGCCCCCAACTTAAATTCCTCCATATACTTGTCCAGTAGCCTCTTAAACTTCACTAGTGTATCAGCCTCCACCACTGACTCAGGCAGTGCATTCCACGCACCAACCACTCTCTGAGTAAAAAACCTTTCTCTAATATCCCCCTTGAACTTCCCACCCCTTACCTTAAAGCCATGTCCTCTTGCATTGAGCAGTGGTGCCCTAGGGAAGAGGCGCTGGCTATCCACTCTATCTATTCCTCTTATTATCTTGTACACCTCCATCATGTCTCCTCTCATCCTCCTTCTCTCCAAAGAGTAAAGCCCTAGCTCCCTTAATCTCTGATCATAATGCATACTTTCTAAACCAGGCAGCATCCTGGTAAATCTCCTCTGTACCCTTTCCAATGCTTCCACATCCTTCCTACAGTGAGGTGACCAGAACTGGACACACTACTCAAGTGTGGCCTAACCAGAATTTTATAGAGCTGCATCATTACATCGCGACTCTTAAACTCTATCCCTCGACTTATGAAAGCAAACATCCCATAAGCTTTCTTAACTACCCTATCCATCTGTGAGGCAACTTTCAGGGATCTGTGGACATGCACCCCCAGATCCCTCTGCTCCTCCACACTACCAAGTATCCTACCATTTACTTTGTACTTTGCCTTGGAGTTTGTCCTTCCAAAGTGTACCACCTAAAACTTCTCCGGGTTGAAATCCATCTGCCACTTCTCAGCCCACTTCTGCATCCTATCAATGTCTCTCTGCAATTTTTGACAATCCTCTACACTATCTACAACACCACCAACCTTTGTGTCGTCTGCAAACTTGCCAACCCACCCTTTTACCCCAACATCCAGGTCGTTAATAAAAATCACGAAAAGTAGAGGTCCCAGAACAGATCCTTGTGGGACATCATTAGTCACAATCCTCCAATCTGAATGTACTCTCTCTACCATGACCCTCTGCCTTCTGCAGGCAAGCCAATTCTGAATTCACCTGGCCAAACTTCCCTGGATCCCATGCCTTCTGACTTTCTGAATAAGCCTACTGTGTGGAACCTTGTCAAATGCCTTACCAAAATCCATATAGATCACATCCACTGCACTATCCTCATCTATATGCCTGGTCACCTCAAAGAACTCTATCAGGCTTGTTAGACACGATCTACCCTTCACAAAGCCATGCTGACTGTCCCTGATCAGACCATGATTCTCTAAATGCCCAGAGATCCTATCTGTAAGAATCTTTTCCAACAGCTTTCCCACCACAGACGTAAGGCTCACTGGTCTATAATTACCCAGACTATCCCGGCTAACTTTTTTGAACCAGGGGACAACATTCGCCTCCCTCCAATCCTCTGGTACCATTCCTGTGGACAACAAGGACATAAAGATCCCAGCCAGAGGCTCAGCAATCTCTTCCCTCGCCTCGTGGAGCAGTCTGGGGAATATTCCGTCAGGCCCCGGGGACTTATCCGTCCTAATGTATTTTAACAACTCCAACACCTCCTCTCCCTTAATATCAGCATGCTCCAGAACATCAAGAACATCAACCTCACTCATATTGTCCTCACCATCATCAAGTTTTCTCACTGTTACCATTAGGTAGGAGGTACAGAAGCCTGAAGGCACACATTCAGCAATTCAGGAACAGCTTCTTCACCTCTGCCATCCGAATCCTAAATGGACATTGAACCTGTCAACACAACTTTACTTCTTTAATATATTTTTGTTTTTGCACGATTTTTAATCTACTCAATATACGTATACTGTATTTCTTTTTCTTCTGTATTATGTATTGCATTGAACTGCTGCTGCTGAGTTAACAAATCCCATGACACACACTGGTGATAATAAACCTGATTCTGATTCCTGTTTCCCTCCCTCACCTTATCTACCCATCGCCTCCCTGTCATGCTCCTCCCCCTTCCCTTTCTTCCATGGTTTTCTATCCTCTCCAATCAGATTCCCCCTTCTCCAGCCCTTTATCTCTTTAACTAATCCTGCTCTTTATTTCACCCCCTCCCAGTTTCATCTATCACCTCCCCCCACCTTCTTACTCTGACTTGTTCCCTTCCCTTTCGGTCCTGAAGGAGGATCTCGGTCCGACATGTCGACCATTTCCCTATTTCACATATACTGCTTGACCAGCTGAGTTCCTCCTGCACTTTGTGTGTGTTGCTTTGGATCTCCACAGCATCTGCAGAATTTCTCGTGTTTGAAGATAGAAAATTGATTTCTTTCCAAGAGCACATTTAAAAATATTCCAACTGATACCACTGTGATTGTAATGATTATGGGAGAAATATATGCTCATGGTAGCCACATCAAAATGCAAATGTTGTGGATTAGTGTGTGGGTACAGGTCTTTTGATCCAATTCATCTTTGCCAAGTTCTCTAGTTCAGCTAGTCCCATTTCCCTGTATTTTTCCCCATATCCCTCTAAACCTTCTCCTACTCATGTAGCGAAATGTCTTTTAAATTTGTTATTTTACCTGCCTCTGCAAATCCTTTTGGCATATCATTCCATACACCCACTACCCACCTTGCGGAAAAAGTTGTCCACCCTGCCCCCCAGTCCCTTTCAAATCTCTTCTGTCTCATTTTAAACCTATACCTTCTAGTTTTAGATTCCTCTCTCCTGGTAAAAAGACTTGACTGTTCATCTTTTCTATGCTGTTCTCCCTTCCTCTCAGTGATCAACAACTGCAAAGTTTCTAGCTCCACATCCCTGTGTTGAGTGCTGCATATCCTTTTATTCAAAATTGCATCTTACCCTTTTCGTTCATATGCTCTACGCAGCCTAACCCAAGATGTATTTCCAGTAGCCTGCTGAGGAGACACAAGCATCTTTGAATAGGTGGCATGAGATTTTAAAGAACAAGCGAATGAGCGTTCATTGTCCAACAGGACACATTTAGAGCATCAACACAGTTGGAAGATGTAGTATCTGCTGAGTTTTCTGATCACTTGTCATTCATGAATGGTAATGGTGGGGTGTAGTGGCTGTATAATTAGAGCCATGTGCAGCCAACATTTAAATCTTGTTTGTATGTTACAAACAAAGGCCCATTGTCCCAAAGCAGCAAACCAAGTAGTTGTAGGCTGATGCTGTTTTGAATTAAGGCTTCAAGCACTAATCTCTAGGCTAAGATCCTATCAACACACCCCTCATCCACCCACTTCAAAATTAATTGCATATATGACATATTCTCAATTGTCTCTTTAGCTGTTCTTGTAAGAGTCACACAAGCTCCATTTATTTGTTCTCTAGTCATTTGGCTGGGAACCGGATTGAAGGCTGCAAAAAGGGATCAATGTGCTACTTCATTGATAATCATATTCTGCAGATTAACTGTCAATACATATAAAAAAAGTTCCAAATATCTGTGGTCCTTTGAAATCAGTACTTTATTGCAGATACAATTTTAATGTTCTGATTGGTCCACACTATATTCTGAATAATTCAACAATCCATAAACTGAACCCAGTTACACTGCATATGTAACATATCAAATGTTTACTTTAATGGTTGATCACAAAAACATTAACAAAATAACAACATTTAAGTGAACATATTCATATTATATAATACTGGAAGACATCACACTTTTTTTTACAAGCTTATTCAGGTTTAATTCATTTTGAATGAGATCCAAGCCCCACTCTCTGCTAGCAACTTCAATGTGTATGACAATGAACAGCTTCAGAAGTAACAATATTTCAGGAAAATGGCTTATACAGGAACCTTTATACCTGATGTACTGAAACTGTATTTTAGTTTTCAAAATAAGAAACCTGGCTTTTTGACATCAGCAACTTTGAAGGATATGAAAGATATTATCTGAGCACTGATGAAGAACAGCAGTCTGCATGCAGAACTTCCAGAGATCAATGCAACGAGCAGCAAATAGGGCAGCTATTTGCAATGAACAAAAAAGTATTGAAATTTCAAATCTTTAAAGGGATAATTTAAAATCTTAGAGCATTTCAGTGCAAATTCATGAATCAGCCAGTGAAAGTGCTTTGTACCATCCTGTGCACGCATGACTGCTAAATTGTAGCAGCAATGCAAGTAGTACAATGCTCTGAAATGAAAACAAACTGCAGTTACTGGAAATCTGAAATTAAATAAACATGGCAGGAAGCACTCAGCAGATTAGGCATCCTCTGTAAACAGAAGAGTCAAGATGTGTCAGATTCTCTGACCTGAAATGTTCTTTCCACAGATGCTGCCTGAACTGCTGAGTATCTCCTCAAAGCTCTCAAATGTTGCTTCTTATTCCTACAAGAATGCTCAAAACTTTGAGAGACATTCAGCAATTTCCCGAGCAATGTAGGCCTGAACATCGTGGAACAGGTTACAGCAACCATGAAAACAGAAAATAAAGTGATTTGAAGAGCCTTGATTGGAACATTGTAGACAATTTGAACAATGGTCTATCACACCAGTGCTGAAACTGGAACTGATCACGTTACCATTTGAAAAATTGTTTATAATTTTTTTCAAGCAGATTTCTATACACACTGGAAAACAATTCAATCTTTACAGGAAGGATCAAACTCTGGAACAAAACTGATCAGTGTTACTCATTCCTCAACTGAAACATGTCATTTCTCATGTCCGTTATTAACCAAATGGGGCGCAGTGGCTGCATAATTACAGCAAGTTCTAAAGGAAAATCAGTGCTCTTCTACATGCTAACATCTGTTAAAATACCATAGAATGATCCTAAAAATAGCAGCATCGTGAATGGCAATGTTGAAACAGCGCCAATTCCTAGACTCCTCCTCGCAAGCAACAGAATAACAAGTTGTCTCATTTTGGCATAAGGAGAAATATTTCAATTTGATGCAACAGAAATGTTACCATTAGTATCACATACAGTTTATCTAAAAATTATCCAGTTGAAATGCATAAATTCACCTCACTTATGACCCGCATTTGGGAGCTTTATCACATAGTTTGAGATCACCTTGTGCATACTCCACTCGAAAGCTTCCTACATGCATGAAACCATGCCTGCTGAATCAACAGAACAAATTATATTGCCAGTAAATGTTCCTCTTTACAGAAATACATGTTAAATATACATAGTTCCACTGTTCTTTGTTAGTGTCCATAAATTAACAAATCAATTTAAAATACAATATTTCAGTGGTTAAAATGTTCATATCTACAAACCTCCATCTAAACACATACACAATAAAACTGATAATAAAGCTTATTAACTTATTTGAGATTGTTTGAAAAACCCCCAATCAATTATTTTTGCAATGCATATTTTTTCCCACATCGTTTCACCGAACAACGTCTATCATCTGGGTAATGAACATGGTTTTCAGTGCTTCTTATTTTTGTTCCTTCATTGCTAAGCTCCTAAACAGAATAAACCACACTCCCCAGATTACAGAACTCCTAACACAAGAATAATCTAAATTTGAGTTGATCACTTGTCATTAAAATAAACACCAATTTCAGGATCTGATTAATTTATGACCAGCACAAACACAAAACTACGAACGATGATGAAAATGTAGGGCAAGCATAATGTGTTTAAAATTATGTTCTAACTTTCCATTTCATTGTATTGAAGACATTAGCAGTCTCAAAGATACTGCAGTCCAAAAATACTTGATCGACCCAAAAGAGGTATAACGTATAGTTTTTGTTTATAGCTCCCTAGTAAATAATTGAGAAGTATTAGTTTGTGGTTGAACATTGAGCTCTATGAAAAGGCAACTTTCCCTTCTTCCTTCCACATAGGTCAGAACTTGAAGTGACAAAAATCTATAAAGTTCTACACAAACTATTCTACTTAGCTGAATAGATTACATTCCTTAGCAGATGAAAATCAGCCCATACCATAAAACCTAATGCTTTGAGGAGAACATCGTGGTGGTTTAAATTTCCCCATCTGGTGGTATATCTAATCGTCATCCGGACGGGGTTCCACGTCATTAAAAAAAAATGTGACAAAGGCAGCTGAAAAAAGTGCACTGTGTAACTTATTGATCTAAACATTTCACAGACACAGTGTTTACAGTAGGCAGATGGGCAGCTGCAGCAGTAAGTACAAAGTGCAAACTGATCTTCAGTTAGCCTGTTGATCTAGATAGATCAGTAGGGCTTGAAGTTCCAGTAATTGGAAAAAACAGAGATCTGTAAGGAAAAATTAAATACAATTACTGCATCACCCGATAGTAAATTCAAAAATCTATACATCTAAATATGCCAGTTTTGTCAATAAATAAATAGATAGATTTGTTTCACAGAAGTGTGTATATTTTATCATAGCCACTGGTTAAACTCCAGCTTCAGCTTTAGAACATAGAACATAGAATAGTACAGCACAGTACAGGCCCTTCGGCCCACAATGTTGTGCCGACCCTCAAACCCTGCCTCCCTTAGAAGCCCCCACCTTAGATTCCTCCATATACCTGTCTAGTAGTCTCTTAAACTTCACGAGTGTATCTGCCTCCACCACTGACTCAGGCAGTGCATTCCACGCACCAACCACTCTCTGAGTAAAAAACCTTCCTCTAATATCCCCCTTGAACGTCCCACCCCTTACCTTAAAGCCATGTCCTCTTGTACTGAGCAGTGGTGCCCTGGGGAAGAGGCGCTGGCTATCCACTCTATCTATTCCTCTTATTACCTCCCCTTTAACTCTTACTTAAGGCTTTAGATCTTTGTTTAATTTCAAATCAAACTCTATTTCAAACAAAATGAAAAAAATAACAAAGCCGTTAACCCAGATGGACTCCACACTTCATTAGGCAGGAAGGCTGATTTAGTGATTGCTTCCTGCAGTTTATTACAGACATTGAAAGGAAGTGCAGATTTAGTCAAAGCAGAGAGTTTGCTTGTTGTTTGCTCTCTACCAGATCAGCAAAGGAGAAGGTTCAGGGAGGAGAAAGCCTTCATACATCTGTACAGATTTGACAAAAGAACACTTTTCTATTTTATCAGGAGGAATTTAACATCCTAGAATTTACATTCAGAGTCAAATAACAGTATTTATTTAAGTAACTGAAACCAATCATATCATTGATTTACTAATTGCAGTACGTTAAATGTATAACACTTCTGGTTAACTTACAAATTAAAGAAACAATTTATACCTTATCCTTCAGTTGCTGACAAAGCTGTAGAGCAATGGTAAAGAAAACAAGTGTATCATTTAGCCAGGGGACCACACATTCCACTTTGTGTACATGGCTAACTTCAAATTTCTGGTTATTAATCTCACTGCAATGATAAAAATGGAACAAAAAATAGCATTTATCTTTTTTCAACCCATAAAGTAGCGCTTACTGTATGCATTACTGTGATTAATAAAGCTATAGAGACCTAACACACTTCTTTATTGAACATGATGTGCAGCCATATTTTCAATATCCCTCCGATACGCTGATTTGTCACCACCTTTGATTCGGTCAACATCAGCGGTGTCAAAACAGACTATGTTGTTGATATAGGAAATGAATTAGTTCCAAATAATATCAGAAGCACATGTTGCAGTAAGTACCTCAGTAGTGCAACTTCAGAAGGGCAACATTATCAAACGCAAGACTAATACATCATGACTACAGGATGAAACTCTAGGGGTCTATGGGTTAATATAATTTGGCTTTCCAAATAAACAATGGTTCAGTGTTTTCTGAGAAACATAGAAAACCTACAGCACAATACAGGCCCTTCAGCCCACAAAGCTGTGCCGAACATGTCCTTACCTTAGAAATTACCTAGGGTTACCCATATACCTCTATTTTTCTAAGCTCCATGTACCTGTCCAGGAGCCTCTTAAAAGACCCTATTGTGTCCATCTCCATCACCGTCACCGGCAGCCCATTCCACGCACCCACCACTCCCTGCGTAAAAAATTTACCCCTGACATCTCTTCTGTACCTACTTCCAAGCACCTTAAAACTGTGCCCTCTCATGCTAGTCCAGCGGTCCCCAACCACCGGGCTACGGACCGGTACCGGGCTGCAAAGCATGTGCTACCGGGCCGCGAGGTAACAATATGATTTGGTGATAGGAGTCAGCTGCACCTTTCCTCATTCCCTGTCATGCGCACTGTTGAGCTTGAACGCACGCGAGTTCATTACGCATGTGAGGTCATTACCCACGCGTCATCCATGTCAGCGCGGGAAGGAGATCAACTCCTCGATCTTGCAAATGACGATGGGCTGAAAAGTATGTTCGACATAACATCTCTGCCGGCATTCTGGATCAAAGTCAAGGCTAAATATCCTGAGATAGCCACGAAAGCACTGAAAACGTTGCTTCCATTTCCAACATATCTCTGCAATGAATGCAACGAAAACTAAATTGCGGAATAGACTGGACATTAGGAACCCCCTTCGAGTATCGCTGTCTCCCGTCACCCCTCGATAGGCTCGAAGGGCCGAATGGCCTACTCCTGCACCTATTTTCTATGTTTCTATGTCTCGTTGCAGGGAAACAAGCCCAGGGCTCCCATTGATTCAGCGATATTGGTGTGTTGCAATGATTTTATATGTTCATATGGGGAAAATATGTGCTGTATGTTTAATATCCAAACGTTACTGAAAATGTTATGATGCTATTGACTTATATAACCATATAACAATTACAGCACAGAAACAGGCCATCTCTGCCCTTCTAGTCCGTGCCGAACGCTACTCTCACCTAGTCCCACCGACCTGCACTCAGCCTATAACCCTCCATTCCTTTCCTGTCCATATACCCATCCAATTTTACTTTAAATGATAATGTCGAACCTGCCTCTACCACTTCTACTGGAAGTTTGTTCAACACTTACTTCAAGCTCCCCTGTCCTCCCCTCATAATTGACTTATCGCTATATTCATGCGAGGAAAATATGTGCTGCGTGTTTACTATTAAATTCGTCAGATAAAGCCTTTTAGAAACGAAATTGAGTGTATTAGCCACTTATCACCTATATTCCAGTCGTGATTAACACCCCCCCATCCCCCCGAACAGAATCACCAAAAACCACTTATAGAGGAAAAAAAAATCAGCGCATACACGGATGCGCAAGATACGCATGCGCACTGGTGCCTGCGCAAGGCTTCATGGTCATTGTAGTCTTCCTCTGGGTAAACCCAATGTATTTGACCGCTACTCTTGTCCGTTGGCAACCCTACCCCCCACCCCCGCCCCGGGTCGGCCGGTCCGCAAGAATATTGTCAATATGAAACCGGTCCGCAGTGCAAAGGTTGGGGACCCCTGTGCTAGTCAATCTAGCCCTGGGAAAAAGCCTCTGACTATCCACATGATCAATGCCTCTCATCATGCTATACACCTCTAACAGGTCACCTCTCATCCTCCGTCGCACCAAGGAGAAAAGGCTGAGTTCACTCAACCTGTTCTCATAAGGCATGCTCCCCAATCCAGTCAACATCCTTGCAAATCTCCTCTGCATCCTTTCTATGGTATCCATATCCTTCCTGTAGTGAGGTGACCAGAGCTGAGCACAGCACTCCAAGTGGGGTCTGACCAGGGTCCTATATAGCTGTAACATTACCTCTCAGCTCCTAAACTAAATCCCACGACTGATGAAGGCCAATGCACCATATGCCTTTTTAACCACAGAGACAACCTGCGCAGCAGATTTGAGTGTCCTATGGACTCGGACCCCAAGACCATCTGTTCCTCCACACTGCCAAGAGTCTTACCATTAATACTATATTCTGTCATCATATTTGACCTACCAAAATGAACCTCACACTTATCTGGGTTGAACCCCAACTGCCACTTCTCAGCCCAGTTTTACATCCTATCAATGTACCGTTGTACCCTCTGACAGCCCTCCACACTATCCACAACATCCCCAACCTTTGTGTCATCAGCAAATTTACTAATCCATCCCTCCACTTCCTCATCCAGGTCATTTATGAAAATTACGAAGAGTAGGGGTCCCAGAACAGATCCCTGAGGCACATCACTGGTCACCAACCTCCATGCAGAAAACAACCTGTCTACAACCACTCTTTGCCTTCTGTGGGCAAGCCAATTCTGGATCCACAAAGCAATGTCCCCTTGGATCCTATGCCTCCTTACTTTCTCAATAAACCTTGCATGGGGTACCTTATCAAATGCCTTGCTGAAATCCATGTACACTACATCTACTGCTCTACCTCCATCAATGTGTTTAGTCACATCCTTGAAAAATTTAATCAGGCTCGTAAGACATGACCTGCCTTTGACAAAGCCATGCTGACTATTCTTAATAATCATATTATGCTTCTCCAAATGTTCATAAATCCTGCCTCTCAGGATCTTTTCCATCAACTTACCAACCACTGAAGTAAGCTTCACCGGTGTATAATTTCCTGGGCTATCTCTACTCCCTTTCTTGAATAAGGGAACAACATCGGCAACCCTCCAATCCTCCAGAAACTCTCCCATCCCCATTGATGATGCAAAGATCATCGCCAGAGGCTCAGCAATCTTCTCCCTCGCCTCCCACAGTAGTCTGGGGTACATCTTGTCCGGTCCCAGTGACTTATCCAACTTGATGCTTTCCAAAAGTAGGTTCTCAGATTTTGCAATTAATCTGGATGCTGCACCTAGTGATTCTATTAATGCCAATATTGAAAATGTACATTACTAACATTGACTAATTTATATATCAACAGCCAGGAGTCTCACATATACAATAGGAAAACAAGTGTTGCAAATGAATTATAGATAACTAGGCATTAAGGTTGTGCAGCTACATGTTATATAGTGTTTCACAAATTTATTTGTGCTGCTGTTGAGGTTATTGTGAAGATATGGTGCCCCTCAAAGCATTATGTGATGATTTTTATCTGTACAAACAGGATGCAAGACAAGCTTTTCCCTGTATCATGGTACATGTGACAATAATAAACCAATACCAGATCTGCAAAACCACATCCATTATTTTAGCAAAAAACTTTTAAAACATGGAGCACCTGTAATTTCCGTCCGCCTTCAATAGGTGCTATTCCCACGAATAATTATTTTCTTTACCTAAATCTTTTTAAATATGCATTTTCTGTGATATCCGAAACTTAGATGGATATTATCCAAAATGTCACTAAAGAAACCGTTGGAAGGCAGTAGAAAATGCAAATATAAAATACAGTACATGCAAAGTGCAGATGTAAATAAGCTTTGGTTCATGCTGTTCCTTTCATGAAATACTAACACTCGCTATTCAGAACATGTACAACATCTCTTCTGCAAATGTCCGTCGCTTCAAAACTCTAAAATGAAGAGGAAGAAGCCTGCTGATTATGAGGTACTTCTGCCATACTGCTTCAGGCAGAGCAGGCTTGAATCATTCATTTTTGACTATGAACAAACTCAAAAGAGAAGCACTTACAACATGGATCCTGGGTTGTGAAGCACAGAGCTGCCAGCAGGTTTGAAATTCTAAAAGGTCAAAACAAAACTGATCAGAAGACAGCAAAATAAAAGGATAATTTCCACATATCATAGTTCCTTTCTGCAATTTATTACTCATGGTGTGAAGACATCAAAACTGGCTAGAAAGATTAATTCTTTTAAAGATCATAGGACAAAAGTTATTTAAAAATTGAATAATGCTAAATAATAAAAAGCTAATGCTCTATTAAATGCCTTATATTTAATCAGTGATTCCTAGTTCCAGATTCTTCCAAATAACAGAAGACACTAAATGTTTTAGGGTTCTACCCCTCCACTATCAGATTTCTGAATGGACAATGAACCAATCCATAAACACCATCTCACTATTTTTGCTCTTTTAGCACTACTTATTTAATAATTATATATAACATACATATTTCTCATTGTAAATTACAGTATTTGATGTATTCCACTATAACGTTGCCACAAAACAACAGATTTCTTGACATATGTCAATGATATTAAACCTGATTCTGATTCGGATGAGGAAAGATCTGTTCCACATCCACCTGTTTAAATGCTCTCAGAATCTGGGGCTTGACTGACTGGGAGAGGTGTCCTACAGACTAGTGAAGAAACACAGTCATTCTTAAGGAATCATACCTTGAAACAATGTTCATAATCCCTCGGTAGGTCCTGTCCAACTGACAGGAGAGATATGCCAGCAGTGGTAGCATAGTGATTTACAGGAATTTAATCCGAATGCAACTGGTAGCGTAAACGGTTAGCGCGACCCTATTACAGCTTGGGGCGTTGGAGTTTGGATTTCAATTCTGGCGCAGTCTGTAAGGAGTTTGTACGCTCTCCCGATGACCACGAGTTTCTTCCCATGCTCTGGTTTTCTCCGACCGTCCAAAGACCTACCGGTTAGGAGGTTAATTGGTCCTTGTAAATTGTCATGTCATTAGGCTAGGATTAAATATTAAAAGGGTGGTTTGATGGGTGGCACGTCTCATTGGGCCGGAAAGGGCTGTTCTGCACTGCACCTCCAATTAATTTCCTGCTTGCATCTGCAGAAGCTGCTGCCCTTTTCAGTTTAAAGTATCTGCAGTCTTAGATACAAAGCTGATATCATCCAAACCCGATGCTAACAGCTGAGACCCCAGTGCAGATTTCTGCATAACATCTTTATGCATAGTCATTTACACAACCCACTACGTTACAAAATTACCCCCCATTTAGTGCTCTTTCACTTTCACTACGACCCTCATTTCTGGAAGCATCTTAAAAGCCTTCTTGAAGATAATATAGACAACACGCACAGACACTCCCTTATCAACCACTGAATAACTTTTCAACAAGTTCCAGCGCAGATAAGAATAGATTATTTACCTATATACAAAGACTTGAAATATGGTCAATTTTTTTTTGTTTTATTTTCTCAACCTCTTACAATCTCAAGATTCCATGTGGAGAAGAGAAAGCAGCAGCCCAATCCATGGAAAACACACCAAGCAATCACCTAGAGTTTAGCAGATTATTCCTTGGATTGCCTTTTCCTTGATTTCCATGAAGACTTAGTATGAACAAGATCCTCTTTTCTTAAGGAACAGACTCTAAAACTCTAGAAGGGTTCCCAATCTGGGATCCACAAAACCTCGGTTAATGGTAGGGGTCCATGGCAAAAAAACGGTTGTGAACCTCCTACTTTAGACCGGGTATATTCAGTATCATGATAAACTCAGATATCAAGTTATATAGTATCCATATTGTAGACAAAGTCTGTGCTCTAAATTAAAGCTTTGATTTCTGAATTACACGTACATAAGATAATGTTCATAAGACAACTGTTCAAACTATCTAGTGTATACTGAATAAATTAAAGCAGCTTAAACATCTAATCAGCAGCCTTCCTGCTGACAGAATGCACTCTAAATGCTGCTGTTTTACATCACCTTGTTCAAATTGGGCTGCAGAAGATGGAGCTGGTAGACAATCAAACAAAGTTTGCTCAGATTAATGTAGAAGTTGGCAAAGACATCACCAGGAAGAGACGGCGTGAACATTTTCTAAGACAGAATCAAGGCAGTTACTAAAACAACATACAAATGAGACAGAAACTTAAATTTAAAAACTTAGTAATTCGCAAGATGTTATATATTGACCAAAGTGACAAGGGCACAAAGAAATAAGTATATTTCTGAGGGTTATACAGGTATACATTCTTCAACCAATGCAAGGTGAGGAGTCCAGTATTCATTTCACATGCAAAATAATGCTCACAACCTTTATCTTTAAGTTTAACATCTTTGGAATGAACTTGGCGACTAAATACCCCTGGATGACTCCTTAGGGAGTAGACACACTGTACAGGTGTCCCCAGCTTTACAAATGTTCGCTTTACGCCACTTCACTTTTACGAAAGACCTACATTAGTACCTGCTTTCGCTAACCGAAAGAAGATTTTTGTTTTTAAGAAAAAAGATGCCCGCTTTAAACTTGTGTTTACCCTGAGTAAGGCTACCATGACCGTGAAGCCTTGCATAGGCAGGCGTGTGCGCATGCGTGTACGTGCCAATTCTTTTCTACAAATCGGTTGTAGCTAAATCTTTCTGATTCTAGTAAGTGAAATTACACTGTACATACATTATTTCTACTTTATATAGGCTGTGTATTTATCATATCATTCCTGCTTTTACTATATGCTAGTGTTATTTTAGGTTTTATGTGCTATTTGGTATGATTTGGTAGGTTATTTTTTGGGTCTGGGAACGCTCAAAAAATTTTCCCATATAAATTAATGGTAATTGCTTCTTCGCTTTACGCCATTTCCGCTTACAAACAGTTTCATAGGAACGCTCTACCTTCGGATAGCGGGGCAAACCTGTAACTACAGTACTACTTCAAAGCTATTCACTCCTCACTATCACTAAATTTCAAATTTCAAACAGGAGTTGTTGACAAATGAAAGTGGTTGTGCAACTGTAAAGAGAGAGAGTGGAATGGGCAGTTATTTGGGTGATGTGGAGGAGAGGTGGAGGGGGTAAGGCAGGAGGAGGGGGAGGGAGGCAGAGGGAGGGCAGGAGTGGGGACCCAGCTGTATCCTGTATGCCTTCCTAACCATATTGATCACTGGCCCCAGATCCTGTGGGCCCTAATCTATTACAGAACAGAAGCAGGCTCTTTCGCTCAACACATCCACATGATCCATGCGTATCCCAGTTTCCTGAATTTGGCCCATGATTCTCTATTGCTCTCCTATCAACCCACTGATCTCCCATGTGGGACCTTGTCGAAGGCTTTAGTGACATTCATTTAAATCATATCTCATGCCCTTACCCCATCAATCCCTTGTTACATCTTCAAAATATTCTATCAAATTGGTCAGATAGAATCTGCCTGAGCTACATTGGATGCCTTTGATTGTAATCTTTATCTTTTGAAGTGATCATGAATCCACTCCCTCAGGATTTTTTTCTCCACAGGCAGGCAGGGATAAAGCAGGAAAGCTGAAGATCATATAGGAAGACATGCACTCACCATCAAACTGCTTGAGGCTACTTCTGGGAGGGTCATAGCCGCAGGAGTGGTGAGTCTATTGCGAGCACGGGTTAGCTGCAACATTACCGCATCCATGAGCTTAAAGAGAACACATTTTTGTTTTATCAAGTTCAGGCTGATTTAAGAGTTGGTCAATATTAATTTATATAACTTTCTGGATGAATTAAATACAATACTACTGCCACTCAATTGACATAGAACAGCCACCCATCTTCACTTTTAAGCTGACTGTTGTGTTTCTGAGGAAAATCACAGACTATTTTTTGTATCTTTTTATGCACAAGAAATGTGAGTGGACAACTTAGAATGATTGATATGATAAAATCAACACTGTCTCAACAAAGACAGACTAGAGAACTCACAAGCAAGTCAATATTGCCTCACCAGTAAAGAGAACCAAGTCACGTGTCATGGTCTGGATATTCTATGAAGAAATGTTCAACTTAAAGATGTATTTAAATATTTTGGAGTCAAGACTTTTTATTGCTACTTTTACGATCTTAATACACCTCTGATTATCTAAATTATTTCACAAATACTACTCAGCTTTTAGAAACTATATTTTAAAAGAATCTTCACAGGCAGGCAAGCAGGAATGTTATAATCAGGGTGGTGGACAAGTGAAGCAAATTTCCTAAAGAAATTACATTTCACTTATATACAAGCAACACACATCAAAGTTGCTGGTGAAGGGTCTTGGCCTGAAACGTCGACTGCACCTCTTCCTAGAGATGCTGCCTGGCCTGCTGCGTTCACCAGCAACTTTGATGTGTGTTGCTTGAATTTCCAGCATCTGCAGAATTCCTGTTGTTTTCACTTATATACTGTGCTTCTGAAAGCACTAACTCATTGCTGGGGGGATAATAGATTTAGAAATCACAGGCAGCTTCCAGGACGATGTGCTTCATATTTAAGGCCAGATACTATGAGTGGGGGGCTGTTTGAACACTTGGAGGATACCACCAAACTACTGCCCTCTTTCAAACCGTACTACTCTAGGTAGGTCACTGGAATGTGTCCAGAGGCAGGAAATTTGATCCAAGTGTGACATTCCCACTGCCAAACTAGCAGAGATCTCAGGAAAGATCCAGGAACTGAACCAAATTTAAGCAAGATAATTTTGCCAAACAATTAAAAGAGCTTCCTTTACTTTTGTTAAGTGTGCAAAGCTAGCCTGGAAGTTGAAGTAGAGGCCTTGTATTGGAAAATAGTTTTATCGCATTGGATCAGTAAGGGAGGAGGGGCAGGTCATAAAGCAAGCAAAAGCAGCCTTTTCCTCAATCCGCAACAATACTTGAAAGTTAACCTTTCTGTATAAGGACTATTTCCAGATTAAAGATTTTGCACGTAGGCGAAGTAATCAAAAGCTACTATTCAATGGATTCACAGCTTTTGAAAGGACTTTAATTACCAATTAATTGAAATGTGATTAATTAAAGGCTATTTAATGCCAAAGAATCATCGAAATTTGACTGACCTTGTTGACCTCTGCTCCACTCTTAAACTGGTATGTTTGATCTCTGCTGTTTAGTAGATACAAAGCTTGGCCTACATGATTCCTGGCATCCTGAATCTGTGAAGATGGAAAGAAAAGATTAATAAAAAGAACTGAAGGATTCTAAGACACACTGTAGTCAAATGTCAAATTGAATATCAGAGAAATGTATACAATATACATTCTGAATGCTTTTTCCTCACAAACATCCACGAAAACAGAGAAGTGCCCCAAAGAATGAATGACAGTTAAACAGGAGAACCCCAAAGTCCCCCCCAGCTCCCCCCACAGTCAGGGTGAAGGTAGAGAATCAGGGTAAAAAAAAGAACTGTGCTTTTTTTCTTTTTTTTTGTGCTTTCGACATGAATATAGCAACAAACAGAATGAGAGATTTCAGCCCATTAATAACAATGAGCTGTGCTGTCGTACAATAAGCATTGCTGATGAGCCAAAAAATGTGACCGTGTTGACTGTACCAGCTGTTGTACTCAGCATCACACATTGGGATCTATTTACTTCAATGTAGCTAAATATACAGAGTGGCTTATAGATCTCACAGTTAAATTTCTCCATCTGGGATCCTAACACTACATCTTGTTAAAGTGTCCATCTTGTTTTTATTTCCTTTTTTATGGCAATTAGAAATGATCATCGAGATCAACAGTCGAGTTTCCAGAATGAGTTTCTCCATCTGAAGAAGCTTCAACCCAAAACTGCCAGCTTCCCTCTACAGATGCTGCCAGACCCATCGAGTTCATCCAGAGACTTGGTTTTTTTTGGGTCACCCAGAAACAGTTGGCTGAACAGTTACACAAGAAGTCTTGACAATGGATCTACAACCTGCCGTTTCTTCCAAACCACGCTTCGATTAATTACGAGCGAGACCACAAAGGTTAGAGATCAGTAATTTTTCATCAGAAGCTAGACTTGAACTATGTATCCTTCCCGCAAAGTGCTGCCTGATCTGAAAAGTTTTCATTTTTGTTTATAATCCACATCTCCAACATTCATAGCATTTTTGTTACTGTTTACTAGCTGAGTACAATTGCCATAATTTAAACATGATTGATGCTGAGGCTTTGTAAGTGATTGGTTAGACCACACTTGGGAACGTTGTGCGCAATTTTGGGTCCCATATCTAAAAAAGGATGTGCTGGCATTGGAGAGGATCCAGAGAAGGTTCCCAAGAATAATCTCAGGAATGAAAGGGTTAACATATGAAAAGTGTTTGCTGGCTCTGAGCCTGTACTCACTGGAGTTTAGAAGAATGAATTTGAAACTTATCAAATATTTAAAGGCCTAGATAGACAGTGTGGACATAGAGATGATGCTGCCTATGGTGGGGGATGCCTAGGACCAGAGGGCATAGCCTCAGATTATAAGGACGTCCCTTTAAAACAGAGATGAGGAATTTCTTCAGCCAGAGAGTGGTGAATCTGTGGGATTCATTGCCACAGATGGCTGTGAAGGCCAAGTCATTGGATATATTTAAAGCAGAGGTTGACAGGTTTGTGATTATTGAGGGTGTTTAAGATTATGGGGAGAAGGCAGTACAATAGAATTGAGAGGGCTGATAAATCAGCCATGATGCAATGGTGGAGTAAACTTGATGAGCTGAATGGCCGAATTCTGGCATGTTTTATGATACTTAATACGCCATCTGTAAATTCTACGCCATCTCCGAACTAATTTTCTGCATTTATATTTGAAGAGGTGGGTTAAGTTTTGGAAACATAAGCACCAAATGGAATGGAAAAATGATCAATTACTGAAGATCGTTTTTAACCTCTAATGGTTAACAACTAAGTCGTAACAAATTGAAGCAAAAGTAAACTTGGTCCAATCATGGTCTTCATGCAAATATCCTGGCACCAGTGTTTTTGTCAGAGTCTAAAGCAGTTTGGTTTAAATAATAAACATCCATCTCCAATGAAAGAAGAAACTGTTTTACCTGCTGCATTTTCCATTGTTTGTCCTCTCTAAAGGTAAAATGCAGAACCTGGTTGTGTTTAGGCAGCCTCAGGTTAATATCCTATTTCAGAGAACAAATCTTCAATTAAAATTCATATGCGGCCTCTTGGATATAACTGTTGCTAAGGCATGGTAGAACTCTATATATTAGCATACTAAGTACTTATGAGATAAGTATATTGCTTGTCGAATTTAACATTTTTAAATAAATATCCTTGTGTATCAGAACTGGCTGGGTCTAATGCAGTTAACCCAGATTTTCTCTCCTGAACAATTAGGCGTTTCCAGCATTCCTTTTTATTTTAGATTTCAACAATTACAGTGAGTTATAATTCATGTTTCATGTTTTGATTTTTTTCTCCTCTGATGTCATTCATTTTCCCCATTTATATCTCTGCTGGACAGATCCAGTGCCATTTTTAATTTTTCAGTATTCTCTCAATGTAAATACACTGAAGTGAAATGTTAACTCTTCTCTTTCAGCCTGACCTGTCAGATATCTCCTATTTTTTTCTTGTTTTTATTTCCAGATTAATGAAAGCTAGCTTCAGCGAGGTAGACAGAAAGCACTGTGGTCATTTTGATATCATATTCAACCAAAGCATTGCCGACCTTGATATCAGGTTTTGACCAAAAATATCCTGCACTCTTCCACCCTGATGCTGAACAACCCACTGAGTTTCTCCAATAGATTGTTTATTGCTCCAGTTTTCCTCTGCTTCTATTCTCAGGTGAAAATTCAAGATCCCAACTCAAGGTTTCAGAGATGCAGAGGAGTTATTTTGTCCTGTTGTCTTGACCAATGTTAATCTCTTTTTTGTAATGTTTTCTGAAGGGGAAATTACTGATTTTCACACAGATATTTGACTATGAAAATAGTAGTTTAAAAAGACACATTGTTAATTGTTAAGCAATTTGGGATATGTTGGGACCTAACAGAAACTTTATAAAAATCTTTTGCTGACCCCTCCCTTCTCAAAATTACTCCCTTGGGTACCTGGTGCTAAATACTGGAGTCCCGAGGCCCATACCACTACAAATTTGACATGGTGTGTAAACTGCCAAAACCAGGAAGATTCCGCACCAAAATATCAAAGGATTAGATTGTTAGATATACATGTACTTTTGACTAAATGCAAGTAATGTGATCCATTTGTTTTATTTTAACCAGAAATATATAACAAAAGAGTGATTATAAATAGCGGATTTTGGTTAATTGGGACAGCTGCGTATTTAGATTAGATTAGATTATGAGGACACTCAGTCCTCGTTCATTGTCATTTAGAAATGCATGCATTAAAAAAATGACACAACGTTCTTCCAGAATGATATCACAAGAAAAACACAGGAAAAACCAAGACTAGAACTTACAAAACCACATCATTATAACATATAGTTACAACAGTGCAAAGCAATACCATAATTTGATAAAGAGCAGACCATGGACACGGTAAAAAAAAGTCTCGAAGTCCCGATAGCCTCATCATCTCACGCAGACGGCAGAAGGGAGAAACTCTTGGATGAACCTCCAAGCGCCGCAAACTTGCCGATGCAGCACCATTGGAAGCACCCGACCGCAGCGGACTCTGAGTCCGTCCTAAAACTTTGAGCCTCCAAGCAGCCCCTCCGACACAGCCTCTCCAAGCACCATCCTCTGCCAAGCGCTTCGATGCTGCCCCGGCCGCCGAGCAACAAGCAAAGCTGAGGACTCGGGGCTTTCCCCTCCGGAGATTCTGGACCACCACAGTAGCAGCAGCAGCGAAGCAGGCATTTCAGAAGTTTCACCAGATGTTCCTCCGTGCTTCTCACATCTGTCTCCATCAAATCAGGATTGTACACAGCACCCTACTTGACAAATAAAAGACATCACCACCGGAGTGGCCGCTGCGAGCTGCGTCGCGCCGCCATCTTCTCCTCCCTTGAAGGAGGAGACAACTGTTAAAGAACAAAAACTGTTTGAGAAAATAGCCAGGATTCCCTTCATTTATTTGGGACACTATGCCACTTAATTGGGACAAGAGACTGTTGCCAAACAGTTTCCAGCTAGTGTCAGCCACGTGCACTTGTGTGGTCATTAGACACTACACCACACTTACAGGAACATTTTTTTTAAACAGCGTTAGTTGTGTGCCTTTGTGTTCAAAAACCATTGATTTTTGTCACCAATAACTGGTGAGAAACAAACAGTAAAACAATTCAGAATTGCTTTGCTCACTGCAATTTCAAGCATTCAGGCTTGGGAGATGCCAGGAATGGCTATGAGTGAAAATTAGATGATTTACTCAGCAAGTTTGGAACTACGAAGAATTTGGAGGTATTAACAATCAGTTTGAATGTTACAATGAAAAAGATTTGGAGGATGCAATCATCAATAGCATTGTCTGAAGCCAGTCCATTATCTGCTCAGGGTGTCTGCACCGATTTTGTTCTTTAACAGTCAAAAGTGAACACTGGATGAATTCCCCTGCTAATAACTATTAGGAACTAATACAGTTTTATAGTACTGTAGTAGTACTGATAGTGTTCTAATTTGTTCTGTATTTCATTTCAATACATAAATTGTTACTCAGTTAAAATTAGTTGGTCTTTATATAAGCATTTTTAACTATTTCCAAGAAACTTCAGCCAATTGGGGCGGCTGCTTAATTGGACCAAGATGTACTTGTCCTGATGTGTCCTTATTAAGCAGAATCCACTGAACATATATTTAGCCATGTGGTCAGCATATTTTCGTCTCTATGGTATTTGTACTTACTGCCTGAGTCAAAGCATCTCCTTGTAACGTTAGGACACCCTTCACCTGATCTGTGCTGGATAAGAAAATCAATCTGTGAAATTATTCAATTCATGATTTATAAGATAATTCCTATTTGTTCTATGAAAAAGCCAACAGTATTTTTCTCTATAAGAATGAGGGAGAAAGAAGATCACAATTACAAAATAAGATAATGAAAAGGAAATTGTTTTCGACAAATGTGCTAAGCTTTTTTTTGAAGTAGTCACAGGTGAAATAGATAACGAAGGCAGTGGGTGTGGTTCATGGTTTATTGGAAAACCTTTGATAAAGTCCATCTTTAGATGAAAAAGGATCTAATGCTTTCCCTGCAAGTATGATGAATAAACACTTCTTGTGCTAACAGCTGGGTATAGGTATCAATTTTAACTGACATTTCCATCACAAACTCTGCCATCTTCATCTTCACTGGTTAAAATCAATACCTGTACCTGGCTGGTAGCCCAAGAAGTTTATTCTACCTTTAGATACCAGTGTGCAAATTTTAAGCATATGATTTGATGGTATTAGTTTGACATAGATTGAATAATTGGCTGACAGAAGGGAAACAAGGCTAGGAATAAATAGGATTAGTGTTTGAGCTGAGCTATTCACAATATAAATGAATTGAATTGAATTGACTTTATTACTTACATCCTTCATATACATGAGGAGTAAAAATCTTTACGTTGAATGAATGATTTGGATGAGTAAACTTTCATAGATTTTTAAATTTTATCAATAACAGTATGTATAGGTATTGTGAGGAGGAAGCAAAGATTTTAATTAACTGTTAATAGAATGATAAATAAAATTATTTAATCACACCACACTCTTTTGGATATTCCAGAGTAAAAATGTTGAACATTGCCCATTTTCATCCTTTCTTGATACTTCTGGGGGATACTTATCTTTCATAAGGGGGTGAAAAATTAAATTGAAATTGATGCCTATTCTACTTACTTTCCATGAATCTGACTAATTGTTCAAAAAATCTGGAGGTCAGCCAAAATTAAAAAGCTTTTTAGCTTCATTTCCAGACAATAGGCAACTTTGATTAATTTTATTTTTCTTTGTATCAAGATAGCAGACCAATTAGTTTCTCTTAAAAGCTTGCTGTTCCAACAAGATCAGGTCTACTAAGTAATAAATAAACCTGAAATGATCAAGAGGTTTATGGTGAAATGCTAATCAAATATAAATGCATAAACTAGGAATGTACATGATCAGACACAACCACTTTCATCCGGCCAGCCCCATCCCTTACATGGAATGCACAGGTCACAATCTACATCACTCAATATTTTACTGAGACAACACTAGACCAGACGTAGAATAGGTCATTCGACCCATCGAGTCTTCTCCACCATTCAATTGTGGCTGTTTTTTTAAATCCCCCTAAACCCTGTTCTCCTGCTTTCTCCCCGTAACATTTGATGCCCTGACTAATCAAGAGCGTATTAAAAACAATCACCAACTTAGGAAGAAGATTTTTTTTCAAGAAAGGGTGGAATGTAGTCCAATTGAAGAAAATAAGAATGGCACACAAAACATTATAGCCTACATGTAATTTCAGAGCAGATCATGATACAAAGAAAATAAATGAGCTAGGTGATGTCCCTTATCCATATATTACACATTATTCAATGCTTTGAAAATGCGAATAAAGAACATATAATTTTTAGATAACTTGTGACATTCAGAAATGAACAAGACCAGTCAAGAAACTAAAAGGATTACAAATGAGAAAAGCCATGCAAAGCAGCCCACCTATTGATGTGTTCATTGAATTATTTGATTAAAATATTTTCATTTATAGTTATTCTTCTTGACTGGAGCTCTTTAGAGATGTGTATTAATAAATAAACAAACTTTGTGTTCAGTGCAATCAAAATCATTAGGAACAGCATAAACTGAGGATAACTGCTTACGCTGAGCTTCCCAGTTTGAAGTTCTCCTGCCGGGTTTGACTTTCAGATCCAGAAGCTGACAGAGTAAAGCGACGGGAGGCCTCCTGTATGAGAGGAGGCTATCATTAGTGAAGAAAATGCCAAAGCAAGTACTTTGTTAAGAAGCAAAATTACATTAGTTACCAACAGTCTGCAAGGTTTTTTTTTAATGTTAAGAATTATGAAAGGCAGATTTTAGTAATTTTCATTCATAAATTTGTGAATATTGAGATTGGGTTAATTAGTTAAATCTGATTCTAGTCTAATTATGGGATTAAATTGCTAAATTGGTTGACTTTGCATTGAAAAATCACCTGTCATATTGCATAAATCATGCAGCAACCAGGCTAACAGAATATGCTCTTCAATGTGTACATCGCATCAGCAATTTGACACATAGCTTGGGATCTTCCCTTCAGCCCAAAACATGCTGGAAGTAAATGTTTTCTGAATTTGATCAATGTCCTCTTGGACAGATTCTATAACAAATTAATGAAAGGGTAGTTCCAGTTAGACTGGCCAACAATATGGTTGAAGCATATCTGTGCTGCAAAAATGCATTTCTTTATAGATGGAAGGACAATGACACTATCAGACCTAGGCTGCAAAACAAAAAGTCAAGGAATATGCTTGCAGACATATTACCTTGTTAGATTAAATGCCAAATCTAACAACACAGTTAGAAACATTTGTTAATCTGGATGGATAGTTTCTTTTGTGTTAGTTTGCCAGCATGGAGTTTCATAAAAGCACTTAACTGAACAAAGTATTTCTACAGGGATAAACCTGAAAGCACAGGAGTTAGGTTTGGTGTTTGTTATTCATTGTTTAAGCACTACAAACATTTTTGGTGCGCATTTAGTAGGAAGGACACAGAGATGCTGAAAATGACATTCACTAGAATGCTAATAAAACTACCCAGGCAATGTTGTTTTGCTCCAAAAGGAGAGAATTTGTTTCTATTGAATTCATAAACATTATGACATCATTTGAAAAAATGGAAGTTGAGAAAATGTTTCCATATGCAGACAAAAATGGTACGTCATGTGTAAAAGAGACAAGTTTCCTCTGCAAAGATCAAAGTAAATTACCTTAAGAATATCCTTCAGCTGTTTCAGGACAGCATGAACTTCTTCACGCAATAACCATTTAAATTCTTCTTCCTGAAATATTCCATAAAACAAGTAATCCTTATCACGAACATAATTTGGGGTTGAGAGTGCTTTCATTTCCAGATTAAGGTGGCAACAATGAAACGGAACACATAATTAAATCATTAAAGTAATACAATAACCAAGCTCTGAGAAATAAACGTTTTAAATCTTTACATTACCAAGAAATGATGATCAAAAAATAGGGACATCACACAATTTTGTTGAAATCGGAAAAGGCAGGTAGATGGAGCTGAGTTTACGGACAGATCAGCCATGATCTTATTGAATGGAGGGGCAGGCTCGATGGGCCGGATGGCCTACTCCTGCTTCTATTTCTTTTGTTCTTCATGGATAGCCATGGACATAGTAGGAAGTTTTAAATATTACTTTTACTAAACAAATTTCCACAACTAAAAGTAGCCAAACACTTCCAAATTATGTAATAAAAATGAAACCTTTCATTACTACATTCCTCTGTCAAATACAACAGACAAAACTTCTGTTGTGACCCTTAACTAGATCCAGTCTAACCTTCATATATTAATCTAATTTCTCTTAAAAAGATGCAATTATTTGTGCTGTATCTCAAGTACTATATCCTGCACAAATAAAAAATCTTTAGTTGCTTATTTTCTGTGATTATTCTTTTTGAAAAGTTGAAATCTATTTTCAAGGGAGGAGAAGATGGCGGCGCGACACAGCTCACAGTGGCCAGTCCGGTGGTGATAACGGTTATCTGTCAAGTAGGGTGCCGTGCACAATTCTGATTTGATGGAGACAGACGTGAGAGCACGGAGGAACATCTGGTGAATCTTCTGAAATGCCTGCTTTGCTGCTGCTGCTACTGTCTGATCCAGAATCTCCAGAGGGGAAGGCCTCGAGTTCTCAGCTTTGCTTGTTGCTCGGTGGCTGGGGCTGGGGTCGAAGCACTCGGCAGAGGATAGCGCTCAGTGCTCGGTGTCGGAGGCTTGAAGTTTTCCGACGGACTCAAGAGTCCGCTGCGGTCAGGTGCTTCCAATGGTGCGGCATTGTCAAGCTTGCGGTGCTTGGAGGTTCATGGCAGGGAGAGTTTCTCCCTTCTACCGTCTGCGTGAGATGATGAGGCTATCGGAACTTTGAGACTTTTTTTTTACTGTGCCCATGGTCTGCTCTTTATCAAATTACGGTATTGCTTCGCACTGTTGCAACTATATGTGAAAATTATGTACTTTTGTCAGTTTTAGTCTTGGTTTGTCTTGTGTTTCTGTGATATCATTCTGGAGGAACATTGTATCATTTTTTAATGCATGCATTTCTAAATGACAATAAACGAGGACTGAGTGTCCTCATAATCTAATCTATTTACATGTTCCCGAATGCAAATACTATTAGTCCATCTCAACAGTATAATCCCCACGCGACACTCTTATCCTGCCAAATCAAAGCTGTGCACTGAGTTTCTGTGCCAATCTAGGATTACTCTACCACATTAGGCCTCATTGAAATCTAAAGCGCAGTGTCTACTGTAATGGTACAAAATATCATCTGTGTTTATTACTTGCGTGATTTGGTTATTCTTCAGACCTATTAGCTTTGTAGTTCAGCAGTCTACTTCGAACTTTGACACAGAGCTCACTGACAAGAATTAGAATTAAACTGTTTTCTCTACAAGTAAAAGACAAACTAGAATGATTATATTCAGCAGCAATGCAGTCAGTCCTTGATTAGATATTGATGTGAAGATCAGAAAGAGGGACTGATGTATTGTAAGATAAAATAAAAGGAGGATTTCCTTCTGTTGACTTGCAGTTTAGAAAAGATTTTGCTGATAAGTGGGGCTTGTTAACTTCAGAACTACAGTGATTTTAAAAGATAAAAGGATGCATACAAGCACTGAAATAGTGCAGAAAAGAACAAGAAGAAGAAAGTGAACATATTGTGTATTACTTAAAGTAAAAGAACATCATTCTGGAAATATTCAGCAGGTAAGGCAACATCTAAGGAGGGAGAAGCTATTGATTCATCAAAACTATAAGTCAGAATCAATGAAAAAATAGTAGCAGCCATTAGCCTTTTCTGCTCTCCATTCAAATCCCTTGATGCATTTTATGCCCAGAAATGTATTTATATCTTTCTTAAATAACTGGTGCTTTGGCTCCACAGGCTTGTTGTGTTAGAGAATTCCATAGGATCTCAAACCTCAGTGAAGAATATTTTTTCTAACAACACACACAAAATGCTGGAGGAACTCCGCAGGCTGGGCAGCATCTATGATAAAAGTACAGTTGACATTTCGGGCCGAAACCTCGACTGTACTTTTTTTCATAGATGCTGCCTGGCCTGCTGAGTTCCTCCAGCATTTTGTGTGAGCTGTTTAGATTTCTAGCATCTGCAGATTTTCTCTTGCTTAATATTTTTCCTAATCTTGGTCTTAAAAGTGTTATTCTGACCGATACTAAAACTCTGCCTTCAAAAGGTAAAGCATCCACCCTGAATTAAATCTGTCACACACCATCGAATTTATACACTTCAATGAGGTTTCCTTTCGTTCTTCTAAACTTGAGCGCAGGGCTTCCCAACCTGGCGTCCATGGTATTTGTGTCATGGCATGAAAAAGGTTGTTCTAGTTGACCCATACTCTGATATGTTAGCTCCAGCAACTAGCAATCAGTCCAGCAAAACTTTACTGCACTCTAGCAGGTAGGGAGACCAAGATGGTATACAATACTCCAGGTGTGGTCTCATCAAACGCTATGGCAAGAAATGATTACTCTTCCACCCAAAACCTCTTGCAATAAACACAACTTGGCTTCTAGCAGCTTAATGCACTTGGTGCATTTGCTTTCATGATCACCATGCAAAAACACCCCAATCCCCCTTTACATCAATATTTTCATTATTTAAACACTTTCTGATTTTCTTAAGTCAATTACTTCAAATTTGGCCACTTTGCATCCTTTCAACAACTCCACCCAGTTGTGTTGTTGATAAACTTTGAAATTCACTCACCAAAATCATTGATTTATATTGTGAATAGCTCAGCCCAAATATTTGTATTTATTCCTAGTTTGTTTTCCATCTGTCAATCAATTATTCGATCTATATCAAACTAATACCAAACCACATGATCTAATTTTATATATCAACATTTTTAAAAAGAGATTTTATCAAACATTTTGCAATAAATCAAGTGAACCACACCCACCACCCCCATTATCTGTTTTATCTGTTACATGCTCATAAAAGTCTTGGTTTGTCAAACACAACTTCTCCTTCATTACTCTACTTTGACTCTCTCTACTACCATCGATTATTTTCTAAGTCTTGCGTGTATAATGGACTTGGCACTTAACGTCAGTAAGAGCTGATTGTGGACTTTAGGAAGGGTAAGACGAAGGAACACATACCAATCCTCAAAGAGGGATCAGCTTGTTACATACACCTGTTAGGGTGCATTCTCCAGTTACCTTATAAGGTAACCGTAGCCTTCAGCCAGGAGCGGATATCATCAGGTGGTTCCTAACCTTCACAGAGTTTTTCCACCCTTAACCACGACACTCTCCAGTTGATGGGCTGGCAGTGGTGGCCAAATCACTGCCCACCTGCTCCTGGCTTCCAGCTTCCCTCCTCTCGCCTACTCCGAATCCAACAAGAGAGTGGAGAGAGTGAGCAGTTTCAAGTTCCCGGGTGTCAAGATTTCTGAGGATCTAACCCGATCCCAACATATCGATGTAGTTACAAAGAAGCCTATACTTCATTTGGAGTTTGAAGCGATGTGGCATGTCAACAAATACACTCAAAAACTTCTATAGTTGTACCATGTAGAGCATTCTGACAGGCTGCATCACTGTCTGGTATGGGGGGGGGGCGGTACTGTACTGCATCGGACTAAAAGAAGCTGCAGAGGGTTGTAAATCTAGTCATGCCTACAAAGTACCCAGGACATCTTCAGGAAGTGGTGTCTCAGAAAGGCAGCGTCCATTATTAAGGACCCTCAGCACCCAGGGCATGCCCTTCTCTCACTGTTACCATCAGGTAGGAGGTACAGAAGCCTAAAGGCACACACACAGCCTCTTCCCCTCTGCCATCCAAAACCTAAATGGACATTAAACCCTTGGACACTACCTCACTTTTTTAAAATATACAGTACTTCTGGGGTTTTTTTGCATGTTTTAAAAATATTTTCAATATATGTATGCTGTAATTGATGTACTTTTTTTTTCCTCTTCTATATTATGTATTGCTTTGAACTGCTGCTGCTAAGTTAACAAATTTCATGTCACATGCCAGTGATAATAAACCTGATTCTGATAAAAGGCCAAACTACTGAAAGCTTTAGTCACCCTGTTACAGAATGAATGGAGGTATACAAAGTGGGTGTCTAAGATGAGTTTAATCTCTGACGTAAAGACCATGTTGTCAGGATTCAATGTACTGTAGTACACTAAACTGGAAGTACAAGTGTATTAATTGTGTAAACCTGGAAGTGTCTGGTTCTTAGAACTGAAAGAAGGGAACAGCAGGTGTGGCATCTCCTGTAGATCCAATATGAAGGTGCCACTGGAAGAAGAGTACTGAGGAGATAGAAGAATAAACCAGAGACTTGGGAGGGATCAGTCCCTGTGGGGTACTAAAAAGGGACAGGTAGAGAAGATAGGTTTGTAGATGTACCAAGGTGTCCTGCCAACCATGCTAAAAAGGACGGGTAAGAAAAAAGTGAAGATATCTCAGAAGTACTAGTATAAATGTATTGTCAAAATAAGGCAACTGACCCAAAGAAACTGGGAAGATGGAGGGGAGCCCTTGCAAGAAGTAGGGTGGAGATTCTCTAAGCTTTTAAACGATTGGTAGCCAACCTTCACAACCTTCCCTCAATTTGCCAACACAAAATCATGTCATTTTATCCTCCTGGTCTCTAAGTCGCAGACACATGCTGGTGATGCCAGGCGTGGAGGACCCGAGTTATAAATAAAGGTTGAATAGGTTAGGACTGTATAAGATTGAATAGGTTAGAATGTATAAGATTAAGAGGAGATTTGATAGAAGTATACAAAATTATGAGTGGTATAGATAGGGTAAATGCAAGCAGGCTTTTTTCCACTGAGGTTGGGTGAGATTATAACCAGAGGTCATGGTGTAAGGGTGAAAGGTGAGAAGTTTAAGAAGAACCTTCTTCATTCAAGAGGATTGACAGAGTGCGGAACAAGCTGCCAGCACGGGTGGTGCATGCGAGCTTGATTTGAACATTTAAGAGAAGTTTGGATAGGTACATGGATAGTAGGGTCATGGAGGCTATGGCCCCGGTGCAGATCAATGGGACTAGGCAGTTTATATAGTTTCAGTATGGACTAGATGGGCCAAAGGGCCTGTTTCTGTGCTACACTTCTCTATGACTCTACATGGGGAAGCTTAACCTTAGTCTTGATGGGTGCAACTCATAAGTGAGCAGAAGTACAGAGAATGGAAGTGATGTGGTCAAGTGTCCAGTAAAACCATGTTAAGGAGAAGTAAGAAAAAAATGAAGATATCTCAGAAGATCCCCTCTGTTTCCTCTAGCTTTAGACTCCCTATGCTGGGAAATGGACTGTGCCCACTCACTTTATCTATGTCCTCAAGATTTTAATATACCTCTATAAGCATCCAACGCTCTAAGGGGGGAAAAATCCTGGCATATTCAGCTTCCCTCTGTAACTGAATTCCAGTAACATCGTCAGGAACCTTTTCTGCACCCTTTTCAGCTTTATTCTTCAGCCAGAACAGTAGACGCGCCATCGATTTGCACAACTGCAATGTAACGTTTGAACTCCTGTACTGTACTCAATGCCCTAGCCGAAGAAGGCAAGCATGCCGAACGCCTCCTTCATCAGCCCGTCCCTCTTGTCGCCTGAGCATTTCAGATTTCCAGCATCTACAGTTTGTCAGCTCACCGTAACCATCGTAAACTTTGCCGTTTTAAGTTCGGGGATTGTGGATCCATGGGCTATAAGCACAAAGTGCATCGGCCCCTATGCCCCGGCTACATCCACCCTCCCCTTTTGACCTAATCGGAACAGGTATTCAGCACCCACTCCCGGTAACTTCCATTCCATCCCGCACCCTCTGGCCGGCTCTTCCTTTCTTTCCTGTTCGGTCCTCTCTACGGCCAAGGGGTGATGTACACTCACCAACACTGCCCGCTCCGCCTCACTCGCCGCCGCCATCTCCTCCCGAAGGACAGGACGAGAGCCGCTTCCGCTTCTCGCTGGTTAAATCACTCCCGCCCCCTGTCAGCTGTTCCCTGACTGACTGGGCCCCGCCGCCGGATGAACGTGTAACAACGTTCCCCCGCACCAGGCGCTGAGCTCCAGATAAAAACATACGCACCGCCGGAAAACTCATTCGTTTTCAGGTCACTGAGACTTAATGATACGCTATCTTCAGACTGAGTTTAAAGAAAAACAATTGAAAATCTGAAACAAAGCCGGAAAACGCCGCTTTTACCGACCTTAAGTAACAAATGTGGAGAGGTAAACAGAATCAATATTACAGCACACTAAATGCTGGCTGTGCTGATCCACACGTCCAGCCTTTACGGCCTCTTGTCCCCATTTCAGGTCAACAATTCCGTTCATCTTTGTTACCGGCTCTGCCACTGAGAACCTACAGGGATCTTTCACTGCTCTGCATTTGTCTCACAGAGAGTTTATTGATCCCAAAGAAAATTACACTGTCACGGTAGCATTACAAGTGCACAGATATACAAATATTAGAAGGGAAGTAAGAAAGAATAATAAAATAAGTTACCTCAAAATGTGTAACAGAAGTTATCACTTCCCCGCATGTAGGTTGGCTCATTATAGAGCCTGATGGCCGAGGGTAAGAATGACCTTATATTGTGCTCTTTGGAGCAGCGCAGTTGTCTTAGTCCGTTACTAAAAGTGCTTCTCTGTTCAGCCAAGGTGACAAGAAGTGGGTGAGAGACATTGTCCAGAATTCTCCGTAGGATCCTTTATTTTACCACAGCCCCCAGTGTGTCCAGTCTGACTCCTCTCACTGAGCCAGCCTTTCTAATCAGTTTATTGAGCCTGTGTTGGTATCACCCGTGTTGATACCATTGCCCCAGCACACCACCGCATAGAAGATTGTACAGCGACAACAGACTAGTAGAGCATGTGCAGGAGAGGCCTGCGTACTCCAAAAGTAGAGGAGTCTCCGGCCCTTCTTGTACACAGCCTCTGTGTTGGTGCTCCACTCAAGTCTGTCATCCAGGTGCACCCCCGGATACTTGTAGGTTCTCAGCACATCCACAAACTCACCATCAATAATAAGAGGGAGCAGTGCAGGCTTAGTCTTCCTAAAGTCCATCACCATCTTCTTTGTCTTACTGATGCTGAGCTGCAGATGATTCAGCTTGCACCATTTGACAAAGTCCTCCACCAGGGCCCTGTATTCATCCTCCCATCCTCCCTTTATACACCCAACTATTATCGAGTCATCACAGAATTTCTGCAGATGACATAACAGTGTTGTATCTAAGGTCCGAGGTATACAGCATAAATAGGAAGGGAGCCAATACTGTACAGTCCCCTGTGTGGCCAGGCTATAACCCTATCTTCGTTATATGCGTCTTCAGACAATGCGGATTCACAGTTATGCGTCAAACCTATTTCTACCAACTTCTCACAATGCGTCCAAAACTCAGTTATGCAAGGCTGTTGGGACCAGAAGCACCACTTTCCCGCCAATACAAGTCACGTTTGCATGCCTCACAGTCTCGCATTGGTTTTGACAGCGTGTGGGTGTGCAATCTCGCGCTCTTAAACTTTTGTTGTTGTTACCTACGGTGCACTGATTTTGTGCTTGAAATATTTAACTATGCCTCCTAAGCATCCCGTGTCAAGTCCTGGACCATCAGCCGAGCGGCAGAGAATCGCTTTCACACTTGAAAAAAAAGTTGGAAATTATAAACAGGGCCGCGTCAGGTGAAGGTAACACAGCTCTGGGATGCTATTTTGGCCTGGTGAGTCCACGATCAGAAATTGGTGGGGAAGGATTCTCAGATCTTGAGACTGCTGACGTGGTAGAACGCCTGGATTCTCATGATGAAGAAATAAGTGTGGATGACCTTCTGCATTTAACTCAGACTGAAGGTGATAACGATGAAGAAGAAAGTGACGAGTTGCAGGTGAAGGATTTTATGGTGAAGCAACTGGCAGAATTTTTTAAGGCTGCAGAACACTTGGCACAAATGGCGATGGACATGGACCCAAGTTTAGAACGGAGTCTGCATTTTGGTCGTTCCCTGCACTCATTCCTTCTTCCCTACAAGCAAATTTATGCTGAAAAACAAAATGCTGCCAAGCAAACAACCCTCACCACTTTCTTCAAACTGGTGTCATCTCCTGCTGCCGGCAGTTCTGTGAGTCTTCCTTCACCCCTTGCTGTCCTTGATGATCCTGACGACACACAACCATCCACCTCATCCATGTAAAGCTGCCCGACACCACTACACAAGCATTCACCTCCCAGAGCCAACACACCTGCCACTGTTGATGAGTACTGTTCACCCTCGTAGGTTAACTTTCTATCATTTATTACGTTGAATATTACGTTAAACTGATGAAATATAATACGAATGTTGCCTTGTGGTACTGCTTTTGTGTCATACTGGTATGAAAATGTGAATAACTTACAGATAAAGCATATTTAGGAAGCCTTCCAGAACGCATCCCTATTTTCTCCATTTAAATAATTATTCACATTATGTGTTTTCCATACAATGCGTCAACTGCAAGGAACGTGTCCCCTGAAATAACGAGGATAGTGTAGTTTTCTAGTACCAAACACATGTTAGAAATTGAATAAACAGTTTAAATGCTTTGACTTTAGTTCTGTAGGCTGTAAGTGGCTGAGGCCGCTGTAACAGCCATAAACACAGCTTGGGATGTTTTGCGTAATGGTCTTGAGGTGGCGCACTCAGTCTGCTATCAACACACATCAAAGTTGCTGGTGAATGCAGCAGGCCAGGCAGCATCTCTAGGAAGAGGTACAGTTGACGTTTCGGGCCAAGACTGTACCTCTTCCTAGAGATGCTGCCTGGTCTGCTGCGTTCACCAGCAACTTTGATGTGTGTTGCTTGAATTTCCAGCATCTGCAGAATTCCTCATGTTTGCGTTTTTAAGTTCAGTCTGCTATTTTCGCTTTGTTCGGTGGGGGGAAAGACTTCCACGGGGAGTAGTAGTGGACTAGGGATTCCCACAATTACTCTTCAAAGATTCCTTAACACTGCCTTCAAGTTTCTGGTAATCTTTGTGCCTTTAACATTATCTAAAAGAAAATTCTCTAGAAAAATTAACTCACGTCCATCAAATTAAATTTTTCAACAATCCCAGTAGATGTTTGATTATTACAGTATACACACAACTATAGAAGGCAACAGAATAAAAGCATATGTAAGAAAATACATTGTGATCTATTCAGATGTGATTTTTTTCCCCCCACACCCTTTACAAATCCATGACACCTGGTTCCATTGCACAAGACAGCATTTGTACCCAAAGTACTTATCAGAGAACTGTACTGTACGTTCAACTGAGTGGTAAATCATTCCAAAAGCAATTTCTGGAAACAAGTTTTTTTTTAGATTTTGGTGCCAGCAAGATATAATATTTGATTTAGTGTCCTTGTGCATGAAAAAAATACTTGGCATTATCACATAATTAGATATAAATAGTCTGGAACAAGCCAAATGTTTGATCTTACTTGAGCTTAAATGTAATCTTTCATCTGCTGCTTTTCTCTATGCTCCAGATTCGTAAGTCAGTCCCTAAAATAAACCCCCTCTGCTTCCAACATTAACATGCCAAATATTCACAGGACAACTAGGAATCATATAAGAGTTGATAAGGATTCAGCTTCAGTTTCTCCTCTTGACTGCCCTACAAAGGACCGAATGGCCATATTCTAATTGTTTTGTTCTGTTCTTTCATTAAATTACATTCAAGCTGTTTTCCGTGTCTCCATCAACAAAAGAATGGTGGGTCCTGAAACTGTTGATAAAACCACTAATGAGTGGAGAACTACTTTCTACTTTATACTGCAGTAGTGCTCTAGATATTGTATTTCCCATTTAGTTCCCCTCCCTCGCACACACATGTTGCGTCCAAATTTATTTTCAAATCCGATGGTGCTTCTCATCTCTACTTGATAGTCTCAGGATCCTTGCTGATCATTAACCCTGTTTATTAGGCATTTATGTTTAAAGTTAATATCTCCACTATCCATGCCAGAGTTAGCTCTACAACTGTGTTCTTCAAATAGGTCTGCAGTCATTCACAATGGTGATAAATAAATCAAACTTTTCTGAATTCTTTAAACATAAGGCAACACATCTAAGTGAACCATGAGGGAAGAGGGAGGAGAAGATAGTGACACGATGCGACGCAGCACGCGCGGCCTCTCCGGTAAAATTATATTGTATTTGTTAAATAGGGGTCGTGCACAATCCTGATTTGATGGAGATGGACGTGAGAAGCACAGAGGAACATCTGGAGAAACAGAATTCTGAAATGCCCGGTTTGCTGCCGCTGCTACTGCGCGATCAAGAACCTCCAGAGGGAAGGCCCCAAATCCTCGGCTTTGCTTGTTACTGGTAGCCAGGGCTGGGGTCGAAGCGCTCGGTGCTCAGTGTTGGAGGCTCGAAGTTTTCGGACAGATTGAGAGTCGGACTGTGGTCGGGTGCTTCCAAGATGCTGCATCGGCAAGTTTGCGGTGCTGGAAGCTCAAGGCAGGGAGAGTTTTCTTCCTTCTACTGTCTGCGTGAGACGCTGGGACTTTTGAGAGACTTTGAAACTTTTCACTGTGCCCATGGTCTGTTCTTCTATCAAATTACAGTATTGCTTGCACTGTTGTAACTATATGTTATAATTATGTGTTTTTTGTCAGTTTTTCAGTCTTGGTCTGTCTTGTGTTTCTGTGATATCACACTGGAGGAACATTCTATCATTTCTTAATGCATGCATTACTAAATGACAATAAAAGAGGACTGAGTGTCCTCACAATCTAATCTAATCTAAGTTCAGTACTATATGCATACACGTTGAATGACAGATAATCGATCAGGTTTATCATCACCAGCATGTGACATGAAATTTGTTAACCTAGTAGCAGCAGTTCAATGCAATACATAATCCAAAAGAAAAAAATAAACAAAATAATAATAAACAAGTAAATTAATTACAGTATATGTATATTGAATAAATTTTTTAAAAGTGCAAAAAAACAGAAATACTGTATATTAAAAAAAAGTGAGGTACTGTGGTAAACACAAAATACTCTGCAGATGCTGGGGTCAAAGCAACATGCACAACAAACTGAAGGAACTCAGCATCCGTGGAAATGAACAGTCAACGTTTCGGGCCGGAACCCTTCGTCAGGATTGAAGAGGGAAGGGGCAGAGGCCCTATAAAGAAGGTGGAGGGAGGGTGGGAAGAAGGCGGGTAGGGGCCAGGTGAAAAACCAGTAAGAGGAAAGATAAAGGGGTGGGGGAGAGGAAGCAGGGAGGTGATAGGCAGGAAAGGTGAAGAAGGAATAGGGGAAAGCACAATGGGTAGTAGGAGGCAGAACCATGAGGGAGGTGATAGACAGCTGGAGGAGGGGGCAGAGTGAAACTGGGAGGGGGAGGGAAATACACGAAGTTGGAGAATTCAATCTTCATGCCAAGGGGCTGGAGACTACTCAGACGGTATATGAAGTGTTGCTCCTCCAACCTGAGCTTGGCCTCATCATGGCAGTAGAGGAGGCCATGTATGGTCAAATCGGAATGGTAGTGTGAAGCAGAGTTGAAGTGGGTGGCTACCGGGCGATCCTGTCTGTTGTGGCGGATGGAGTGGAGGTGCTCGATGAAGCGGTCCCCCAATCTGTGCCGGGTTTCACCGATGTAGAGGGGACCACACTGGGAAGTCGAGCGCCTCCGCTCCGTCCGCCACAACAGTTAACTCCCGGTGCGGCCTCCTCTACATCGGTGAGACCCGACGCAGATGAACTTTGGAAGGACAAACCAAGATAGAACATACAAGGTAATTGGTAGGGCACTGAGGAGTGCAGTAAAACAGAGGGATCTGGGAATACAGATACAAAATTCCCTAAAAGTGGCGTCACAGGTAGATAGGGTCGTAAAGAGAGCTTTTGGTACATTGGCCTTTATATATCAAAGTTTTGAGTATAAGAGTTGGAATGTTATGGTGAGGTTGTATAAGGCATTGGTGAGACCGAATTCGGAGTATTGTGTGCAGTTTTGGTCACCAAATTACAGGAAGGATACTAATAAGGTTGAAGGAGTGCAGAGAAGGTTTACAAGGACGATGCCGGGACTTGAGAAACTCAGTTACAGAGAAATGTTGAATAGATTAGGACCTTATTCCCTGGAGCATAGAAGAATGAGGGGAGATTTGATAGAGGTATATAAAATTATGATGGGTAAAGATAGAGTGAATGCAAGCAGGTTTTTTCCCACTGAGGCTAGGGGAGAAAAAAAACCAGAGGACATGGATTAAGGGTGAAGAGGGGAAAAGTTTAAAGGGAACATGGGGGGGGGGGGCTTCTTCACACAGAGAGTGGAATGAGCTGCCAGATGAAGTGGTTAATGCAGGCTCACTTTTAACATTTAAGAAAAACTTGGACAGGTACATGGATGAGAGGTGTATGGAGGGATATGGTCCAGGTGCAGATCAGTGGGGCTAGGCAGAAAAATGGTTTGGCACAGCCAAGAAGGGCCAAAAGGCCTGTTTCTGTGCTGTAATGTTCTATGGTTGCCACCCACTTCAACTCTGCTTCACATTCCCATTTGGATATGTCCATACATGGCCTCCTCTACTGACATGAGGCCAAACTCCAGTTGGAGGAGCATCATCTGGGTAGTCTCCAGCCCCTTGGCATGAACATTGAATTCTCCAACTTCTGGTAATTCCCTCCACTCCCCCCCGACCCAAGTTTCACTCTGCCCCCCTTCCTCCAGCTGCCCATCACCTCCCTCATGGCTCCATCTCCTTCTACTACCCATTGTGCTTTACCCTATTCCTTCTTCACCTTTCCTGCCTATCCCCTCCCTGCATCCCCTTGATCTTTCCCCTTACTGGTTTTTCACCTGGAACCTACCAGCTTCTCCTTCCCACCCTCCCCCCACCTTCTCTATAGGGCCCCTGCCCCCTCCCTTTTCAGTCCTGACGAAAGGTCTCGGCCCGAAACGTTGACTGTTCGTTTCCACAGATGCTGCCCAACGTGCTGAGTTCCTCCAGCATGTTGCTGTGAGGTACTGTTCAATGTCCATTTAGGAATCAGATGGCAGAGGGGAAGAAGCTGTTCCTGAATCACTGAGTGTGTGCCTTCAGGCTTCTGTACCTTCTACCTGATGGTAACAGTGAGAAAACGGCATGCCCTGCGTGCTGGAGGTCCTTAATGGATGCTGCTTTTCTGAGACGCCGCTTCGTGAAGGTGTCCTAGGTACTTTGTAGGCTAGTACCCAAGATGGAGCTACCTAGATTTACAACCCTCTGCAGTTCTTTTGGACCGATGCAGTACAGTACCAACCCCCCCCCCCACCCCCCCATACTAGACAATGATGCAGCCTGTCAGAATGCTCTCCATGGTACATCTATACAAGTTTTTAAATGTATTTGTTGACAAGCCAAATCTCTTCAAACTTCAAATTAAGTATAGCTGCTGTCTTGCCTTCTTTATAACTACATTGATATGTTGGGACCAGGTTAGATCCTCAGAGATCTTGACACCCAGGGACATGAAACTGCTCACTCTCTCCACTTCTGATCCCTCTATGAGGATTGGTATGTGTTCCTTCGTCTTACCCTTCCTGAAGTCCACAATCAGCTCTTTTGTCTTACTGACGTTGAGTGTCAGGTTGTTGCTGCAGCACCATTCCACTAGTTGGCATATCTCACTCCTATACACTCCCTTGTCTCCATCTGAGATTCTACCAACAATGGTTGTATCATCAGCAAATTTATAGATGGTATTTGAGCTATCCATAGCTACACAGTCATATGTATACAGAGAGTAGAGCAGTGGGCTAAGCACACACCCCTGATGTGCGCCATTGTTGATTGCCCTAATTACAACTGAAGCGGAAGCGAAAGACTGCATCTACAACAGAACAACCTATTAGAACAAAATCAATATCATTACTATTAAACAATTTTGTTACTGAAAGATTAAATGACATAAAATGAACTTTGTTTTTAAAAGAAAATATATCGTACATCAAAATAAAATACAATTACAAATCAGTTTCCTGAATAACCGCTTTTATTGACCAAGCTAGACTGAAACTTATTTAAAAAAAAATATCCACTACACTTTCAAACACTAATTTGACAAACTTTATACAATTGTGTACATAACAAAATAGTTATGGATCCATAAAAATAGCCAATTTCTCAATATTGATCTTAAAATGAAATACCATAAGCGGTATAAAAATGCAATGCTTGGATAGTATAGATTTGATGCAGTTTAAGTTCAGGCTACAAAGAGCAGAGAAAGGTACAATAAATTCACAAAAATATCACAGTTTGTGTACACATGTTCATTGCAGAATTCATATTTTTATCTGTAGCTACTTATTCAAAATCTTTGCAGAAGGCTAGCCAGTGATAACAAACAAATTAATGGTGTTTTTCTGAAGATTAAACTCTCCAGGTTTGTGCAAATAATCTCATTGTAAATCCTATCGAATAGATCTTAAATGAACATTAGTAAGTGAACATAAACAATGTCATTCAGTCATGGAGTGCGCTTCCAGGTAGTTTTAAAACTATAGTAAAGGTTATTTTTGTGAAACTATAGCACTAGATATGCACCGCTCTCTATCGCAGACACAGATCACTCAGCATTGCAAGGTATCCTTTAATAACTCAAGAAAACAACCTTTGATGCAAAGTGGAAGCACAATGGTCGTGCAAGAAAACTATTCAGGAATCATTAATCACATCACAATTAAATAAATTCTTTCCAAATGTTAAATTATAATACAGAAATATGATGCAAAAGGCCATTAATGATTGTTAGTTTGTATTTTAATGTGACTTGAAATCTCGTTCTTATATTTTTGAAATATCAAATAGAGAAATTACTTCAGAGCGCCATTAGAATTCAGCGTGGTTCTATTCACAATCTTTAATGCACTCGTGATGTACAATAATCTCACGACGCTTGACATGTTGCCATGTTTGTTTGAGCAAAAGCCGGTACAACCTTCCAAACGATGAATTATGCCATTACCCAATTTCATTTAATTTAAAAATAGAAGTTGCTTATTAACCTCACATGGTCTCAACAAGTTAAAAGATTTTTTTCCATTTATATTTCAAGCTGATCTGACAATAACTTCCAGAAAAGTCCCAATCAACACTTGAAGTAAACATAATTTTCCCACATAGCCTGCTTCTGTGTATAACATTTCTCTTAAGGACTTCCAAGCTTGGTAACTGACAGAAGTTGGAACCTTGGATTGCAGACATTATTTTTGTGAAAAGCACCACAACAAAGCTAACAAAAAGGTTCCATTCTCACTATTTGAGAGAGTAGACTTGTAGACTTATACTTCTGAGCATGCAAGACAGAGTTCGCATAAAAGCAAAAAGTATTCTTTGATGGCAAGAGGCGTTCCTCGAAGTTGTTTCCTGGGCAGACTCTAAACCATTGCAATACAGCTATCACTTTTGTGGGGTGCTAACAATCAAAGATATGCATGCAATATCAATGTCATATTTCTTTTTCAATTTTTGTATCCCTTTTCAATCAGAAATCTAGGGCTCAATTATCTAGCTGCTTAACATACAAATGTTAAAAGCAGTTTCATGGAGTCTGACTTTCCTTTAGGTTCAATATATTAACATGGTCATGTGGAACATTTGACCATCATGCTTTGGTGCAGCCAAAAGTGGTCACATGCCTTTCAGTAAAGTGACCAATATTACATTCCATACCTACTTCATGCAACAGAAAAACCATGGTAACACAAAAGCATTTAAAAGTAGCTGGTGTCACGCTCAATTTGCATTCCCAAGTAGCATCTACGTCAGCTCAAAGACCCACAGTTAATCAACCAAAAACACTGACATGTTTGCATAAATTTTTATATCAGTCTTTGGACAAGGGAAAGATCGATTTCAAACCAAAGGTAAATAAATACAAGATTAAAAAAAATAATTTTAGTTTGAGTAGGACCACGCGTGGAAAATAGATATTAAAAATGCTAAACAAAAAACCTTTTCTGCACACACTGCCATTTAAATAGTCTAAACTTTCTTGCTGGGTTCCTACAGATTTGAGACTGAGGAAAATAAACTGAGGTCAAACTGACCACATTATCATTAAAATCACTATTGAGCACTGTACAAAGGGATGGCCAATTGCAAGGCAGCAAGATATATTTTCTCCTTTGGAAAACTTATTCAGAAATATCAGGAACATTTTTATTTGAAAAGCACCAAACAAAACAACATCATTGCATGCAAAACAATTGTTGGTCACAATTGGATTTAACAGTCTGGTTTAAAAGCTGTGCAGTGTTTCATTTTTCTTCCTATTTGAGCTCATCTTTTACAAATCACACGGGAAACTTTAAGCAAGACACTAATAAAAGGTTTCATTCTGTACTAGACAGCCATTTTCTATTATACACAACAGACTCTTGTATTGCTGGGATTATCAGAGTACATCATCCATGACGTATCCCCACCATACAGGTCTTAAGTAGCTTAAGTATTCCACTTTCCTTTTCAGTGTCCTGATATTCCTTCATGAGTTTTGCACATCTGTCCCTTGTTACATGATAGTCAATAATGTTGATGATAACGTGCAGGACCAGCTTGGAATTTGTATCAACATTTATATCAGGAGGAATTTAACCAAACCAATAAAAAAAATGTAAAGGATTAACATCAGCATAGACCTTCGTTAACAACCCATTATTCCATAAGTAAACTCCGTATACCATCTTAACAAAATTACAACAAAGAACAGCAGCAGATGGTTGGCACACACTCACGTTAGTCTCAAGAAGTGCCATGTCAGTGCATTAACAAGATTTGGCTGGGTACAGGCAATTTGATCCTCAAATCACCACAGGGACATATTTACAATGGCCAGTATGGAAAAATAAAGCATTTACTGATAATGAGAAACATGAAAATCAAGTTAAATGGCCCCAAAATTTTAAAAGAAACAATTAAAAGATTGTAACGGTCACTGGTTGCAGGCCAGGTACACTGCAGACATATCATTTTCAGATTGGTCCAAGGCCTTTGCTTTTTTAAACACCTAGAAGAAAAAAACAAATAAAAGATTGAAATTAATGTTACAACTGGAAAGAGCAATATCCCCAAAATTCTCTCAAACAAGTTTTTTAAACTATCATTCAGTAATAATGCGAAGGGGCCATGAGGAATCCTAAGGAAAGTAACTGCACTAGTTTCAAATATTGTATTAATCAGCCACAAAATAGGACAAAAACAAATTCATTCTTAAATTCCATTCAGACAAGGAGAACATAAAATTCAAGCTTGCTTTTAACAGGTAAAAGCATCATGGCAACTGCTTATGTTGGCACAGAGAAACACTGCTCAATTAATAAACTATTTATGATCAATTCAGTTCAGGCTATTAATACTACTAATAATATTGCCTCTTCAGATCACTAACATTTTTAGATGCTTGGAGATAGTCTGAATGGTAGAAATAATTTTAGAAGTCATCACCAGGCAGAAACCACATTAACCGATTTGATTCACAAACAAATATCAGGGCATAACATGTCTAGAACTTACTTCATTGGCCGCAGCAGCCATTGGTGTTGAATGATTGACAGAATCACCCATAGCAATAGCTAACCTGAGGTCCTTTTGTACATGTTTCAACAAGAAGTCAGGCTTGAAGTTTCCCTGTAAAATACCTGATAATGAAAGAATCACTAGTTGGTACAATAAATTGTTTTGGAAGTCAATTATTGTTATGTGTAATAGTCATAGAACATGGTTGCAATGGTGTTAAAAGGCCAATGATCGCACTAAAATTTAAGGAAAATTATACCTTTGGACTATAAACCTGTAAATTCACAGAACAGTTAAGTGTAAGATGCTGATTTAACTGTTGACGTGCTCGTAAAAAATTTCTAGCATCTACTGCATTTCCTTATGACATTGAAATCCAATACACAGTATATTCCAGTTCTAATCTACAGACACGAATGGTAACTTTCAAAATCAAAATCAAGTACAAATTCACCTTCAAGCCCAAGGTCAGTTAGTGGTTGAAGTAATTATTAAACCAGTTGTTTCATACAAATCTAGTGAATTTTGTTTCAAAACTTTAAAACTGTTATCAAGTTTACACAAGAGTTAACTGTTCAGCAGTCTCACAGATTAATCATTCTCACCTATGGTTCCAGTATAGATGTTAAATATTGAAAAATAAGTTGCCATAATCACTGCTGGTAACAGTGGTAGAGGTGGATACAATAGGATACATGGAGCTTAGAAAAATAGAGGGCTATGCGGTAGGGTAATTCTAAAACAGCTTCTAGAGTAGGTTACACGGTCGGCACAACATTGTGGGCTGAAGGGCCTGTAATGTGCTGTAGATTTCTATGTTCTATAATCAGTAACAGCCATTTGTCAACATACTAAAGGGATGTGCTGCTGGAAAATGTTTCATGAGCCAAATTTTGTGAATTGTAAAGTCGGAGTGCAATGCATCATGAGCATTTTGTTACAGAATGGCATGATGTCCTTTACAAAAGACAGCTTAGACAGCAAAAAACATGTATCCCAAAAAGTAAGTGGGAGTTTGGCAAAAACTCTGAATTAGTTCTAATTGAGGAATCATTCTATTTTACTGCTGCAGGCATAACAATGACCAAATCTTAACTGTCATTAGTGTGCTGAATTATCTTTTCCACTGCTTAAACAATGCACACAATTGCAAATTACAATACTAATCTAAGCAGGAAAATCTCATCAATGTTATTATGGTTTAGCTCCTTAGCCCAACAACTCTTCAAAACTTGTTACAATACTGCATAAAGCACCTGGAGTTCTCATCTACATAACAACCATGGAGATCACCATGCTTGCTGCAATAACTAGAAGCATGCAGAAAAAGTTTGAAATAATTGTGTAAAATGGGTAGAAACGAAACAAAAAGGATGCAGAGCTAAGTAATTATGATGCCCAACCGCCATTCCTTTGCTTGCATCTTCCAAAACAGTTCTACTTCCATCTTTAATATCTCTATTTTTCCCTTTCAGGGTTCTTTTGAAGACCCTGACCTGGAGTTACACGCTGACTACGGTTGTTTGCAGGAATGGGACCCACTCTTGGGGTACCACAATCGGCCGTTATTCAGCATGCCAAAGGCTTGGTCTAAGATTTCGGCTCAGATTCAGAAGCCTGGAATCTCGAGGAACTGAAGACGGGCAGATCAAGGGTCGGTGTCGCCACAGGAAACCCATGTGTCGTTGGGGGAGTCGCAACATCTGCTGTGTGCCTGGGGATCCGGGATCTTTGCGATCTTTAGGCACAGAGCTCGAAAAAAGTGACGTAACGGACCTTTAACATCATAAACCAGTGAGTTGTTTGTTATGTCTCCCCGCTCATTGGAAAATGGAGTTACCTCTTTCTCCCTTATCTGGAGAGAGAGAGCCTGCAGCATGTCGAATTATCTGGTGAACAAGGTAGTCTTTGGGGTAACTGCAGGTCTGTGTCTTTGCTATAGCTTTGCTCACACTTGAGTGCTGGTAGCAGGTGCGCTTTATTTTTGCTGGTGGGGGCGAGGGAGATTGTTACTCACTGCCGCTTACGTGCAGGAGGGAGGGGAGCTGGGGGGGGGACTTTGGGGTTCTAACATTTTTGTCATTCATTCTTGGGGCACTCCTCTGTCTTCGTGGATGGGTGTAAAGAAAAAGCATTTCAGGATGTATATTGTATACATTTCTCTGACATTAAATTGTACCTTTGAAATACTAATGAATAATACCTATTATCTATGATACAAATACATTCATGCAAATATTATACACACTCCTACAATATTTCCCCAACATTTCAACCTCTATTGGCTTGTGTATGAGATTAAAGGCAAATTAATTTTGCCTTTGGTCAAATTCTCACATTTGCTTACAAGAACGTATTTGCATTGGGGGAATTAAATTCATCAGGTTAGCGTAACTTTAATGATAATTCAAATAAAAAAGCCCCGTTCCCTTAACCAATACCCCTAAAAATTCCATAAGTTATTACTTTGGCACTTCTGGTCCAAAAAAGCACACGCTAAAGGTCCCTGACTCAGGATATAAAGCAACACTTCTTGCGACTGGCTTGCTATTTTAGCCAATGTAAATCCTTCAGCTATAGAAGCCATGAAGCTCCCCAGGATCATATTTACAATCAGCATCATCTTCGAAGCATTGCCCACCTCTCCTGAAAAAGAAAAATAAGACATTGACGTTGGTCATTTACGTGTTCCATATACTTCTGGAAGTAGCACTCTCATAATAAAATATATGCAACTTAGTGAGATTGTCACTATTAACCATAACATTATGGAAATTAATATGTAATTTGGGCAACAGCAAGACGAGAGATGCCTTTTCAAAACACAAGTATTTCCATTGGAATTGTCTTATTCTTTTCCTTGTTTTTTCTCTCCTTCACCCCACACCCCTCCATAACCTACATGCTTATATATTTTAAATGCCAAATGCCAACGGTTATCATCTTGTGCATGGTGAAATATTATCAAAGTTGTGATGACCAAACATGTAGCATTGCACACTATTTTTGTTTTGCAAGTAAAATATTTCTTTTGGAGTAAATGTCATGGACAGTGGCTTTTCATAACCAGTTATATTATTTGATACAGCACCATGCACAATATAAACAGATGGGGATGGCAAAATATAAAATCTGAAGACCAGGCTCATAAATGCTTTAAATATAGATTTAGAGACTCCCAACTAATATCCCGTTGCAAAACAAATTAACAAATCCGATGGAATGTCATATGACTTCCTATCAAGCATATTTTATAGACTGCGTAACTGAATTTACCACAAAGTTTGCTTTTCTACCTGGCAAAAACAAACATCCCTGATAAGCATTTCAAATATATTTTCAAGGAGAAATTATTGGAGGATTCTATAAGCAGGGACCTACCCAAATAGAAAGACTTCTTCCCCATGGCCTGAAAACAGCTGCTACAATCATCAAACAAAGCCTTATCTCCAGCTGCAAGGATCACCAGCATTCCATTTTCCGATAGCTGCCGATTCCCTGAGACTGGTGCTTCAAGAAAGCGCCCCCCTCTGGAAGTGATCACCTATGTAAGAGTAACCATTACACAGATCAGTCCTGGCCACTGTGCCATCTTGCAGCCTAAAGACCTACCAAACTTTAGATCTAACGAAGCACCAGACACAGCACTGGAATCAAAGAACTGGTGCACAACACTAACTAAAGTGCCTATCAAGGGATCAGTTATCTACTCTGAAAATTTGGACAGCAAGCAGAAGCTGCCCACTTAAAGCAATGTCCAATAAACAATTTTAAACTGCACGTCTTAACATTCACTTTTGTAATTTTAATTCCTCGTAATAACACCCCCACCTCATCAACTGAATATTTAAAAATTATGATAAAACATTCATGCATATTCTCCTCTTCAATTAAAGTGCTGTTTGATTTGAAATGCATCAGCCATGTCAAAATTTCCCCATTAACTTTCCAGGAAATATTATGGAGAATGATTTAATCACAATCACTACTAAGCTGAACCTCTCTAAACATGCAGACAAAACCCTGTTGTTTCATGTTTTGCTCCTTCAACTTAATTAATACAGCACATACCAAGATTAACTCTCAAACGTTCAATTGAAACTGCATAGGATCACACCTAACAATGCTCTTGCCAAATAAACTGCTTAAGTCAACCTTCTTCACTTTTCACATAAATACTTTGCTTCTGTTACTTGATAATAGAATAGAGCAAAATAACAGGAAATAACCAAACAAAATTAAAACACAAATCTTCCATGAAAATCTAGAAAGAAATTCACAGGTAAACAATGCTGAAGAAGGAAAGTAAAGTGGAACCAATGCATTAAAGTGAACAAGCTATAAGTTCTCGAAAGAGACCGAAACAAAAATTAAGGAAAATATTGGTGTTCTATAAGGAAGCAGCATGTTAGGAAAGGCTCAGGACCACTGAATCAAAGCTCTATTAACTACATTATTGAATGAGATTAACTTTTACTGGTTCTCAGGGTCTGACATTTGACTCAACCAACCCACAACGTAGATTTTGGCAAGCTTTGCACCTTACTGAATACAGCCACACATCCAGCTGGCCAAAAACAAGATACTAATTTCTGAAGCTGGATTTGGAAAAGGAGTTGGCCACTTAGCCTTCAAGGTTGGTGTGCCATTAAATAAGATCACAGCTGACCTGATTGTCACCTCAACTCCAAGTTCCTGACTACCCTATGTGTGTTCTTATCCCCTTATCAAAAATTTATCGAGCTTAAGACTCTGCTTCTACCCTTCTTAAGAGGATGAGATTTCCAAAGTCTGAAACCTCAAAAAATTATGTTAAGTGGATGAAATTAGTTTTAAAACAATGATTTTAATCATTCTAAATTTTATAACAAGAGGACACATTCCTTCCATGCTATCAAAACCACTCAAGATTTTATATTTTAATCTAGTCACATCTTACTCTTCAAAATTCCAATGATACAACCCAAACCAATTCAATCGTTCCTCGAAGCAAATTATCCAACCCAAGATCCTGTAGAGTAAATTCTGACTTACTTCCAAAATAGCTACACTCATCCTTAAATAAAGAGACCAATACAGTATGAAACCCTTCAGATATGATCTCACCATGCCCTATATAACTGAAAAATTGAGGTGAGTAAGCCCAGTATTTTAATATTCATATAACTGATGAATTATTTCATAAGCACCAGTCATTATTGTATTGTTGGAAATCCAGCAGCCAATTCCCATAGAGCAAACTAAAACAAACAAGAACCAGAGAGTCTATTTTAGCTTGTTTAGTGAGGATAAATGTCAGGACACCAGCTGTAGGTCAGGCAGAGGCTTTATAAGGCATTGGTCAGACTGCACTTGGAGGATTGAAAGCATTTGGGCCACTTAGCTAAGAAAAATTTGGCATTGGAAAGGGTCCAGATGACATACTGGAGAATGCCGCAGGAATTAAAGGGCTAACGTATGGAGCATTTGATGGCTCTAGGCTCGTACTCACTGGAGTTTGGAATAATTGGGAGGGTGGTGTTGGTGGGGGGGTGGGGAGGAGGATCTCATTGAAACCTATCAAATATTAAAAGGTCTAGATAGAGTGGATATAAAGAAGATGTTTCCTTTGAATTCTTGGATCAGAGGGTACAGCTTCAGAACACAAGGACGTCCCTTTAGAACAGAGATGAGAAGGAATTTCTTTAGCCAGAGGGTTATGAATCTGTGGAATTCATCTGTAGAGGTCAAGTCATTGAGAATATTTATAGCGGAAGTTGAGAGGTTCGTAATTAGTTAGAGTTATAGGGAGAAGGCAGGAGAATGGGGTTGTGAGGGATAGTAAATCAGTCATAATGGAATGTGGAGTTGATTTGATGGGCCAAATGGCCTCATTTAGCTCTCCTATGTCATATGGACACCAAGGATTACCTCTTAATTTAAAGATTTCCAAGAGCCTGAGATTTCCTAATTAGTTATGGTATCTCTGAGATTCATGCACAAACTGCACAATCTCTGTACCTCTGTTTAGATATAGTTTAAAAAAAATAATTCCCACGATTTCATATTTTTCCCCTCATTTGCTCCAATTGCAGCCTACTTCATACTTTTTTGTCTATGTATCATCAGCAAATTTAGTAAACTACACAGAAAATTTACAAGGATGTTAATGGGACTTGAGGACCAGAGTTAAAGGAAAAGTTTAAATAGGCTAAGACTTTATTCTCCGGAGTACAGGAGAACGAGGAAAGATTTGAATCAGATATACAACATTATGAGCGGTACAGATATGGTAAAGGCAAGCAGGCTTTTTCCACTGAGGTTGGGTGAGATTAGAACCAGAGGTTTTTGGCTAAGAGTTAAAGGTGAAATATTTAAGGGAAGCCTGATGGGGAATTTCTTCACTCAGAGGGTAGTGCAAGTGTGAGGCAAGCTGTCAGCGGAAGTGGTGGATGCAGGATTGACTAGAACATTTAAGTGTGGATAGGGTACATGGATGGGAGAGGTATGTTGGGCTATGGTCAAGGTGCAGATCAAATGGGACCAGGCAGAATAACTGTTCAACACGAGTAAGTAGGCTGAAAGGCCTGTTTCTATACTGTAGGGCTCCAATACTTGATAATCATGCCTCTGGTGCTTTAATCCCAAGTCATATGTACAAAATGTATACAGCTGAGGGCCTAACGCCCACTCATTAAATTTTTCCATTCACAGAAAAAGACTCAATTTTGCTTGCCCTCAATTTCTTGTCAGGCAGCCAATCGTTTGTCCCACATTATTACAGAAATTAAAAGCTCATAATCTTTGACACAACACCTTTTCAAATGCCTTCTGGATATCTAATAGACAATCGAATAATTCTCCTTAATTACTAGGCCATAATACTTTTTTAAAAGAACTCCAACGGATAATGGGATACAAGCTAAGCTCAGTCAACCTTTCCTCAAGACAATAGTGACTTTCTTTCACAAAATCACATTATAATTATTAGTTCTCTGATACAACACTATTGAAAACTTCTCAAACATTTTTCCTGTGACAGTTGTTACTCCATCTGCCCTATATATTCTTGCTTTGATTTCCTCCGTTTTTGGAAATAGTAGAAATAATTTCTTTATTCAAGGTAGTGGGAACTTCCCTAAATCTCAGATCCCTGGTGATTCTATTCCACACACCCCCCCCCCCCACCACCAAGAGTTCCTCGCTCCCTTTCAATACTTGACCTTCAACTATTTTCTTGGATGTTACTTATTTTGTTGAATGAAGATTGACCAAAAATACCAGTTTAATTTAAAGACCAATTCTTTATTTTCTATTAGTAACCCCCTAGTTTATAAACAATCAATGCCTATTTTGTTAATTATTTTTCTTTAAGCACTTTTACCCAGCTGTGTTTCATACTTTAATTTCATCTTGCCTATTACTTTCCCTTGTGGCTTTTATATTCCATGCAAAATTCATATCTGCTGATCACACAAAAATAATAGTATGTGCCAGTTAACATGCCAAAATCTGTATCAAGGTTAAAGAACAATTGCACAGTTTGTAGAATAACTATATTTACATTAGCAGAGTCAAAAAGATCAAGCCCATCTACATAATATTTTGTTATATACATTTCATACTGACATCAAAAATAGTTTAAATAATTCAAGTTTATCTAATCACCTGTGAGATCTCTGTGGATGTCTCAGGATCCATTGTAGACATATCAACATAACACTTGCCTGGTCGAATCCCTTGCAGTACCCCACTCGGACCCAGAACCAACTGAAAGCACAAGTAACACTCAAAGTGATCAGATACCAGCTTCTTTCAATTACGATAAATTAAAGACCCTGTATTAAAATTTAATTAACATTCACAAAGACAAGAACTAGGAATAGTCATCAGCTTGTCCAGATAAGTCCGCCATTCAAGATAATTAGGACTGATCTGAATTTGACCTTTGCTACACTTCCCCACTTGTTTCATCTAGCTTTCAACTTCTACACAGATAAAATATGAATATATTCAAGGCTGAGATTGATAATGACTCTGCTTACACAACTCTGGGGAGAAAATTACAAAGATTCATAATCCCTGAAGAGAAAAAATTCTTCCTCAACTCTATCTTAAACTGGTGTCCACTTACTCTGAAACTGTGGTCCCCAATTCTAAGTTCATCCACAAAGCAGGGAGAAAACACTCATAAACCCATTAAAATCTTGTGCTTCCTCTCTGTAAACTAAGCAGTGCTTAAAATAATCTTCAAGATTTCAAATATCATAACCATTATTTGTCATTTGGTCCATCGGTTAAGAAACATTCAGTTTACTTACATCTTTAGCTGCTTTTGGATCAGAAATGCAAGAAAGTGTGATATCACAAGTTGAAACCACCTCTGCGGGTGTCCGTCCTAAACGTGCCCCTTCTTGGAGAAAAGGATCGCACTGTCACAAAATGGAAGAGGAATTTCATAAATGTTCCATTTTGCAGAGCAAATAACTCACACACATTTTATAAACAGCTCCTTGACACATTATATTCTGACAGAATTGTCAAATGACATGGCCTGATCAAATTTCAGCTTCAGCGTTGGTTGTAGCCAGCTTCTAGATCAAATGAACTTGCTACATTAGCAATAATACCTTAGTAGTAGCAGGGCAATCACTTGTGTTGAGTATGATGTTTTCCTAAGGGATTGTCGATTGCTGGATTATCAGGTAGTTGTAGATCTGGGCCCCACATATTCTGGTGCAGTGTGGACAAGAGTAGGTGGTGGCTGTGGTTAGTGGTTAGGTCTTTTGGTTGTTCAGTCTCTCCTTTTGTAACGACCGCTTGTTTTCTGCGGTACAGCGGAGAACTCACATAGTGCAGCTCTCTCTTGAACAGGATTTCCTCCAGGTGTATCTACTGAGTGCAACGCTTCTGAGTTTTTAGATGTAAGGTTGATTTTGATGATATGACCTATCCATCGGAAATGGTGTTGCTTTATCATGGTGGAAGTGCTATTCATGTGGTGCTCCAGTACACTGGTAATAGTGCGTCCTTTCTTCCAGCTGATCCTCTAAATCTTTCATAAGGTTCTTTGGCAGTATTGTTCCAGGATTTTCAGGTGTCTACTGAAGGCGGTCCATGATTCAGTTCCATACAGTAATATAGGAAGGACAAATGTACTATAGGAAGGACAAATGTACTATAGACCAGAAGTTTTGGTAATGTTGAATTTCTTCAGGCTGATTTTGATACCTTTGAAGCATTTCCTTTGCCCAACAGGGTCTCGCTGATCTTCCTTCAATTGTGAGTAAAGGATCTGTTTGGGGTGATGCGAGATAGACCTGCAGGTTGTGGTCTTCAAAGACTCTTTTCCTTAATCTTGCATAGGCTCCACCAGCATGAGTCAGGCCATGGCTGATCTCCAAGTTAACGTCTACTTTTGAGAACAGAATGCTCCCAAGGTAAGGAAAGTGGTCTACATTTTCAAGGGCAATATCGTCAACTTTTGTTGAGGCCTGGATAAATGGCCGGTTAGATGTTAGCTGACAGAGGACCTATGTCTTTTTTATATTCAAAACTAGACCTTGGCAAAGGCATTCAGGATGCAATGGAGGCCTTCTTCCATGTGTGTGCTGCGATGGAGTTGTCATCCGTATACTGAAGCTTCATGATAGAGGTAATGCTGACCTTGTTCTTGGCTTTGAACCAGTTTAGGTTGAAAAACATGCTGTCTGTTCTATCCATGATTGGAATTCCCAGTACCATGTTGGCCAATGAGGTGAAGGAAGGCAGCAATGAAGATGACAAGTAGGCTGGGTGCAATGATGCAGCCCTGTCTGACTCCTGTCTTGACAGTGAAGGGTTCTGATTCAGTGCCATCATGCATTAGCATCAATATTCTTAAGTATTTGTCAGGGGAGTGTCACGCAGGTGCGAAACTGCTAGAAAGTTCAGCAGTCTAATGAGCAAGGAGGCAATTAAAAGAGAGAGAGAGTACGGCGTGAGCTGAGACACGAGCTGGGAAGTCACCCTGGTAACAGCTCGGAGCAGTTAAGCTAACGGATGCTGGAATTTTGGATGGATTATAAAAAGTTGATCATTCGGTCTGATAACGGCAGAGGAGACATGACACGAGAGAACTGCGGAAACTACCCGAGAAACCACTGGTGGAGTTTAAGACCACCACGAGAGTGGAGGCGACGGACCGAGTAATTTCGACCCGTGATTACCAGTGCAGGTAAGAGCTTGCCTATGGGGGTCTGCTGGTGGTGAACCCGTGCTGTGGGTTAGTAGACCGTTCCCTAGCCAAGAACAAGGGTTGCCTTTGTTCAAGACATTTATCCTCCAATTGGCATGCTGTGAAGATCATGTCTGCAGTATGTCTAGGTGGGCAGAAATCACACTGTGATTCAGGGAGTACTTCTTCAGATAGCGGAAGGAGTCAGTTGATAAGGATATGTGCAAGCACTTTGTTGTTGACAGGAGTGAGTTGCTTCTGTTACCACAATCTACTTTTTCTCCCTTCTTGAATATGGTCACTATTAGAGCATCCCTGAGCTCCAAGGGCAGTTGGTACTTTTCCGAGACATTCAGGAACATACTAATATCTGCAAAAACATCCTTGGGTACAACTCCAGAAAACATCAGGATTAGTTTGATGATAACGATCTGGAGATAGAACAACTCATCTCAAGAAAAAGGCAGCCTTTTGTGCCTGGCAGAATGACATCAGCAGCAAAGCCGAAAGAGAAGATAACTCCAGAGCCAAGGCAAATGTCCAGTGCAGAGTGAAGGAGATAAAGAATTCTTGGTTGACTGAGAAAGCCCTGGAAATCCAAAGGCTGGCAGATTCTAGTAACACAAGAGGGTTCTTCAGCGCCACCAACGCAGAATATGCTCCAAGTTACTGTGGAGGAAACACTCTGCACTCAAAGTACAGGAAGAACTTGCTTAAAGATCAGAGGGATATCAACAATCACCAGAGAGAGCACTTTTAAGAACTTATTAACCGTAACAGCACTGAACCAGAGGTTACGAACCAAATCCTCCAGAGACATGTGAGAGATGACATGGGGTAACCTCCCAGTATAAAAGAACTCAAAGATGCCATCGGGAGCCTGAAAAGCACCAAAGCCACTGGTCCTCATGGGATCCCAGCAGAGATCCTCACGGAAGTTGGACAGTACTTCTGCACATACAACAATAGTATCACAGCTCAATGATCCTGCAGTTTTCATTTCAGTGAAGGATGTGCACATAATTTAGGATATCCCAAAATACATTATAACTGAGAAACTTGAAATGAAAAAGAATAGATCAGAGAGTAAAATAGAATTTCAAAAAAGGATAGTCCTAAAAGCCATGGGTTGTTTTTACAGACTTCCTTTGGAAAATGCACAACAAAATGAAATCACTTGAGATGGTAACTATACCTCTGCACTACTATAACGAAGGGTACCAGAAGTATGGAAGACTAATGAACGAGGTTGAGTGTAGCAAGGGAGTGGGAAGAGATATGGCTTTTGAAATCAATATTGTGGAACTTGTTTATATGTAGGAGCATCTTTAAGTAGTAACAGAGATGGCCTGTACTAATTTCACAGGTTTACACACTGCAAGTTCTCACAAACAATCATATACTGTTTTCAAGATATTTGTTCAACAAAAAAGGTCAGAGATCTTCTCTGTTGTTTCTGCATTAAGATTTTTTTTCCCCTGAAACTATGTACTTGAGACTCAAAAAACAGCATCTTTTGAGTGTCTGGCTGAATTATAAATCATGGTCTCTGGAGACAGAGCCATAACATTCTAAATTTTAGATGTAGGAGTGCTATTTAAAGGAGCAAGTTGACATCGCAATAACTAATCAAGTGAAGCAAAACATAATTTTCAAAAAGCCATACCTTTTCTCCTGTGCGATTCCATACAGTAACCATGTGCCCCATCTTTAAGAGATTTGCAACAATTCCACTTCCCATCAAGCCTAGACCAAGAAAACCTATCCTGAAAAATGCATAAAGAAAATCACTTACTCCTCAAATTTAAAATCCATCTAGGTTATATAGATCCTTGTTCTTAAAATCCAATGCTTGTATGTGGAAACATCAGAAAATAGAAACCCTTTCAACATTCAACAGATGATTTACCAATCATCTCAACATCATACTCTGGCTCTCTTCCCATATACCTTGATGCTTTTATACTTACCAATCTATTCTCTTATTAAATAAATTCAGGATACAACAAATCTGCTGGAAATACACTACAAAAGCAATTAACAGAGAGATTGCAACTTGTCAAATAGAATCCAAATTTTGGAAATATTCAGCAATTCAAGCAGCATCTCTAGAGAGGGAAATGGAGTTAACATTTCAAGTGGATGATTTTGAGGAGGAAAAATTCAAAATCAAACATGAATGAAGTTGTAATGAGCGAGGAGGGATTGAAAGACAAAAGGATATATTTAATACAGCAGTGACAGCAAATATTTACAACAAATGGTTGCACCAGTTATAAAAGCATATGAAGGGTTGATGGTCACAGCTGATCTATCTTAAGGAGATACAGATGAGACTGATAAACCAATGGATTGATTGCTACCTGGTTTCTTCCTTTGACAGAATAACAGAACAGTATTTATAACTTTCCAAATCCAAAATAGAATTCCTGAGATCAGAGAACTTTGCTAACTGTTGACTATAATTTTCCTCATACATTTCTTTCCAAATATTCTAGGATAGAAACTAACAAGTCACAAAAAGTGAGTAATAAATAGGTACAGGAGAAAGCTGTGCAGCCCATCAAGTTTTTTTGTATTACATATTTGCATATATTTAACGACTCATCATCCACAGCTCTGAGATAAAATAAATGCATGACAAAAATTCACACGTCAGAGCCTGGTGAATTGTCCCTGGCTCTGGACTCCACACACAGGTAACAATTTCTCAGAATTTATTAAGGCCCCTCAGATTCTCAAGTTTCAATGAAATTCTGTTCAACCCTAGAAATCATAGGTGAGAAATAATTGCTAACAATCTTCTCTTTTCTCTGCTAAGATTTTATTTACCATTACAAATATGGATGCCACTGGCAAGGCTGGCACTTACTGCCTAACCCAATTCTCCTTTAAGTGATTAGGCCTTTTCAGTGCAAACACAAATCAAAGTCAAAAGATCTGCAGACACTGGAAATTTTAAAATAGAATACAAGATGTCAGAAAAAGTCAGATCAGTCAGATGTGGAAAAATGAAAGATCTTTGACTTGTTTCTTTTTCCACAAGTGATTTCTGCTGATTTTGTCCAGCACTTTCTGTTCATGTGACAGCTAAACACTCAGGAGAACTTACAACAATATAAAAAGCCAAATTTCCATTCCTGAAGCTAAGTGGTGACCAGTGTTTTAAAATTTGGTATGCATTTGGCCGCATTAGAAAGGCTAGATTTAAAAAAAAGATTGGAGGTAAACTATCTGAGATGCCCATCTAGAACAGAAGGTTATGAAGTCAATTTTCTTGGCTCCTGATTGTAGTTCAGTAATTTAATCACCATGCTTAACATAGCATAATTGAACAGTCATAAAAGCTCGACCTCAGTGTTGGCCGAGATTTTACAAAAACTACCAGCATACAATATCAACATCCCAGAAAACTGACACCAGCTTTAAAGTTATCATGCACTTGGGATTAATAGTGTTATCCCAAAGTTGTTCTGCAATTTGGCATATCACAAGGTGTGTTGTTTGAAAATTTTCAAAGATCAAAAGTTCAATTTAAATTCATTATCGAAATGCGTATGTCACCATATACAACCCTGAGATGCATTTTCTTGCAAGCATTCACAATAGTACAAAGAAACACAATAGAATAAAAAACACCAAAAACTGACAAAAACTAAATCACTTGAACTACGATGTGATTACTTCACAAGTTATCAGAAATTTACAAGAAATGATTTTTTGAAAATAAGTAATCATTGCTAAGCAACTGATTCTTAAAATGTACATTATATAAAATATTTTGTTTAAGCAAATTTTTGACGATTCAGAATCTACTTGAATACCTGTTCCAAATGTTACAGCACTCAGGTTAACAAAAAGACTAATTATACTGTTCCTAGGTTTGTTAATGAGAATTTGCTCATTCCCTTCCATGACACTGGATAGCAAGAAGCATCTAAAAAGGATAGTTTCCAGAACAGAATAATACATAATAATTTTTTTAAATCACTGATTATAGATTGTGAGCAGCTAGGTCAGCAGAAAGTAGCAAAAATAGTGAAACAGAAATCTGTAAATTATTACAAAGAATAGGATGGTCAGACACAAGAAGAATGCAGTCCAGAGTATTACAGAACTTAGACAAAGGAAACATCACCACAGCAGTACTTTGGAGCGTCTACAGACACCCAATATAGAGTGACAAAGCAGGTAAGTGGGATAACTTCCCTCGATAAAATACAAAATATAAAATCAGAGAAATCCTACACAAAGTGTAGAACGTAGCAGTTACTGCCGCAGTTGGGGTAAACAGAAATGCAAGTGGAGTATTCTGCCTCTTGTGCCCATTCACATGATGAGATCATGATTGAGCTTTTAAATCAGCAACAATTTCCTGCAATAAACCTATAATACCTTGACTCCTGAATATTCAAACATCTAGTCATCTCTATCTTGACAATCACCAACGGAAGGTCTTAACTTTTTGGATAAGAAACTCCAAAAATTCCTAACTTTTGGATGCTAAAAACCTCATCTCATTAATAGTTGAGACTGTTTTGAGACTAAAATCTCTGACTCTGTCGCCATTTGCTAGAAGAAGCACTAACTTCAAATCTCCCTTTTAAGCCCCTTAAGAATTTAATTTTCATTTAGATCATTCCTCATTCTTTTAAACTCTTCCTAGTCAGCTAAATCTTTCATAGGACAAACATTCTGACCTAGGAATTAATCCAGCAGACCTGTGTACAAGAACATCCAAGTCCCTCTAAACTTCAACAGCTCTCAATCTTTTACTGGTTATAAATATATTCTACCTTTCTGTATTCTCGTAAAAATTACCTCATTTTTTTCCATATTATATTCAAACCGTTACATCTTTGCCCTTTCACTTGAACTATCTATATCCTCCTGAAGCTTCTTGGCATCCCCTCCTTGGTCTATATTGCCACCAAGCTTTATATTATATTTGATTTCATTATCCAAATCATTGATTGTGAATTGTAAACAGCTGGGGTCCCTGCAACAGTTGTAGAACCCAACTAATCTCAACTTCCCGAGCCAAAATGATTACATTAATTTAAAACATGAGGTTAAGATGTGACCCTTAAATTTTATTAATGATGACACCATCATTTGTATCTGGTTGAAGTCAACATGACATACACAAGTTAATCTCAATTATGATAAAACTGGAAAGTAGAATGGTAGATTGAAAGGACCGTCAGATTAGTGGCGGGAAAGCTCAGCACATTAAGCAATAAAAGCAGGTGTTATCAAAGACCCAAGTCCATTGCTTCTACATAACCAAGGAGAAAGTATAGTAGAGGAGGATTTAAAAAACTCTACTGTACAACTGTCTGGACCAGTCTTTACCTGAATTCGAGGAAAATAGCATTTCTTAATTCTTCTACTGTAATAGATACACCTAGTTTTAAACGTTCATTGGGTGATAATTTTAGAATATTCAATTTCTTTAAAAATTCGTGCATTATAGTGGAGTCATCAGGAAATTCTGATTGGTATAGAGAGGTATAAAATTCTTGAAAGGATTTGTTTATCTCATCATGATCAACAGTCAGAGTACCATCTTTTTTACAAATCTTAACAATGTGGCGTTTAACCGAAGCCTATTTCAGTTGATTAGCCAGTAGTTTCCCAATTTTATCACCATGTATATAGAATTGACTCCTAGTTTTAATTAATTAATTTTCAATCGAAGATGATAGTAATAGACTATGTTCCATTTTAAGTTCGACTCTCTTTATAAAGCTCCTGATTAGGAGCAATAGAATATTTCTTGTCAATTTCTTTGATCTTGTCAACCAGTATTTCATTATTAGTTCACTTTTTCAGTGCAGCAGAATATGAAATAATTTGTCCACGAATATATGCTTTAAGTATCCCATAGTACCCCGCGGGAAATTCCTTCTGTAAAATTCATTGTGAAGAAAAAAATTAATCTGTTCCTCAATAAAATTAACAAGTCCAAGTTCTGAAGCAAAATGGAACTAAATCACCATTGTCTCGTACTAGAAGATGTATCCATTAACTTAATATAGTTCCAATGGCGCATGATCGGAGACATAAATGGAGTCATATTTGCAGTCAATAACAAGTGGAATTAATTGAGAGTCAATAAGAAAGTAATCAATTCTAGAATAATGATGATATACATGTGAAAAGAATGAAAACTCTTTATCGTTGGAGTGTAAGAATCTCCAAATTTCTGAAATTCCAGAGTCAACCATAAAAGAGTTAACATTACTTCATTCAACATTACTTTCTCCTTGGTTATGTAGAACCCTTAGGGATGCAGTATCTATAGGTAAATTACCACAATCTTTTTATCGAGCTTCTATTTCCCTAATTCTTTAAAAAAGGATCCTATTGAATGTGCATCTTATAGGCCTATATCTTTGTTGCATGTGGATTCTAAAATTTTTTCTAAAATATTGGCAACAAGACTGGAGAATGTATTGCCTCAAATTATTTCTGTCGATCAGACTGGATTTATTAAAAATAGTTACTCCTTCTTTAATATTAGGAGATTAATGAATATTGTTTATACTTCTTCACCTAGAACTCCAGAATGCGTCATCTCATTGGACACTGAGAAAGCGTTTGATAAGAGTCGAATGGACATATTTGTTTAATACGCTTGAGAAATTTAATTTTAGTCCGATATTTATATCTTGGATTAAATTGATATACCTTACTCCTTCAGCTTCGGTATTTACCAATAATCAAGGATCTCCCGTTTTTTCAATTATTATTTGATATTGCCCTGGAACCGTTAGCTATTGCTATTCGTGACTCTCCTAATATATTTGGTATTACCTGTGGGAATGAGATACATAAATTATCACTATATGCAGATGATTTACTATTATATACTTCTAACCCTGAGAAATCCATTCCGGCAGTATTATCTTTGCTTGCTCAGTTTAGTAGTTTTTCTGGTTACAAATTGAATCTTGGTAAGAGTGAACTTTTTCCATTAAATATGCAGGTTCCTTCATTTATAGATGTTCACCATTCAAATTGATTACTATTTTACTTATTTGGGGGTTAAAATTGCTAAGAGACATAAGGACTTATTCAAGCTCAATTTTTTACCGTTAATTAGTCAGGTTAAACAATTGCTTACTACATGGTCCCCATTGTCTCTATCACTGATTGGCCGAATCAATGCTATTAAAATGATTATTCTACCTAAATTTTTATATCTATTTCAAGCAGTACCAGTTTTTATTCCGAAATCTTTTTTTGTACTATTGATTCTAAAATTTCCTCCTATATATGGCAGAATAAGAATCCCAGGTTAAATAAAAAATATTTACAGAAGTCCAAGAAAGATGGTGGTTTAGCATTGCCAAATTTAAGATTCTATTACTGGGCAATTAATATTCGATATTTAATATTTTGGACACAAGATTGGGATATAATTTCAAGTACACAATGGGTAAACCTTGAAGGATACTCTGTACAAGGGTTTTCATTGGTTTCAATTTTAGGAACTTCACTTCCCTATGTATTTTCTAAATTGAATAAACAAATGGTTAATCCAATAATTAAACATACATTACGAATATGGTTCCAATTTCGTAAATTTTTTGGTTTGAACAAATTTATATTATCAAGCCCTATTATATCTAATTTTTTTCCAACCCTCAGTTATGGATCAAGCCTTTTTGATATGGAAAATGAAGGGTAAAACATGATTCCGTGATTTATTTCTGAATAACTGTTTCATGTCTTTTGAACAGTTATCTAATAAATATAACTTGCCCAGATCCCATTTTTTTTTAGATATTTACAAATAAGAAACTTTTTAAATACCACGCTGCCTACTTTTCCGATTTCACACTCTGCTGATATCACGGACAAAATTTTAGGTTTAAATCCTTATCAGAAGGGATTAATAGCAACTATTTATGATATAATTATGAAAATACAGCCAGGTATATCTGATAAAATTAAAAATGAATGGGAAAGGGAACTTCAACTTCGCCTACCTATAGAGAAATGAGAAAAAAGTTTTTCAATTAGTTAGCTCTTCCTCTATATGTGCTAAACATACGCTGATACAATTTAAGGTAGTACATAGGGCCCACGTGTCTAAAGATAAACTAGCTTGTTTTTACTCGCATATAAGTCCTATTTGTGACAGATGTCACTCTGAGGTAGCTTCTTTGACTCATGTGTTCTGGTCCTGCCCTCTTTTGGAAAAATTTTGGAAAGATATTTCTAATATTATTTCAACAGTTTTGCGTTTTGATTTACAACCCCATCCTATTACGGCAATTTTTGGTTTGCCAATAACGGAACATAGATCTTTATCCTCTTCAGCCTGTTGGATGATCGCATTTGTTACACTAATGGCCAGAAGATCCATTTTATTGAATTGGAAAGAGACCAACGCCCCCCCCCCCACTACATTTTAATGGTTTTCCCAAACCATATCACGTTTAAATTTAGAAAAATCAGAAGTGTCATTTTTGATCCTTTGGTTACATTTGAAGAGACTTGGAAGCCATTTATTCAACATTTTCATATGATGTAGTTTGACCTTTCCCGAATCCTTTTTATTAACTTAGAATATATGAATAGAGGAGCGGAGTTGACGACATTAATGAACGTATTCGATCTAATATATTGGTTCAGCCCTGTTTTGTTCTGTTTGCTTTTTTTGGGGTTTAGCCATTAGTTCTATTTTTTTTTAGTTTTTTTTGTTTTTTGGGGTTTTTCTTTGCAATATCTTTTGCTTTTTATTTTTTCTTCATGATTAACTATATCAAGAGTTTGGAAATCTATTACACTTGTACTATTTGTAGTCTTTTTTGTACATGTTTAATAACAATAAGGTAATTCCAATCTCTTTGTATCACTATTGTTATTATGTTTATGAACTCGAAAATTGATAAAAATAAAAAAAGTTTATTGCTGATTCTGTACATAAATGGTTATATCATTGGATGCTGACTACTGATCTAATAATATCAATATGCACTCATGTTCTGTGAAGTGAATCCAAGTGTCAAGACAAATCATGCCTTCAATTTGTTATGTAAATCAGAACACTTTTTCTTCAGATTCAGAATCAGGTTTATTATCACTGGCATGTGACGTGAAATTTGTTAACTTAGCAGCAGCAGCTCAATGCAATACATAATCTAGCAGAGAGAAAAAAAATATTAATAAATAAAAAAAATAATAGTAATAAGTAAACAAGTAAATCGATTATGCATATTGAATAGATTAAAAAATGTGCAAAAACAGAAATACTGTATATTTTAAAAAGTGATGTAGTGTCCAAAGATTTATATCTTCAACTTTATCATATACCAGAATACAAACTAACACAAGTACTAGAATATTTTCACAGAAACAAACTTTCAGTGATTATATTTCAAAAGCAAAAAACTGCAGGTACTCAAATGCTGAAAAGAAAATTAAAAATCCTTAATTATTTAAATAGCATCTGTGGAGAGAATTATAAAGAATAATATTAATGTCAATTACTATTCGCTAGTTCAGAAATGTTAACAGTGCTAATCTCTCCCAAGATGCTACCTGATCTCTTGGTAATTTTAGTTTTTTTTAAATTTCAAACTTCCTTTATTACAATAACTATTTTATGACTTTATTACAATGCCCAAGTCTTTTACACCTCAGTAATTAAACTTCATCTCTAATGGAAGAGTTTGACGTTTGGTTCAAATATTCAACTCCAATTATTTTTACCTAATGAATAATGGCATCTTGAGTTTTGTTTTATTCTTTGGCCCTTACCTTTTGTCTGTGGGAATAACATTTCCATTAGTTGCTGTACTATCAGCTGCCTGGATGGAGGTTGACTCTGCTTCCTGTGACATTACACAAAGTTAGAGCTTACTTTCATTATTTGGGCATACAAGCAAAACAGCAAGTTAAACATGAAATGAAGAAATTAAACAACTTTCTGGTAAATGTTTCAAAAGTCAATGAGTGATGCTGTTGGTAAATTTCCACACTTTTAAGTTCATTTTTTTTGCTATTAAAAACTATAATGTCAATGAAAGATTACATACACAAGCCACAACACTGCAAATGAGATATTCCATTCAGAATCCGTCTCAAAATTATAGCCTTTTAAAATTGTAGTATGGCTTTTGGTACAATATTAGTGTATAAATATAACATTAACTTGAATCAAGGATGATCAGCATAAATTTCTGGAAAGTAGACTGCACTTGGTTAATTCAAAAAGATTTTCAAGGGCCGATAAGAGATTAAAGACAGTAAATGTGATGTGACACATTTCCAAAATTGCTTGCAAATTAGAGAGATTTGACTTGGTACTGATTTATGAAAGAAAAAAATGGCAAATGACCTTTTCTTTGCTCTAATTCTGTTTGATTTCACTTGGAATAGTAAGAACTAAAACTAGCCTTATAATTTAAAGAACAACCAGACATTTAAAAAAAAGCAGCAGAATACCTCTTCAGCCGTAGCCTTCAGCTTTTGAATTATGGCAGAACATGAACCTGGCTGTTAAGAAATAAAATAGACTATTAATTTACAAACCAAGGAAAAATGACCTGCATAAAAATTGACTCTACCTAATGTATTTTAAATCCAACAGGCCATGAGTCTGATGATATTTATACTTGACTTCTCAGTTTTAAATTGATAATTATTTTGTAAAGCTATATTATTCAAACCTAACATCTCAGCAGAAGTAGCTTTTATCCTTGTGAAACTAGCAGCATCACACCTGAATATAAATATACAGTACAGATCATTGCAAGTAAAGGCTTTTCTACTACGATCTTCCATCTCTATGCAGTGAAATAGATGGTTACACTTGCAAAATTAAAGTACTTGTTCATCATCCACAATGACATTTATACCCAGAGGTTCATCAGGTGGACCATACAATTGTACGTTAAAATTTGTTAACTATTGGAACCACTTCTTTTCATATTATATAGCAATGATTAGGATGGAGGTATTGATGGATATGTGACCAAGTTTGCAGAAGATAAGGAGATAGGTGGAAGGACAGGTAGTGTTGAGGAAGCTGTGTGTCTGTAGAAGGGTTTAGACAGATAGGGAGAATAGGTAAAGTAGTGGCAGGTGGAATGTAGTGTAGAGATGTGCACGGTCATGTACTTTGTAGAAGGAATAAAAGTACAGACTATTTTCTAAATGGGGAGCTAAATTCAAAATTTAGAGGTGCAAAGCAATTTGAGAGGTTAACTTGCAGGTTGAGTCCGTGGCAAGGAAGGCAAATGCAATGTTGGAATTCATTTTGAGACGAGAATAGAAAAGCAAGGATGCAATGCTGAGCTTTATAAGGCATTGGAAGGACTGAACTTGGAGTATTGTGAGCAGTTCTGGGTCCATTATCTAATAAAAGATGTGCTAGGATTGGGTCCAAAGGAGGTTCACAATAATGATCATAGGAATGAAGGGGTTAACATATGAGGAGAGTTTAATGGCTCTGGCCCTGTACCCACTGGAGTTTAGAAGAATGGCGGGGGGGGGGGGTGCGGAATCTCATTGAAACCTATCAAATATTGAAAGGCCTACACAGAGTGGATGTGGAGAGGATGCTTCTTATAGTGGGGGAATCTAGGACCAGAGGGTACAGCCTCAGAATAGAATGATGTCCATTTAGAACAGAGATAAGGAAGAATTTCTTTTGGCAGAGGGTAGTGAATCTGTGAAATTCATCACTACAGATGGCTGTGGTGGCCACGTCATAGGGCATATTGAAGGTAGAGATTGATTATTCAGGGCATCAAAGTTTAAGAGGAGAAGGCAGCAGAATGGGGTTAAGAGATAATAAATCAGCCATGATGGAATGGTGGAGCAGACTTGAAGGGCAAAATGGCCCAATTCTGCTCCTATGTCTTATAGTGTTTTGGGTTACAAACTGGATTCAGTAATATAGGAAAACAGCTTTAAAACAACAGGCCTATTAGGAAATGCTCCTTAATAAAATTTGAGAACCTACTCTAGTAACCGGATTAGCAACTTGTATAATCAGAACTTGTTGATAGTTGTTTGAGCTCATATGTAGAGCAGCTCCAACTTCAAAGTTCACCACTGGTTGCTACCTCCACTATACTTTACAGTAGGGATGGTGATACCTGGCTGATGCGCAGTAATGGACTTGCGTCACACATACTGCTGAATAAAAGCATATCCTTGCCCATAAGAATTTTACAAAGCTTCACTTATAAGATACTGTAAAGATGTGGAAGTTGTTCTTGTGGTCAGATGAGACTAAAGTAAAACTTCATGGGCTTGACACTAAACTGTATGTGTGATGTAAATCTAATACTGCGCATCAGCCAGGTAACACCATCCCTACTGTAAAGTATGGTGGATACTTTTCAACAGCAGGGACTGAAAATTGATGGTAAGGTAGATGTTGCTAAATACAGAAAGATCTTGGATAAAAACCTGCAAGCCTCTGTCAGGAAGTTTAAACTGGGGAGGAAGTTCATCTTTCAGCAGGACAATGACCCAAAGCACACCGCCAGAGGAAACATGGAATGCCCTCAAATGAAGAAAATTGATGTCCTTGAGTGGCCCAGAGTCATCAGCTTAACCTGATCAAATATCTCTGGCAAGACCTCAAGATTGCTGTCTGCCGCCACTCCTCAACTAACCTTGCACAGCTTGAGCAATTTTGCAAGGAGGAATGGGAAAATCTTCTCCATCACACCATGCTAGTCTCTATTAGAGACTTATCCAAAAGGTCTACCGGCTGCAATAGCTGCCAGAGGTGGTTCAACTATGTACTGAACAAAAGGGGATAAATACTTTCGAAATGCTGACATTTCAGTTTTTGAATTTTTAGTTTTGATGCTTTACAATTTTCTCAGGTTTTTGGGTTTTACTATGAAAGAGGAGCATCTGATCCACAAATAAAAATGCTCAGTTAAATTGATCAAAGTCCCTGGTTATAATACTCATTTATGTGAACAAAGGGTTAGGGGCTGAATACTATTACAAGGCACTGCAAATGCTGTATTAACAAGGCTAATAGTTGCCAACATCGATTATAATGTTACAGGCAGAACCTTCATACACAAAAAAGGGGTAAAAATGCTCAAATTGAACAGCAATTTCTTGAAGAGCTCAATGCCCCATGGAAAATGGAAATTAGAAAAGGGAAAATAAAACTGTCTGTAAAACTTGTAACTTCAAGCTACAACGTTTAAGTCCTTGCAAATTGACTAATGTAATATTTTGTACCATGAAACAGGCATAATTGCGCATCTACAATCTCCAGGATGGAAGATGGCATAAAAGAATTGGCTGATGCATTTTTTTTTAAAATACTGAATTTTCAGCTCAAGTGCAAAATGTAAAGATAAATCACAAATCTTTGTCAACACCTGGTTTATGCTAAAAACTAGAAGCATGAGTGAAAGAACTATCCAACAAAAACCCTTAAAATATTATACTTTTACCAGGGATGAAAAACTACAAACCCATTGGGCATCAAACATTAAATCACTGTTTTTTTCCTGCTTCCATGGTTATTATACGAAGTAGCCCTTTTAACTTCCATTAATACTGAATAATTCCCCTTCTTACACTTGTAGAGTAGATAAGAAGAAACTTCTTCCCCATTAGAGATGTCCAAAACTAGAGGGTGTAGGTTTAAAGCAAGAGTGAAGGACATCGATGATTAGAAGCAGGAACACAGTGCCTGAGTGAGTGGTGGTGATACTCCCACAACATTTAAATATACAAATGAGCCATCATGGTAATAATTTAAAGGGCTACAGATTGGTAAACAGGATTATGATAGACGCACAGATGGCAAGAACATGGTGGGCCAAAGGACTTGTTTCAGTGAAATATGACCATGACTCTCAATTATTAAAATTAGTACAAATAAGTGCAGTATATTTTATTAATTGCACCGAATATTGTCTGGCCCAGTAATAGCTAGTGTGCTTGAATCCTGCCAGTTGACCCCATGTGTCCATTTAAGCTACCTAAACACAGGCACCCCAGGACTTACTCAAAAAGAAAGAAAAATAAAAGGAATAAATCTAGGAAGACTATAAAAATTGAAGAGAAGCAGATCTGAAAGGGGTTACTAAAGCTTTCTGTTTCCTTGAGCTTAGTTTATAATTGATGAGAAACTACACAACTGGACTGCACACTATTTGCACTATCTTACCTTCTCAGACTGACTGAGCAGAAAATGATGGAAGTGAGGGTCGTCCTTTACTTGCTGCAATTAGAAAAATCAAATCTGAGCAAGGTAGTTATACTCTGATCCTATATCTGAATATCTGTGATGTCAGTGACAGAATGGTAGTAGCTACTGCCTGTCTAATAATCCTGGAAATCTAACTGGAAAGCATTGCAATGAATTGGAGTCCCAGGGAAAGACCTTCTTTAATTAGTCCCTTCTGCATCTACTTGTAGAAAACTACCAAATCAACCTCTTCTAATTCTACATTAATGGTTTTCCAATTATATTTCTGATCATTTCTCACTGGACATAATTTGTTTAAAGCATTATGGGCAAGACTTAGAAACATAGAAAACCTACAGCACAATACAGGCCCAAAATGTTGAGCCGAACATGCACTTTAGAAATTACATAGGGTTACCCATAGCCCTCTATTTTTCTAAGCTCCATGTACTATCCAGGAGTCTCTTAAAAGACCCTATTGTATCCGCCTCCACCACAGTCACTGGCAGCCCATTCCACGCATTCACCACTCTCTGCATAAGAAACTTACCCCTGACATCTCCTCTGCACGTACTTCCAAGCACCTTAAAACTGTGCCCTCGCGTATTAGCCATTTCAGCCCTGGGAAAAAGTCTCTGACTATCCACATGATTAATGCCTCTCATCATCTTACACACCTCTATCAGGTCACTTCTATCTTCCGCTGAGTTCACTCAACCTATTTTCATAAGGCATACGCCCCAATCCAGGCAATATCCTTGTAAATCTCCTCTGCACCCTTTCTATAGTTTCCACATCCTTCTTGTAGTCAGGTGACCAGAACTGAGCACAGTACTCCAAGTGGGGTCTGACAGGGTTCTATACAGCTGTAACATTACCTCTCGGCTCTTGAACTCAATCCTACGGTTGATGAAGGCCAATGCACTGTATGCTTTCTTAACCACAGAGTCAACCTGCACAGCAGCTTTGAGTGTCCTATGGACTCAGACCTCCAGATCCCTCTGATCCTCCACACTGCCAAGAGTCTTACCATTAACACTATATTCCACCATCATACTTGACCTACCAAAATGAACCACTTCACACTTATCTTGAACCATGATTTGGGAAAAAAACAAATTTCATTAAAACTATTGCACTTCAATATTTCCCAATCTGTATTGCTTCAGTATTCAATCCAAGCACTTGCAGCGAGAACAACAAAATGGTCCAAGATTCTGTTTTAACCAATCCAACTCCTTATTGTCAGATGTGTCAAGAATTCAAATGCAAAAACAAACCAACTCAATAATTCTAAACTGTTTCATATTCTCTGCACAGCCATTTCCAAAAACATATTTTCCCAATCATCTGGTAAAGAGGACTTCAACTGAGTTCAAATGCTAGCTACATAATAAGGGATGGACAGATAACAGTTAACATTCTGGGCTCCTGGCAACACAATGATCTAGTAATCACATAAATGCATTATTGTACTAAGTTTCCACATATTGGCCCTGATAATTACTCCATAACTGGAACAGATACTTCTCACAAAGTTTACTCATTTAAAAACTAGGCACTGAGAGAAAATGCAATACAATGATCTAAGAGCTTAGTTTACATTTCTTCCTCAGAAAAAGTAAGGTACAAATTATTTGTTAGCCTTGTCTTATACAGTATATACTCAAGCTAGACTACAAGGCTGATTTTTAAAATAAAAATCTCTCCCACCTTCTCTCTGTAACCCTTCTTTCACTCATCAAGCACCTATACAGTACTCTGTGGCAACGAACTCCATAGGTTCACCATCTTCTGGTTTAAAAAATTCCTCATTTTTTAAGGGGTGTTCTTATATTCTGAGGCTGGGATCTGCCTGCAGATCCTACACTCCCTTACTAACGGAGACATCCATATCTAAAACCATGCTTCAAGGATCCAGTAAGATTCAGAGATCTCTCCTCATGCTTCTGAACTCCAAATACAGGCCCAGAGACATCAATGTTAAGCCTTTCATTCCTGGGATCATTTTTGTGGACTTCTGGGCCCTCTTTGGAGCCAGAAACTGGGCCCAAAGTTGCTCCCAATATTCAAAATGGACTCTGACCAATAACTTATAAAGCCTCAGCAGTACATTCTTGCTTTGATATTCCAGTCTTTAAGGTGAGATGTTTCTGGTTCCAGTTACTCTGCTTTCATCTGTGTTCATAATCAAAGCAGAAGAGATTTTTGTAAATAAAACAGAAAGCTACAATGAAATGATTCCTTTGGGTTTACATTAAAATGGAGAACATTTAGAATATGAGTTTAAATCAAAAACAATTTGATGTAAATAATGTACAAGTTTCCTTTCCCTACAAGTTGGAGGATAATTGCAATGTTGAATTAATTGTAACCATTTAATGCACTGGGGTCTCTGATCATCTCTTTGGCCCCTTACCGTTAGGCAGACATACGGTAGCATTGGGACATGAACTGTTATGATGGGAAACAGAAATCCCCCAACCCCCCCCCCGACCCCCCAGGACGTAAGACCGCTGAACTCCCTGACACCACCTAGGTCTCATCGTGTATGAAGCACCAGTAGCATTATACTGATTACTTTTTAGACTTGTGTCATCAAAATTTATTTGTGGTAATACAATGGATTCAGGTTGCAGTGGTGCTAGAAAGTTTGTGAACCCTGTAGAATTTTCTCTATTTCCGCTTAAATAAAATGTGATCAGATCTACACATGTCCTAAAACTAGGTAAAGAGAACCAAATTAAATAAGTAGCACAGAAAAACTTGTTTATTTATTCACTGAGAAAATTTATCCTATATTACACGTATATATTGGAATAAAGTATGTGAATGTCTGGGGTAATGCCTTCTACAAAAGCTGTTTGGAGACAGGTGTTCCAATCAATGGGATGAGATTGGATGTGTGGGTTTTAGAGGTGCCCTGCCCTTTAAAAAAGACACACAAAGTCAGTTAACTGGCAGAGCCTGTTCCTCTCACAAAAGATCTGTTTACATGCACCGTGCCTCAACCAAAACAACTTTCAGAGGACCTTAGAAGAATTGTAGAGATGCATGAAGCTGGAAAAGGCTACAACAGCATTTCTAAAGACCTGAGTGCTCATCAGTCCACAGTGACAGAAATTGTCTACAAATGGAGGAAATTCAGTACCGTTGCTACTCTCCCTAGGAGTGGACATCCTGCAAAGTTCAAACTAAGAACACAATGTGTAATGCTGAAGGAGGGTAACAGCAACAGACTTGCAGAAATCTCTAAAACTTACTAAAGTCTCGTTCATGTGTCCACTCTAAGAAAAACACTGACCAAGAATGGTGTTCTTGGAAGGACACCAGAGGAAACCACTGCTCTCCAAAAAAAAACATTGCTGCATGTCTCAAGTTTGCAAAAGACCACCTGGATGTTCGACAAAGCTTCGGGAACAATGTTCTATGGACAGATGAGAAAAAAAGTTGAACTTTTCAGCAGAAATGCATATTGCTATGTTTGGAGGAAAACGGGTATTGTACACGAACACCCAAACCTCATCTCAATTGTGAATCATGATGAAAAGAGCATCATTGTCTGGGGCTGCTTTGTTGCCTCAATGCCTGGACAGCTTTCTATTGTTGAAGGAACAATGAATTCAAAATTGTATCAAGACATTTTACAGGAGAATGTCAGGGTAAGCAGTCCTTCACCTGAAATTTAATAGAAGTTGAATAATGCAACAAGACAATGATCCAAAAGACAAGAGTAATTCAACAACAGAATGGTTTAAATAGAAGAAAATTCGCGTTTTGGAATGGCTGAGTCAAATTCCTGACCTTAATCCTATCAAAATGTTGTGGAAGGACCTGAAGTAAGCAGTTCATGCAAGGAAATCCACCAACTTCCCAGAGTTGAAGCCCTTTTGTAAGGTGAAATGGCCTAAAATTACTCCAAGCCGATGTGCAGGACTGATCAAGTTACCAGAAATATTTGGTTGAAGTTGTTGCTATACAGGGGGTCACACCAGTTACTGAAAGCAAAGATTCATACTTTTTCCAACAAATATATGTAATATTGGATCATTTTTCTCAATCAATAAATGAACAAATATAATGTTTTTGTGTTTATTTATTTAATTGGATTCTCTTTAGTTTTAGGACATGTGAAGATCTGATCACAGTTTAGGTCATATTTATATAGAAATTCTATAGGGTTCACAAGCTTTCTAGCACCACTGTAATTGGGACACACTGGAAGCAATACATTTTGGCCCGATTAATTGGCTATCCCAATTAGCTGAAGTTTCATGGAAATCGTTAATTAGTTACATGTTCTTTTTCATACATTTTTAGTTATGTATATAAATTAAATGAGAACAAATTAGAACACTAACAACACTACCACAGTATCACAAAACTGTCGTTCTTGACAAAGGAATTCATCTACATTGTCTTTTAATTGACTGTAAATGGAAAAAAAAATCAGCTCGGACACCTAGAGCAGATAATGGACTACCTTCATATAATGCTTTTGACAATTGCGTCCTCCAAATCTTCATTTTCATTGTAACATTCAAATTCATCGTTCCTAACGCAATGAAATCCTTTCATTTTCATTCCTAGCCATTTCTCGCATCTCCAAGCCTGAATGCTTGAAACCACAGTGAGAAACAGTTCTGCATTGTCTTACTACTTATTTCTCATGAAATATCAGTGATAAAAATCACTACTTTTTGAACACAAATACATGCAACTGATGCTATTTAAAAACTATTCACACAAAGCCCAGTATAGTACTTAACCGCCACAGAAGTGCACGCGACTGACTCAAGTTAGAAACTTTGGTAAATCTTCTCTCCCACTTAAGTGGCATAGTGCCCCAAATAAACAAAGAGAATCCCAGCAATTTTCTCAATTCCGTTTTTGTTCTTTAAGTACTGTCCCACATGTGGCTGCCCTGATTAACCAATGACCCAATTAACCAGAGTGAGTGAGTGAGTGAGTGTGCGCATGCATGCGTGATGCAAGTTAAATATAGTGGTCCAGAGGAAAGTTGTTTCATTTGGGGATGGACACACACACGCACAAATATATAAAAATATAAAAAAAACACACACACACACACACATATATATTTCCTCTGGACCACTATATTTAACTTGCATCACGCATGCATGCGCACACTCATTCACTCTGGTTTTTTATTTATATATATATATATATATATATATACACACACACACACATATATATATAGGCCCCAGGCTCTTAAGTTAAGCCAAATGGTCTGTTCTTTCTAAACAGTAATGACACCTTACAAACTGCAAGAAATGCCAGAAAAGATCAAGTAAATTTGAAAATTTTAGCACCTGCTTGCAAGCATGCATCATAGGACAAATTTGAACCAGTGACAAATTTAACACATTTGGGGCCATTTGCATCTCGCTTCAGAAATATCAAAGAGAAATGTACAAATGTAAGGGAATAACCAAACTTTGACAGCACTTAAAAAAACAAGACATTTGGGGATTTTATTGCACAGCCTAAACTGTGACTGATATCTGAACTTCGAAAACCTCCGATAGCCAAAAATATGAACATATATAGGCATGTCTTAGATGTTTCTCGGAGTTAAATAATCAAAGATGAAGATGATTGTGGTAGTAAACACTCTTATAGAAATACTATACAAGGAGACTTTCCAGTGCTGGTAGAAACAGTGCTGAATCTCAAACGATATATTCCAGATCACAAGTGGAAAATTACAGAAGTGTATTTGAATGGGACAAAATAACTGGAACACTCACAAACAGGTTTTAGCTGATTTGTTAAATTAATCAGAAAGGTGTAGATGAGTGCTTTCTTTCTTCAAGAAGTTTATATTCTTGTTCATGACCATTTTAAAGAGCAGCTTTTGATGGCATGACCACATCCTGAAACATGGAGAAAACAGCCAAGATTCCTGGACTTGGTCCTTTTGAAGACTACCTGAAACAAAAACTAGGCTGATATTGCACAACATATAACAGGTTACTGCAGTGAGTATGGAAATATAATTGACTAAGAAAGATATCAAACAATGGAAATGGATGATGATTTTGCAATGAAAGGGGGCATCAGACAATACATGACAATGTTTCATGAAATGGTTAATCGGGCTAACTGCTTAAATCAAATGAACACCAATAAGAACCTGAGAGAAACTAAATATCAAACAATAAAATTAACAAAAATACATATGCATACTTAAGACAAAATAAAGCTATAGAGAGAAAGACAGTGGACTGAAGCAGTTGACAGCAAATGAGAAATGGGTGAAACGTTTGAAAAGGAGCACTAAATCTTGTGTCCATTTTTGCCACTGACACCTTATCTGTACATTGTTTATAGCACAAATGAAAAATTAATTAAGTGAGCATGTGAACCAGAAAGGGCTATATATTCCTGCTGGATAACTAATAAACATTTGTTGATGTTGATTATGAATATGATGCAGAACTACATAAAAATTTGTTTAGTTACGCATGATGCCACAAGTTGGGGGGGAGGGGGGTTTAGAATTACTTAGACTAATACTAATGCCTAGCTCAGTTATTGGAAACATGAGAAAATGGTGGCACCCAGAAGTAAACGTGGAACCTTCTCCCTGGATTCAAATAATTTAACATCCAGTTCATCGAGACATATAATACAGTTAAACATGATATCATTATAGTCTCTGGGAAGAAAACAAACACAAGAAATGGAAGTAATATGGGAACAGGGTTTGATGGGCCAGCACACAGATGCCTCACAGTTTTTCTGGGAATTTGCAAGAGACAGCTTAAACAAGTACAGTTTTAAATGAAAAAAACAATTGATTCATGATCTGTCCTGGTGTTTTAAAATTGCTACAGTAATGGAATAGCATTGTAAAGATCCTTAAAGCAAATGTAACATTAATTGTACATTAAAGTCATACAAGTCATAAACTACAGACGTCAGTCACGTCAAGAATAATGTGAAGTAAACAATGTGCTTAAACAACTTGTTTAAAACTTGAAAGGTATAAAAGGCAAAGCATTAATTTAGACTGTGGGACTGGGGTATGTTGGAAGCAAACCGACACTCTTGGACAGGATAACTACAATAAATCTTCCAGGAATCTGCTAACGAATCATGTACTTGAAACAATTAGGCTAGAACACTGATTAAGAAATACGAAGAAGGGTTTGAAACAACTAAAAGACAATGTTATTGAAGCAGCAACATTTACTACATACTTCAGAATCAGTAGCAGAGACATAAAGTAATAAATGTAACAGAAAATGCTTTTTTGAGAAGAGGGTTAAGATTGCTCTGGGAGTTAGTTGTTGGCAGGTAAGATCAGAAACAAAAAGATGCCCAAAAGTATCTTTCCAGGATGCAATGGCATTCATTGAACAACAGAGTAAGTGGAAGCCTCAAAGAATCAGTCTGATAACTTGCTTTGCTGCATACGTATACAGCTCAGAAAAAAGAGGTCCCAACTAGTCCATGCCAACCAAGATCCCCTCCTCCTTCAAGTTTCTCTCTCCCCGCTCCCCATCTTTCAAATCTACTCCTCAGCTTTTTTTCTCCAGCCCTGCCGAAGGGTTTCGGCCTTGAAATGCCAACTCTACCTTTTCCAAAGATGCTGCCTGGCCTGCTGAGTTCCTCCAGCATTTTGTGTGTGTTGCTTGAATTTCCAGCATCTACAGATTTTCCCTTGTTTATAAGTTTTTGTCTCTGTTTGGTCCACATATTTCTAAACCTTTTCAATCCACGAACCTAAGTACCTTCTAAATGTTGTCAATATACCTGCCTCAACTACTTCCTATGACAGCTCATTCCAGATAATGAACACCATCAGTCAGAAATTTGCCCCTCCGGTTCCTAGTAAAACAAACAAACAAACACAAACACACACCTTTAAACCTGTGCCATCTAGTTCTTGATTCCCCAATCCTAGGTACAAGACTATGCAATTTCACCCTATTTCATACATCTCTGCAATACCCCCTCAAGCTCTGAAACTGCAATGAAAAAACTCCACCAAACCTGCTCAACCTCCCTCCATAACTTGAGTCCTAACAACATCCTTATAAACCTTGTCTGCATTTTTTCCAGCTCAATGGCATCATTCCTTTAGCAGGGTGACCAAACCTGAATATAGTATTTCAATTATGTCCTCACCAACACCTCGCATATCTGCAAGATAACATCTCAGCTTCTATACTCAAATATCCTGACAGGTGTAAGCCAACATGCCAAAAACTGTTTCCACCATCTATCTGCAACACCAACTTCAGGGAACCATGTCCTACGTCCCCTGTTCTGTAAATCACCCCAGGGCTGTACAGTCAATGAGGGTTCTTCCCTCATTTACCTTCCCAAAATACAACACCTCACACTACAGGCATTTCATATTGTGTGGTATGAGATTACAAGTTTACCCCTCCACTGGATAAAGCACTGAGTGGAATGACAGAGTTATAGAATCAAATGGTCTTCTGCATTGCCAAATGACCAAAGTGACTGTAATTATAAAGCAGTAAATACCATTCAGGCTGGCAAGTCACATTGAGTAAATACCTGAAGATAATGGATATCGAGGAAGGGAGTCAGAAGATTTACTGGGAGAGAAGAGAGATGACAAGCAGTGTCATGCGTACATTCAAAACTGAAAAAGGATTATTGAAAAAACAGCAAGTTTCGTCAGCTGGGAAGTACTAATCAAGGTTAATTAGCAAGTTTGAATGTGTCGAATTTCTCCAAAGTGTGAGCTTGATCATTACAACGGGACAGAAAAATCAGACCAGTACCATCTGGTGATTTTAGCTGAGAAGTTGATAAGTGGAAGAAACTCATCAAGAGGTTGGAGAAAATACGATGGTATTTTTTTTTAACTTGAGGTAGCTGTTATGAAGCATGTCACAGCAGAACGAATTCCCTGTCCAACTGAATAAGGCAGATTTGATTTGTGTAATTGAAGTAACAAAACTCATATGAGCAGTCTATTGCCTTTGAGTTAGTGTATTTAGAGAAAGAAAACATGTACCACTGTAGGTTTTTATGGCAGTATAAGAACTCAGAAATATTAACAAATAACACTGGACAACAAAGATTTTGCTTCTTGAATACCTTTAGGCGTATCTTATGAATTTTGGGCTACTGATCATGATAATTACCACGAAATTTCCCTTTCACGCACCAGTTTTTAAAATAAGTTTATGTTTATTATTTCAATTCATAATTCAAGTCAATTAAAATGTTGCCTACAATTTAAGCTGGCAAGTTTCCTATCTTGTCCAGGCGTGCTTAGGCGGCGTGGCTGCTGCATGGCAGGACAGGTTTTAGTAATAATTATTGGGTTCAGGACTGTAAGGATGGAATTTGCTATCACCAAGCACAAAAATTTCTATGAAGGATTTTGCTATTTGAGACAGATGCTTCCCAGAAATAACTGATGCCAAGATTAAGGAAAGTATTTTTGTTGGTCCACAAATCAATCAGGTCACCAATGACAGGCAATTTGAAGAATTTCTAGTGGGACCGGAGAAAATCACATGGAGGCATTCAAGGAAGTTGTTGAAATTTTTCTCGGCATCTACAGAGCACTAAGCTACATCAAGCTGGTTGAAAGCATGCTTCAAGCATATAAAACCATGAAATGCAACATGTCACTAAAGATTCATTTTCTGCATTCCCATTTAGACTTCTTCCCTGCAAATCTCGGTGCTGTTAGTGACGAGCATGGTCAAAGGTTTCACCAGGACATTGCAGTCATGGAGAAAAGATACCAGGGCAACTGGAATCCATCAATGCTGGTGAATTATTGTTGGACACTTAAGCGAGAAGCCTCAGACACTGAGTACAAATGAAAATTATTAACAAAATATGTTTAACTTAGTTGAACTATTGCAAAGCATCAGCACCATTATGCAATTAAACACATTATATTCAATAAAACATAACTTGTTGTTTCTCCAAATTCCTACGTGATACAAGTAGTCTGAAATCATATTTGTGTTTATCTTCAAGCAGTCCATCATAAACAAAAAAAAATTCTGAGGAAGCACACTTTTGAAAAAATTTGTTGTCCAGTGTAATACAAGGATAATATTGAGAGATTAATACACACAAAATGCTGGAGGAGCTCAGTAGGCCAGGCAGCATCTATGAAGAAGAGTAAACAGTTAATGTTTCTGGCTAAGACCCTTAATCAGGACTGGGGGAGAAAAAAGGCCAGAGTAAGAACACAAACACGAGGAATTCTGCAGATGCTGGAAATTCAAGCAACACACATCAAAGTTGCTGGCGAACTCAGCAGGCCAGGCAGCATCTCTAGGAAGAGGTACAGTCGACGTTTCAGGCCGAGACCCTTCGTCAGGACCAACTGAAGAAAGAGCTAGTAAGAGATTTAAAAGTGGGTGGGGGAGGGGGAGATCCAAAATGATAGGAGAAGACAGGAGGGGGAGGGATGGAGCCAAGAGCTGGACAGGTGATTGGCAAAAGGGGTATGAGAGGATCATGGGAAAGGAGGCCCAGGGAGAAGGCGAGTCTGAGTCAAGATGTGGTCGAAAAGTTGAAGAGCCGAAGAAATTACAGATGGGGAGCAGTGAGAGATGGTTTCACTGAACTCCCGTCGAAGAGAAGATTTAAACTTCTTCAGTGTAGGCATCACCGGAAGAGGCTTTGCAGTAGTGAATTTAAAAACACAAACACGAGGAATTCTGCAGATGCTGGAAATTCAAGCAACACACATCAAAGTTGCTGGTGAACGCAGCAGGACAAAGGGTCTCGGCCTGAAACGTCGACTGTACCTCTTCCTAGAGACGCTGCCTGGCCTGCTGCGTTCACTAGCAACTTTGATGTGTGTTGTCAGAGTAAGACGTTGGGGGGAGGAGAGGAAGGAGTGCAAGGTAGTCGGTGATAGGTGAAACCTGGAGAGGGAGAGGGGTGAAGTAAAGAGCTTGGAAGCTGATAGATGAAAGAGATAAAGGGCTGTAGAAGGGGGAATCTGATAGGAGAGAACAGAAGGCCATGGAAGAAAGGGAAGGGGCAGGCACACCACATCTGCAGATTTTCTCGTTTGTGAATTTGGGAGATTACTTGTTTCAAATGAATAGTCAAATCAAGTCACCTTTTATTGTCATTTCGACCATAACTGCTGATACAGTACACAGTAAAAATGAGACGTTTTTCAGGACCATGGTGCTACATGAAACAATACGAAAACTACACTGAACTACAAAAAAAAAACACAAGAACTACACTAGACCACAGACCTACCCAGGACTGCATAAAGTGCACAAAACAGTGCAGGCATTACAATGAACAATAAACAAGACAATAGGCGCAGTAGAGTGCAGTAGGTTGGTGTCAGTCCAGGCTCTGGGTATTGAGGAGTCTGACAGCTTGTGGGAAGAAACTGTTATATAGTCTGGTCATGAGAGCCCGAATACTTCGGTGCCCTTTGCCAGATGGCAGGGGGAGTAAGAATTTGTATGAGGGGTGCGTGGGGTCCTTCATAATGCTGTTTGTTTTGCGGATGCAGCGTGTGGTGTAAATGTCTGTAATGGCAGGAAGAGAGACCCCGATGATCTTCTCAGCTGACCTCACTATCCGCTGCAGGGTCTTGAGATCCGAGACGATTCGATTTCCGAACCAGGCAGTGATGCAATTGCTCAGGATGCTCTCAATACAACTTCTGTAGAATGTGGTGAGGATGGGGGGTGGGAGATGGACTTTTCACACCCTTCGCAGTAAGTAGAGACACTGCTGGGCTTTCTTTGCTATGGAGCTGGTGTTGACGGACCAGTTGAGATTCTCCACCAGGTGCATACCAAGAAATTTGGGGCTCTTAACAATCCCTATGGAGGAGTCGTCGATGTTCAGTGGAGAATGGTCATTCCGTGTCCTCCTGAAGTCAACAACCATCTCCTTTGTTTTGTTCACATTCAGAGACAGGTTGTTGGCTCTGCACCAGTCTGTTAGCCGTTGCACCTCCTCTCTGTACGTTGACTCATCGTTCTTGCTGATGAGACCCACCACGGTCGTGTCATTGGTGAACTTGATGATGTGGTTCGAGCTGTGTATTGCAGCACAGTCGTGGGTCAGCAGAGTGAACAGCAGTGGACTGAGCGCACAGCCCTGGGGGGCCCCCGTGCTCAGTGTGATGGTGTTGGAGATGCTGCTTCCAATCTGGACTGACTGAGGTCTCCCAGTCAGGAAGTCTAGGATCCAGTTGCAGAGGGAGGTGTTCAGGCCCAGTAGGCTCAATGTTCCAATTAGATTCTGATGAATGATTGTGTTGAATGCTGAATTGAAATCTATGAACAGCATTTAAACATACGTGTCTTTTTTGTCCAGGTGGGTTAGGGCCAGGTGGAGGGTGATGGCAATGGCATCGTCTGTTGAATGGTTGGGACGGTACGGTGAGGGGGGCAGCAGGGTCTTGATGTGCCTCATGACGAGCCTCTCGAAACACTTCATGATGATGAATGTGAGTGCAACGGGATGGTAGTTGTTGAGGCAGGACACTGAAGACTTCTTCGGCACGGGGACGATGGTGGCGGCCTTGAAGCATGTAGGAACAATGGTGCTGCTCAGAGAGATGTTGAAGATGTCAGTGAGAATCTCTGCTAGCTGGTCTGCACATCCTCTATGAGCACTCTGCCAGAAATATTGTCTGGTCTAGCAGCCTTCCGGGGGTTGACCCTGCACAGGGTTCTCCTCACATCGGCCACAGTTAGACACAGCACCTGGTCATTTGGAGGAGGGGTGGTCTTCCTCGCAGCCACATCATTTTCCACCTCAAAACGAGCGTAGAAATTGTTCAATGCATCTGGGAGGGAGGCAACACCAGCACAGGCAGGTGGTGTTGTCTTGTAGTTGGTGATGTCCTGAATGCCCTTCCACATGCGCCGCGTGTTGCCGCTGTCCTGGAAGTGACTGTGGACTTGCTGGGTGTGTGCACGCTTTGCCTTTCTGATGGCCCGGGACAGTTTGGCCCTCGCTGTTGTTAGGGTTGCCTTGTCGCCTGCTCTGAAGGCAGAGTCACGGGTCCTCAGCAGCGCACACACCTCCGCAGTCATCCATGGCTTCTGGTTAGCGCGTGTAGTGATGGTCTTGGCCACAGTGATGTCATCAATGCACTTGCTGATGTAGCTAGTCACTGGTACCGTCTACTCCTCTAAGTTGGTAGAGTCGCCATCGGTTGCAGCCTCCCTGAACATGTGCCAGTCAGTGTGCTCAAAGCAGTCTTGAAGAGCAGAGATGGCTCCTGCTGGCCAGGTTTTCACCTGCTTCTGAACTGGTCTGGAGCGCCTGACGTGCGGTCTGTATGCTGGGATTTGCATAACAGAGATGTGGTCTGTGTAACCGAGATGGGGGCGGGGCTCTGCCCGGTATGCGTCAAAAGGGAAGGGGGATAGCTAACGAAAGTAGATGGTAAGTGATACATGGAGTCCTCTGGAAGAATGTAGTCTGGTCAATAACCAATAATTCACTGTAGAATGGATTCTAGTTAACTGGGACACATCAGGACCAGCACATTTTAGCTCAATTAAGTGCTTGTCCCAATTCGCCTAAGTTTCATGGAAATAGTTAAAAAGGTATTAAAAAAAAAGACAAGCTACCACTTAGCTGAATAAAAATTACGTATATAAATAAAATACAGAACAAATTAAAACACTACCAATACTACAATACATTAAAACTATGTATTAGTTCCAAATAGTTATCAATTGAAGAACTTATCCAGTATATGCTGCCATGTTCTTTTGATTGACTAAATGAAGGAAATCAGAGCAGATACCCAGTGGATAATGGACAGCTTTCAAACAATACTTTTGACTACTGCATCTTTCAAATCTTCATTCGCATTGTAACGTTCAGGATGATTGTTGATACCTTCAAACTCTTCGTATTTTCTTACTTTAGTAGTCGCCAACCGGTCGATCGTGATCAACCAGTCATCTTTCCCAGTAGATCCCAAAAAAAAGAAAAATAAATACACAAATACTGTTGTAATGTGAGCATTACAAGTAATACTAATTAGGATAATGATAATATAGCAATACTTCCGCTACTGAAAGCTGTTTGTAAAGAGAGATTGTTTCCGGATTGCGGGTTTTTAGTTCCGTTCTTTCTGCCCAGTGCGCACGTGTGTAGCTCCCCCGCCATGCACCACAGTAGAAAAGACCGGAAGTAAAACCCCGCAACCCGGAAATACTATCATAATTAGTATTAGTTATTTTTACAATGCTCACATTACAACACCTTTAATTCTATGTTTCATTATTTAATTTTATTTCAACATGAAAAATAAATGAATAAAAATTGACGCTGCACTCAGTGTGATGACTGGGGCTGAATACTTTCTGCTAGTTCCCTGAAATTTGGCTCATAACTACAGACAGTCAGTCTGAGACAGTCTGTGAGGTGTCTGTCAGTAAGATAGCTTCTGTACTTAGATTTCATCATTTTCATCTGTTGCAGCACAGTACCCTCGCAAACCTCCTGACAGACTGAATATTTGAATGGACAGTTTCCTTTGTTAGACTGCATGTTGAATCTGCCATGTTTTTCAGGTGTTTTGTATTGGTAAACTGTTACTGAGACACTAGTATAAGTTTCAGAGGTACGCAAGATAATGACACCACTGTTTTTTGTTTCCCAGTCCTTTTACATTTGGGGAATGTTGGAATTTAAAGGGGGAGGAGTATTGTAATGTGAGCATTATAAAGATAAGTTAATACCAATTAGGATAATGGTAACACTGTATAGCAATACACTTGCTACAGAAAGCTGTTTGTAAACAGAGGTTGTTTCCAGGGTTGCAGGGTTTTACTTCCGGTCTTTTCTGCGCACGTGTGTATAAGCCCCTCCGCCGCATTGGTTTTCCCGTCCCAGATAAAGTTGTTCCTTTGGACATGAAGTTGTCAGTGGTCCTTTTTCAAAGTAGAAGTTACTACAAAAGGTATGAAGTATTGTATTATTCTTAAAGAAAGACAGCTTTGGACTGTTTGATACGCTGCTTACAGTGTTTTCTTGGTTGAATTAATTTGAAAGTTTGACAAAAGCATTTTATGTAATTCAAATACAATTAGCCCAAACAAAAGGCCTCAAGTTGGAAGTACAATCTGAGTTGTTTTTTCTCTAAACAATTTAGTGGGTAGACCTTGCCTTTCACTAAGGCCAAGGTAGGGGATCTTGGGCTTAAAAAGGTTGGTGACCACTACCTTACTTGTTGAAGTACTGAAATGATTTCATTTTCACTCCCGGCTATTTCTGCCATCTCCAAGCCTGAATGCCTGATTTCACAGACAGCAAAACAATTCTGAATTGTCTGTCTATTTCTCACCAACTGTCAATAACAAAAATCTTTGCTTTTGAACACAAACACACACAACTGATACTATTTGAAAATTGTTTGCTCCAAGCATGATGTGGTGCTCCAATGCACATGGCTGATGCTAGTTAGAAATTGTTTGGTGTCAGTCTTTTGTCCTAATTAAGCAGCATAGTGTCCCAAATAAACAAATGGAATCCCGGCTATATTCTTCATTAGTTTTTGTTTTTTTATGAATTGTCCCAAACAAGCGGCAGCCCCAATTAACTGATGGTCCAATTAACTGAAATCCCTGTATATTGGGCAAGAGAGTGCTCATCCATGGTATGTAACCTTAGAATTGAGGCCATTTGTAACTGAATTTATGATATAACAACTGTATGATGGGAGATTTCAGCTCTGCATGGCTTCCCTGGATATGTTCAAATTAGACAATGAATGAAGGAATGACGGAACAGAGAGATTATTGCATATGCATTGGGCAAATTAACCTACACAAGACTCAACAAGTACACCATTTTGCAACAGAAGATCACAAGATCACCAATGAAGCAGTTTTGTATAACCATGAAAAATTACAAAACAATCAGCCAAGCATTCTGTCACTTGCAACATTTTATACAGTCCATGAGCATGTTGCTTTCTCGGTATTGCACATACTCCCAAGGAAATTTTAAGCTCAATTCACTTTTCATTATTCCACTTTTCTGCAGAAGACATACAAAGTATTATTCCACTGTATACCTGGCACAGTAATACATAATGAACTTTTTACATTTGTGGCAACAAGCATCAATCATGTTAGAAGCTCTTGATGAAAATGATCTGTAAATTAATAATTGAACTAAAATACCTAGGCATGTGCCCATAAGTAGAAATTGTTATATACGAAGCTCTAAATTATACAAAGCAAATGATACACTTGGTATTTTGCATATTCTTGGCTCATGAAAGACAACTGTTCTAGCATGAATAAATACTATACTGATCCAAACATTCTCTTTAGGCTACGACCACACTACGCTAGATAATTTTGAAAACGCCAGTTTCGAGTAAAAATGACAGGCGTCCACACTAAGCGTTTTTCAAAATATCTCTGTCCACATTAGACGTATATTTCGGCGAATCTTCTCCTACTGGGCATGCGCAGGACACACAGAAAACAAGCGAAGAGGAAACGGTATACTTGGTACGTGTTTGTCCAGTTACAGAGTAGAAAAACTTAAAAGGAATTGTTCTTGGCTCTCGCGCAGGAGGACTTAAAAAACTAAAGAAAAAAACAAATACTGGAGCGTATGGAGGCAACTGACAGAGAGTTCATGGACAGCATGACCTGCTGACGACGAACATTGAAAAACTGAATAACTCTGTTGCATTAATAAAGCACCTTGTTCAATGTATAAAATATGTCTGCATCAGTGTTATCTTGTATTTCCGTACAATGTTACATTAAGCCATTACACATCTATTGTCAGAGAAGTACTTGTATAAATAGGTAAACCACCTTGGTTCTTGATCCTCCAAAATATTCCGCATGGAATTTAAACTGGAGGTGGCGGAGGGTGTTTTCTGTCCTTACCTTCGTACAAGCAAGGACAGAAAACAGGATAAAGTGAGTATACTTATTTATTCAGTAAGCAATGGGTCGAAGTATTTGGTGAGTACATTTCTAACTCTTCTGGCTTCAGTCTCATTGCCCTCTGTTCTGAAATTGTTAGGTTCTGCGAAGTGCAGAATCAAATACCGCTGTGATGATTGTACGCTCTAGTATCAATTGGGGGGGGGGAGAGAGAGAGAGGGAGGGGGAGGGGGAGGGGGAGGGGGAGGAGGAGGAGGAGGAGGAGAAGAAGAAGAAAATGCAATGCCGTGCTGCTGCCATCTGTTGTGGCACGTCATGACAGCGGCTTTAAAAAGCTCCGTTAACCATGTCCTCACCACAACGGATATTAGGCATTTTCAGATTTATTCACTCTGGAGACCGTTTCTGAAAATCTCTGTTTTCAGGGGATGAAAACGCCGTTTTAGTGTGGACAGAGGGTCAAAACGAAGAGAAAAAGCTTCGTTTTCAAAATTATCCGGCGTAGTGTGGACATAGCCTAGGCGTTGCACATTCAACTTTTAGGAACTTGAAAGGCCTTTGAATTGTGGACATATTCCCATGCAGTAACTTTTTCCAAATTTTCTAGATTCCACAGTAATTAGGTTCTGCAATCCCCAACTTGTTTATTCTCCTTTCAACTATCTAAATTAAAATGCCTTCTCAGATTCAAGACAATTAATAGTTTTAAAAAAAAACAAACCATACTTAATTGAAGTCAATAATACATTTACTATCCTATATTTTTTGTCTTTTTACAAACACACCATTGCCACTCTCTCCAGTTGTTGATGATGGTAGTCAATGAATAAACTATAAATACTTAAAATACTCTGCTCTCCAAGACAGTTAGTTGCCTGCTCAGGCAGCCCTAAGGGAGCAAGGACGATATAGGCTTTGAGGATTCTGAGGTGGTTAATCAAGCCAACAGAGGGAAGGGAGACACTTTCAGATGGGACAGGTCATGGGTAGGTAATTAGTAAAATAGTCATCTCCTTCCACTGATTCTGCAAGACCTCCATGTATCTGACACATGGCCTCCAGGTTCTTGTCATGGGTTACAAGTTCCAGGAAGTTGTGGAAATATTGCATCTGTTCAACAAGGCTTTGAGCAAATTTTTAAACTTTTATTTATCTGTATGACCACTTCTTGCTACAACAGTATCTACTTTGGTAAACTGACATCTGATATGCAAAAGGCACATTGCAGCTGACTGAGTGTGACTAAGACCTCAAAACTACAGATATAGACTTAGCAGAGAGTAATGATACTTGCTCATTTGTCCTTTCATTAAATTTGGAGGATTTTGCAGAGACAACGATGGCGCTATAATCCAACATCTTGACATGCCGGCTGCCAATAATCCAAATCTCAGGAAAAACAAGCAAAGAAATCCCTGCTGCCCAGTAGACCATGAGTTTAATATCGGGTTTGAAGTCTTAATCTTCAAATACCCTCTCCTTAAATGACTAAAGACTGTGCAAGTACATTGAAAACAATGGCAAGTTTCATCATCAATATCTACCTTTTCCAAAAAGGGGCTTGAGCATATTAAATGCTACACTTTTACCTAGCCCTTGACATCAATCTTTATTGAGATGGCAAAATAGTCCAATAAAATCTTTTGTCTTGTAGACGTTGAATTCAAGTGTGTTCAATAAGTATCATCTATACACTGCAATTCCATAACCAAGTAATTTTAATGGAGTAAATTTGGTTCTGGAACATAGTTGCTACAGGATGAACAGTTTACCATTAGTTCTGGAGATCTGCTCCAGCACTGCAGTTTTTTGGATACAAGGTACAACACTACAAGCAGAAATTTTGAAAGAAATGTTGAGGCAATGATGGGGTCTTGATTGACATCAATCTTCACTGGTTCTGCTGTAGACTCATTGACTAACATCATGAACTCACGTCATTATGAAACAAGCACAATATAGAGATGAGCTCCTGTGGCAGCACAGCCGGAGAAGGTTCAAGGAAGATTTAAAATGGATTTGAGAAGTTTAGTTAGAGCAAGATTATCTAGACTATTTGTAACTTGTAAATGAAGATGGAAGATTTATACTAAGATCCGGAAGAACTTATTTCTATTTCTAGAAGTCAAAGACTAGAGGACATAAACTGAAATTAATAGGATGAGAATCAACAACTCAGAGCTGCATAATGGAATTAGTCTCAAATACGCTTTTGGCTGGCATAGACACAATCATTGCTTCTTTTGCTGTACACTTCTGTGAGAGGTTTACTACTTCCAAGCTCACAGTATCTATTGCAAGAGCAATAGTCTGACATAAAGAACTGTGCAAATTTTCTCCAAAACAAAATCACACAGAAAAGTGACATTCCAGAGCCATAATGCTCTGTTCCAATCCTGTAGTTTCCAAAGCTACACCTAAAATATCAGAATCACCATTCCCCAGGTATACTGCAGCAAACTGAGGTGTTTCCAACTTGATTGTGTGTAGGGTATCAGAAGATAAATCAATCAATTAAAACCATTAGAGGTAAAGTGGCAAAGCTACAGGGTGTAACTAAGTTTAAAGAAAAGTTTGCACCTCACCTTCCATTTGTAGCTTGCAACTGGACTTGTATCCAATCTCTTTACTGTGGAGGGCTCAGGAAAAGCATCCTGCATTTCAAGCAAAACATCACAAATACACACATTATAAACAGGAACATGTTATAAACACGTATTGACTGGGACTCCCATACTATAAAAGGAGTAGATGAGATTGTCAAATATGTTCTAAAAAGTTTCCTTAATCACTATGCAGAAGCTCCAACAAGAGAATGTATGAGACTTGATATATTATTAGGGAACGAGACAGGGTAGGTGACAGAAGTTTGTGTGGGGGAACACTTTGCCATTTGTTTCAAGGCAATGTAGGGTTCTCAGTAATATTAGCTGCTAACTGCTAATAATGAAATGGCTTCTCTGTAATGTTAACTGATGAGGTAAGGTTCTCTGAAGCAACATGCTTGGGTTATTATTAGTGATAACGGGACTTGTATTCATTTGCTAACCAATGGAAGAGATGTTATTCTTTCTGTGTGAAAGCTGTTAGTTTGCGCAGCTTGGGGTTTTTTTCAGAGAGGAAGAACGCAGAGGAAGGACGTGCTGGTCGCGCTCTGGTAGACCACCATGGTTGGTCCCAGTCGGAGGGTCGAGGAGTTCGGAGGAGATCGAATGGTGGGGAGAAGGCTCCAGTAATTGAGCTCCAACGTTGTGCACAAATTGGTTGAACTCTGATAAGTTTGGCGCCTTTTTCTTTTCCTTTTGTATTTGTATCTCTATTAACCACATAGTCACATTAAGATTTATAAAGTGTAAGCAGTTACTTGTACCTTGTGTGCTGTCTGATATTTTATGTGTGAGTTTGTACCGGGGTGCATTACACAGCATCTATGCAAACGTGAGACACAGTTTGGCAAGCGGACGGGGTACCCCCTAGACAAACGTGAGTCGATAGCCCTAAGCGTCACAGTAATTATGGGAAAGGGTGGGTCTGATTCTTGGATTGTGATTCTAAATTGAAGACAGGCCAATTCTGATAGCATCAGAAAGGATCTAGCAAGTATGGACTAGTACATGTTGTTTTCTAGCAAAGGTGGCTTAGTAAATGGGAGGCCTTCAACATGAAATATTGTGAGTACCAAGCTTGTATGTGCAGTCAGAATAAATGGCAAGGATAACAGGTTTAGGAAACCTTAGTCTTCAAGAGATATTGAGGCCCTGGTTAAGAAACAAAAGGAGGTGCATAGCAGGATTTGGCAGGCAAGAACAAATATGAGAGATCTGGAGTATAAGAAATGCAAGAGAACACTTATGAAATCAGGAGGGCTAAAAGGGATGGGGTTGCTCAAGCAGACAAGGTGCAATAGAATTCTACGGGCTTCTACAGATATATGTTAGAGCAAAAAGATTGCAAAGGACACAATTAGTCCTCTGGAAGATCATAATGGTAATCTATGTGTGGAGCCAAGAGATGGGAGAGATCTTAAATGGAATTTTTGCATCTGTGGGAGGTTGGTCAAGAAGGTTCAGTCACTTGGCATTCAAGATGAGGGAGTAAATTGGATTAGACATTGGCTTTGTGGGAGAAGCAAGAATGCTAGTAGGTGGTTGCTGCTCTGAGTGGCCTGTGACTAGTACCTCAGGGATCGGTGCTGAGTCCAGTGTTGTTTGTCATCTATATCAATGATCCGGATGACAATGTGGTTAACTGGATCAGCAAATTTTCAGATGACACCAAAGATTAAGGGTGTAGTAGACAGAAAGGAAGATCATTAAAGTTTGCAGCAGGATCTGCACCAGCTGGAAAAACAGCAGATGGAATTTAATGCAGACAAGTGAGAGGTGTTGCATTCTGGAGAACCAACCAGGGTACATAGTGATCTGTAGAGCATTGAGGAGGGAGGTAGAAAAAAGGGATCTAGGAATACAGGTTCATAATTCAGTGAAAGTGGCATCACTAGTTGATAGGGTCGTAAAAAACACTTTTTGGACATTGGTTTTCATAAATCAAAGTAATGAGTACAGGAGTTGTGATGTTATGGTGAAGTTGTATAAGACATTGGTGAGGCATAATTTAGAGTATTGTGTGCAGTTTTCGTGCCTAACCACAGGAAAGATGTCAATAAGATAGAAAGAGTACAGAGAAAATGTACAGGGATGCTGCACAGACTGGAGGACCTAAGTTATAAGGAATAAGTTAGAACTTTATTCGCTAAAATGTAGGAGATTGAGGGGAGATTTGATAGCGGTATACAAAATTATGAGAGGTATAGATGCGGTAAGTGCAAGCAAGCTTTTTCCACTGAGGTTGGGCGAGACTACATCTAGAGATCATAGATGTCAAGGATGAATGGTGAAATGTTTAAGGGGAACACAAAGGGAAATGTCTTCACTCAGAGTGGTGAGTGTGGAACAAGTTGCCAGCGCAAGTGATAGATGTGACTTCAATATTCAAGAGAAGTTTGGATAAATACACGGATGGGAGGGGTATGCAGGTCCTTAGGACTAGCCGGTTTAAATGGTTTGGCACAGACTGGATGGGCCTAAGTTACTGTTTCTGTGTTGCAGTTTTCTGACTCTATAAACTTCCAGAATTCACAAAAGTGAATTTATTTGCTTCATCTAACTAGACTGTGTGATACAGTGCAAGTTTTGTGAACTGCAGTTATCTGCTCACATACAACAGGAATTCTGCAGATGCTGGAAATTCAAGCAACACACATCAAAGTTGCTGGTGAACACAGCAGGCCAGGCAGCATCTCTAGAAAGAGGTACAGTCGACGTTTCAGGCCGAGACCCTTCATCAGGACTAACTGAAGGAAAAGTTAGCAAGAGATTTGATTCAAAAAATCCATCCCCACCCATTGAAAATATTTAATTCATCTACCTAACACTAACCTTTTCTTCTTTGGGTGGTCGACCCCTTTTCCTTGTATTATGTTCTGAAATTTCTGCTACAGACAAATTTTGTCGATTGTCTTCAGATGAAATATGTTTGTTTCTATCTTCTGGTGAGGTAAGTGCAGATACCTAAAAAGTAATTAGCTTAAAATGAAAACGCACAGCAATAATCCAAAAATCTGCTAAACATTACCTTAAGTGGCATGGATTGTGAAAAATCACATTTCCGGACAATCTGTAAATCAACTCAGCCCGGACCATCCACTGATGTACTTTGTCTCATCCATTTGGAGTTTTGAAAATAACTCAAATGTGCTGGATTTTTAAAAATTAGCTCAAAGGTCATCAGCTACAGCACAAAGTCCCAGTATTGAGAGGCAAATGAATAAAATATTCTAACTACAGTTTCCTCTGCAGAGTTGGTGTGTGCCTGATAGACCAAACAGTACAGTATCAATGCTGAGAGCCTCAGTATCTCAGGGATACTTGGACATGCTAGATTTCCAGCATGCATCTAAATGAACTGAATATAGAGATGATTTTCATCACTTTCTCTATGCACTAAGTCAATGTACAAATAGACTTCATTATCAAACCAAGAGACTATTTTAAAAAAAAAGCACACTGCAAGTTGCACCCAGTCAATTTAAGATAAACAGCATTAACATGAAAATACTGCTAATATTGAAGAATTCCAAATGATCAATGAGTTTTGACTTTCACAGCTTATTATGAAATCTGAAAAATAAGATAAGGTGCCGCACAAGAGACTTAAAAATAAGGTACAGATGCATGGAGTTGGAAGAAGTGTATTGGCATGGATATTGGATTGGTTAACTAATAGAAGGCAGAGAGTTGGTATAAATGGGTGTTTCTCTGGTTGGCAGTCAGTGGTGAGTGGGGTGCCGCAGGGGTCGGTGCTGGGCCTGCAGATGTTTACCATTTACATTGATGATTTGGGAGAGGGGACTGAGTGTAGCGTAGCAAAATTTGCTGATGACACTAAACTGAGTGGAAAAGCAAATTGTACAGAGGATGTGGCGAGTCTGCAGAGGGATATAGATAGGTCAAGCGAGCGGGCCAAGGTCTGGCAGATGGAATACAACGTTGGTAAATGCGAGATCATCCACTTTGGAAGAAATAATAGAAGAGCAGATTATTATTTAAATGGTGAAAGATTGCATCATACTGTTGTGCAGACGGACTTGGGAGTGCTTGTTCATGAATCGCAAAAAGTTGGCTCGCAGGTACAACAGGTTATTAAGAAGGCAAACAGAATGTTGGCCTTCATTGCTATAGATTGAATTCAAGAGCAGGGAGGTCATGCTGCAACTATACAGGGTACTGGTGAGGCCACATCTGGAGTACTGTGTACAGTTCTGGTCTCCATACTTGAGGAAGGGTATACTGGCTTTGGAGAGAATGCAGAGGAGGTTCACCAGGTTGATTCCAGGGATGAAGGGGTTAACCTATGAGGAGAGTTTGAGTCGCCTCGGACTATACTCTCTGAAGTTCAGAAGAATGAGAAGGGATCATTTAGAAACATACAAAATTTTGAAAGGGATAGATAAGATAGAAGTAGGAAAGTTGTTTCCATTGGTAGGTGAGACTAGAACTAGAGGACATTGCCTCAAGATTCAGGGGAGATGATTTAGGATGGAGATGAGGAGAAACTGTTTTTCCCAGAGAGTGGTGAATCTGTGGAATTTTTTGCCCAGGGGAGCAGTTGAGGCTTCCTCACTAAGTATATTTAAGAAACAATTAGACAGGTTTTTACATAGTAAGGAAATTAAGGGTTATGGGGAAAAAGCAGGTAGATGGAGCTGAGTACACGGACAGATCAACCACGATCTTGTTGAATGGTGGGGCAGGTTCGATGGGCCGGATGGCCTACTCCTGCTCCTATTTCTTATGTTCTTATACATATTCCAATTATGGCCTTTCCAGTCATGCTTTCAAAGATAGAGCTTAAAATAGTTATCTTTAAGGTTCTCCATTGGCATTAAGTCAAGCTTAATACAGATATTAACAATTCCAAAAAGTATTCAGATCATAGAAAATAAAATTTTCTCAAAGGAAATATGGTATTTGTTATTTTTAAAAGATTTGTATTCACACTACAAACGACAAGCTATATTTTGAAGGGATTCTTGTTTTACACAAAGATTACAAGTCAATTTAGCGAACTAACTACAATGATACAATTCTATTCAATCCCTAAGCAAAATTAAATCAGATATTGTGCACACGAACTCACAATTTAGTCTTCAGGGAGGGATATACTCACTTTAGAGACACTGGACATGTGGGAAATAACTGAATTTATTATACCAAGAGCAAGAAGGAAGAAAACAGATGAAGGAAAACAGAAAATTTCTGTTGTTACAAATTGAGCAAATAGCTATCAATTTCAAAAAGCTAACGGAATGGAACACTAAGATGATTTATTTTCCACATAGTTATGACTACCATGGTTTCCAAAATACATTGAATTTTATTTAAAATACCAGCATACTAGTTACTTGGTTACTAAAGTTAACATACCTCAGAAATACAGGTTTATATTCACAATTAAAAAGATTTGACTGTTATAATATGCATAATAAAAATGATCAGGCAGAAAAGTCTTAAGAGAGGTGTACAAGATGATATGAGGTATAATTTTAAAGTGAATGTCGAAAATATAGGTGGGGGGATGCCAGAGGTAGGTGGAATACACTGCCGGTCATTGTAGTAGAGGCAGATGCATTAGGGACATTTAAGAGGCTCTTAGATTGGCACATGGTTGATAGAAAAATGGAAGGCTCTGTAAAAGGGAAGGATTAGATTGATCTTTGTGTAGGTTAAAAGGTCAGCACAACATCATAGGTCAAAGAGTCTGTACTGTGCTATAGTGTTTTATGTTCTAAAAGTCAGCTAAGTTATCAATCAGCAATTCTGTAGCTCACTGATTTGATCAACAACATACCAAAGATATAAAAGGATAATGCTCAGTAGATACCGCTGTGAAACAAAGCCTTAAATTTTAATACACCCGAGGCAGAGTGTGGTAAACTATTTTATTTGCCAACTCCATTTTAAAAATAAGTGGATTTTGAGAACAAAGTCTGAGGGGAAAAAGAAAGGAATTAGTCGCACATGGTAGTGGAGGAAATGGGAATAGATAACAAGAGACAAAGCCTGCTATTGAGGCAGTCAATTCCACGTGATGCCTACAATCTGCATAAAGGTTTCTTTTGAACACAACTGCAGATTTCTGCCAATCACCTTAAATGGGAGAAAATGTATTCAAAACTTCAGTTCCTTTACTCACTTGACCTCCTCTGCCTAGCTAATGGGAATAGACACCCCCCCCCACCACCAATATCCTATCCAAGTCAGTTCAGATCTAATATACATCAGATAAATTACCTCAAGCTTCTTCAAGGAAAATAACCTGAGATTTTCTAGACAAGCAGTGACAAACATTTTTGAGTACATGTGCCTAAATTGGCAATAGTCTTCTAAAACATTCTCTCATGTGCCATAATAATTTTGAGCAGATGATCAATGATTAATGAATTATTAATCATAATTATGGACTTTAAGGAAAAAGGAATGTTGCTTATTTACATTGTTTTACTATTAATAAAAGTATAACAGAAACAAATTGAAATAAATGAAGCATTTTAGAAAATCTGCTTAAAATATTAAGCTTTTTAAAGAAAAATAACATTTCTAAACAGTATTAATAACATAACCATTTACTTTCTAAATACTTGTGTACACCAGGTCTGAAAGGATTTTAAAACCTATCATCCAACATCACATATTCTCATCTAGCTGGCACCAAGCTAGTGCGAGACATTTCCTGTGAAAATAACTCATTGTTCTCAGGTTGTAAACAAGTCATTTGCTGCTTCATTTGGCAGTAAAGGTAATCATTATGTATCTTTTTATTAGTGGTGGGGTTTAAAGAATCAAGGGGTGGCCATGTAACCATGCTCTAGACCAGGGATGGCCAACCTATGGAGCATGCACCGAAAGTGGCTCATTGGATGATTAGAAGTGGTGCATTGCACCCCAGTGATAATAATAAAAAAAAGTAAGCCTACTCATGCAAAAAGTATTAACCAAAAACCGATTTGTAGGAAAAAAACCTAAAACAGGAATTCAAGAAGCTTAGAGCTAGGAATGGGTTTTACTGAGAATAAATCTAAAACTTAGCAATTATTTTCAGTGATTTTATTATTTCATGCACATCTTTTGGCGAATGTTATCTCCTTTCACATTAATCTGTTTTCAATTTTAAAAAAATGTTCAGTGAGTCAAACTAGGAAAGAAGGACCTTTGCTCTGCAGTTGTTCCATAACTGTTCAATAGATGTTTGATACTTGTTTGATCCTGAGGCGCCAGGCGTCTGCACCAGCGGCGCGTCGTAGGTTTTTGTCAGTCAGTTTACAATTGACACTCGTGCACTACGGAATTGTGCTTTGTTTGTCCTTTGCGAACATTTGCAGTTTTATACTTTTTCGAAAATTAAGCCTTGTTTTTACATTCAGTTACCTATCACAGTGCAAAAGAAAAGCAGAAAGTGATAGTAAGCGTGAATCCAATGAACAGTGGGAAAATGAGTTCTTATTCATAGCGTGTCTGTCAGGAAAACCATTTTGCATTGTTTGTGAAAACACTTTTTCACATAATAGAAGAATAATATGACACTATAAAACACAATAACAGACTGAAATAGAAGGAAAACTGAAGCTAGTGCTTGGGTCTGAGTTATGGAAAGAATATGTGATTAAGAGAAAGGAAGAAATCAAAAGAAGACAAAATATATTTGTTAAAAGAAGTCTCATTAAGGTAAGTAATGTTCATCTTGTTTTTATATTAAATCAATATATCATGTATAAATGCTAAATAGGTCTATAGTAACATATTTTTACAAGAATTGAATGGGGGTACAGGAGTTGTATGGCGCATCTCAACTCGTGCGTGAAAAAATTGACCCATGGAATGTAAAAGGTTGGCCACCTCTGCTCCAGACAATCTTCATATTCAAAACCCATTATCCTGGAGTCATTCCAAATCATTCCTTCAGGACCCGCATTCCCTAAAATGCAGTGACCAGAACTTACAGTAATACTTAGCTGTGGCCTACTAAGTTCACAACTAACTTCGTACTTTTTTGCACTCAATGCCTCTATTTATGAAACATTTCCAAAAGTTTGTTATTTGCTTTCTCAAGATTTCCTATTTCATGTACCTATTCAATTGTGCATCCTGTTATCTACAGTACTTCTAAAATACACTCAGTAGCACTGTCCCTTAAACTTCCTCCTAGAATGAATCCCTTTAGATTTCTCTGCAATACATTCTCTGCATTCCCTTTCACTCACATAATCTTCCCCCCCCCACTACCAATTATCCTCCTCCTTACTTAAAATTCATCTAATTTTCATACCATCTGCCACGAGCATGCACTAGGCTAAACTAAAAGGAATGGGAACAAACTTACCTGGTTTAAATAAAATTTCAAATGAATTAAACTTTGTCTGCACAAATGTTAGCATTCTAATTTTTAAACCTACTTATTTATAAAATTATTCAACTACTTGAATACTTTTGAACACCAGACTTTCAGAAGCATTCCATTTAGCAACAGGTTCAACAGCCTGCAGGGCAAAATTCTGGCAGCAAAGTAAGCCACTGCTGGTTCTGTTCTGGGTTGGATCTCCCCAATCAGTTGGGAACCAGCCTCCCAGCAGAAAGTATTCCAAGGCAGGCATTTGCAAAACTAGGGTTAGCAGCTCTTCCGCATCACCTGCCTTAATATTGGGAACCAGCTCTTTTCTTCTTTCACAATTTTCCAGTCCAACCAATCTACACCTGCTTACATCAATCCATATTCCATATATCTGCAATTGCAGAGTATGAACTTTATTCAGCACATTTTAACTTTTCGTGCCTCAAAACAAATACATTTTTTCTAATCTCTTGACATCGCATACATAAATATTATTTTTCTCTGGTTCCATCTAACACTTTTCAGTCCTTTGTGTAACTAGTCCTTCCTTTGTAATGGCATATGCCAGTACCCAACCAATGCCAAGTAACAGAAGACATCAAGAGCAAACAGGTCACTTTTGGGATGGAAGACTGTGATTGGTGGAAAACCAAAGGTTATCGACCTCAAGTATTCCCATTTTAGACAGAAGAATGAGGTGATCTTAAAGAAGACAGAAACTTCTTATTAGACTTGTGACAGTATTGATACTGAGCTGATATTCCTGAGGCTTGGAGCCAGAAATAGGGATTTGTCTCAAAATAACAGCTCATCCATTGAGTACAGAAATTTCACCAACCAGTGAATGCTGAATCTTTGAAATTCTTTACCCATGAGGGCTGTGGAGAGAAAGAGAGTAGCAGTGGAATAAACAAATTTTAACAGGCTCAGGCAATTTTGCTATATCACCTCACTAAGGAAATGCACATTCCTTGCATTTCTACCCACTGTATCAAAAAAAATGCTGTCCATGAAGACCATCATTGTAAGAGAGCCACAGTAAATCAGTTAGCATGACATTATTACAGCTTAGGATGTCAAAATTCGGAGATGAATACTGGCACTGTCTGAAAAGGAATGTGCATGTTCTCCCAGTGACCACAGGGATTTCGTCTGGGTGTTCTGGTTTCCTCCCACAGTCCAAAGGTGTGCTGGTTAGTAGGTTAACTGGTCATTGTAAACTGCCCTATGATTTTTTTTCACCCTCTCTGTGCTTTGTGGCACATCAGGCGGTAACCTTGCAGTTTCTTTGGCAATTTGTCTGTTTTTAAATGAGGCCGAGTTGTGAGCTCAATGCTCAACCCAGTGCAGTGCACGAAACTGGCCAGATTCAAACCCGGGACCACTTACCTCAATATCCGGTGTGGATGGCACTGCACCACCAGCCGGCTTTGTCCTATGATGAGGTTAGGTTAAATAGTTGAGCTGTTGGGCAGTGCCGCTCAGCTCGTTTGACTGGAAGGACCTATTCTGCATTGTATCTCTGAATAAATACATAAATTACTTTTAATTCTACTCTCCACTGTGTCAAAACATGTGCTGTCTTGAAGACCACTGTAGATTCTTGCAATAAGGATGTTCCATGAGAGAGTGAGTATGCATGCTTTCAAGGGGGTAACATTGGAAGTTATTTATTATTTTGAGTTGAAAGAGAAAAAGGAGAGTTAATTTCCTCCAGATGACAAATATTAAAGAGCAATTTTAGAATAAGGGGATGATAATCTGAGATGGCATTATTTCCTTGATCCCAGGCCTGTAAAATCCTCCAGAAAGCTCTGAGAGATAGATTTTGAAATTGAAGAATACAGAGATCGAGCAGAGCAGTTGACTTTAGTCTCCAGCCATTATCTTAAAAAATTGAAATGCAGGCTTCAAGGTCTCCTTGTTCTATTCCTGCTTCCAATTACATGTATGAAGTGGACAAGAAGAAGCATCAGCACCTTGCAGACATATTTGAAATATATGAGAAGTTCTAAAACTAGCTACACTGGAAGTAGCATTTCCTAATTAAGTAATAGAAACAGCCCGATGTGAATAGAAATTAGTTGTCAGTTACATTGAACTTCCCTATAACTGTATCACATGATTCTCTAGCTCACACCAAACAGGAAGCATAAATGTTTTAATTCACCAGATATACTACATTACCTTACCTTGGATTTAATGAATTCCTCAACTGCATCCACTGCCTGTTGAAAGCGTTTTCCTTTTGTAATTTTTATCATTTCCTCCTTGTGAAGATGGTAGGATTTAAGTTGGTCGACTTTGATCCATGCACTGGAAGAAAATTTAATCAGTTTCCAGAATCATATACTTTGAATTTCTGCAATAGGTTCTTCTAAAATTGTTACCAATTCCGAGATTTGTCATTAGCAATATACATTGACATCTAGTGTGCCTTGATAGAACACACAACTCTCTCAGTCACTGCTACTACATCAGGCCAATACAATTAGCTACGGATTATGACTTTCACATATAAAATTTCAGGGAAAACCCAAAGTAAAGTTCAAAGTAGATTTATTATCAAAGAATCAGAATCATGCTTAATATCACTGGCACATGTCGTGAAACATGTTGTTATGTGGCAGCAGGACAATGCAATACATTTAAACAAAACTAACTTATAATAAGAAATATACATAAAAATTAAAATAAATGAGTAGTGCAAAAAGAGAGCAAAAAATAGTGAGTTAGTGTACATGCGGGTTCATTATCCATTCAGAAATCTGACAGCAGAAGGGAAGAAGCTGTTCTTGAAACAGAGCCTGTGTCTTCAGGCTCCTGTACCTCCTCCTTGATGGTAGCAATGAGAAAAGGACACGTCCTGGGTGAAGGGGTCCGTAATAATTGAAGCTGTCTTTTTTTTAGGCATTGTCTTTTGAAAATGTCCTTAAACCTGGGGAGGCTCATGCCCAATGGAGCTGGTTGAGCCTGCGACTTAGTGCAGCATTTTCCAATCCTGTGCAGTGGCACCTCCACACCAGACGGTGATGCAAACAGTTAGAATGCCCTGCATGGCACATCTGTCGAAATTTGCAAGTGTCCTTGGTGAATATCAATTATCCTCAAACTCCTAGCGAAATATAGCTGCTGTTGTGCCTTCTTTGTAATTGCATCAATATGTTGGGCCCAGGACAGATCTTCAGAGATGTTGACACCCAGGAACTTGAAACTGTTCACTCTTTCCACTGCTCATCCCTCAATGAAGACTGGTATGTGTACCCTTGACCTCCCTCTGCTGAAGTCCACAATCAATTCCTTGGTCTTACTGACATGGAGTGCAAAGCTGTTGTGACACCACTGAACCAGCTGATCTATCTCACTCCTGTCCACCTCCTTGTCACCATCTGAAATTTTGCCAACAAGTACGTATATGTTGCCATATACTGCCTTGAGATTCATTTTCTTGCAGGCATTTATGGGAAAATACAGAAATATAATAGCTTATGAAAAACTATACATAACAAAGACTGTCAAACATCCAATGTGCAAAAGCAGACATATCATGTCAGTAATAAACAACAAAAATGCAAATAAATACTGCTTAAGACAGTAGTTGTAGAGTCCTTGAAAGTGAGTCTCAAAGTTTTGGTGCAGTGGTGATGAATGGTGAAGTTATCCAGAATTATAGCAAGCATAATCAATCAATTCAGACGTAATGGAGGAAGAACAACAAAACAACAAAAGATCAATAACACTGCCTAGGACAACCCCAAGCCTGGTTGCAAATGGAGGAAGGTTAGACATGGGGCTACCAATGCCATTCCATAAAAACATTAGTGCTATAGAAACACAACAAAACCTCCAAGACCTCATCCCTGGGAGAAGAAGGATCTTTGTAGATGGGTTACACCTGGGGGTAACTTAAAAGACTGGCCCAGGACAGAGGACTCTAGCAGCCTATGCCCCAGTTGGGGTGATGGGCTTAAGAAGAACAAGAGATCTTTACTGGAGTGCTGAGGGCAGGATTACAATGTTCGGTCTAAGACACTGAAACACTTCATGAATTTAACAACATGTGTGAATTTCCTCAAGACTACACTTGTCCCTATCACCTGCGAGTGCTGAAGTAAACCAAAATATCTACATGAAGTGCTTTCATGTGTGAACTTGTTATGCAGATGAAGGATAATTTCTCAAAGCACAACTTTTGAAAAAAAAATTTAGGCACAGGTATATAAAAAAAAACAACAAAAATCTTAAAAATATTTAAATAAAATTAATCTTGTTAAACAAAACAAAGAAGCATAAGCTAATAGTATTCTTTAAAGGTGCACCTTAAGACCATTTCTTCAAGCATTATCCTTTAAAATGACCCAGTAAACCTAGTGAATAGGATTTTGGAAAAAAAGAACATGCTATGATTTTTTTTTAAAACACCTGTTTTAAAAAAAACTACTTACTGATCTTCCGTTCCAAAGAATTTTACAAAGAAACACTTCTTTCCCCGTGGTTTCTTTAGGTCTTTTGGTGGATTTACAATCTTGAAACAAATAAAAAGTTCAAACATTGTAAATTGTTTATAAAGAATGAAAAAATGTTCACAAAAGGGAGAAAGTAAATCTATCAGAACTTACAGTTGTTACCACAACATTTTACAAAAGCAGAGAAATATCTCAATAATATCTTTCTGATAATTTGAAAGTAATTTATAGTATGACCATATTTATAATCAGATATAGAATATTTACTACAACACAATAGTTTCACAACTATATTCTACATCATGTAATAAATAAAAGGTAAGATGCAAAACAGCCAAATTTCTTTTACATAATGTCAATACATTTTCCAATCCAACTTAATCAATAATCACTTTTGGGATTACATTTTTCTACAACTTATTTAGTTATACCTCTAACCAAAGCATTAGTAATTGTCACTAGTTCACACAACTCATAATATTAAGCTTGGGAATACTTACTGCAAAATTGATCTACCATTACTTACAACACAAGTACTGAACATGATCCAAGTTTAAATACTTAGTCATGTTTCTTTCTGAAGCCATGTCACAAATGCTTTATATCTCCTACTTAAGACTGCCATTGTTGCAACTGAATAGAAATTGCTCACTATCATTCTCCATACTTCACCCCAAATTAATTTCCAGGTCCATTTCTTCTTTTCCTCGATGGTGGGCGTTAACCCTACACTAACACAATGTGGACTGGAAGAGGAGACAAATAAGTTTGCCAAAACAGGGAAAAAGACACAATTGGAGTATATTATTAAAAATTCCTACAGGCAACATTTCTTTCCAACATAAGATCATCTGAGACAAATTTGTGGTTTCACCGATCAAATATTTCTGTTGTAACCAGGTTTTTGCACAATATCAAAAAGTAGTTCTATTCACATATTCCTTACTGTTAACTTTGAGCATTTAGATGCATTCATAATTTTTTACTTCATTCCAAATCCCAGCTCTGATAACCTTTAACAGCAAATAAAGGAACAGACACTCCCCCAAGATATCTAATAGAGATCAAAAGCCAAAACATAATGGAACATTATGTTCTAAAACTTCTTGCATCAATGTGTTCCTAGTTTAATCATTTATGTTCCCTTTTGAAGCCACATCACACATGCTTCAGTCAATGTTGCAATTGGTCAAAATTTGCTCAGTCAATAGCTCCTCCGAGTTTTTCCTCCATTACCTTCAATTGATTCCCTCCTTGTTGCTGAGATCAACAATCAGTTTCAGAGCTCAAATAATTTTAATTGTTTTTGCACAAAAAAAAAATCAAAATCATTGAAAGCAAGGAACAGGAAGTTAATAAAATAGTTAATACAAAAGGGACAAAATATAAAGAAAGCAATATTGTGCAACCAACATAGGTAACAAATTCGCAGATCAACTTTTGTGCGTCCATATTAAAATGACATCTACGTTTAAATTACATTCTAATAGCAAAGCGTTCAAATCATTAAAAAAAAGATCACTGAAAGCACATTAAATTTCTTCAAAGAGAAAATAAGGTTTGATGTTCCCTAAAGTCCATGTTGTGGAACCAAATGAACAAAACGATTTCGTTCTCATGAAAGATCATCTCCATACTACATGACCTATTATTTCCAGTATTTTCTGTAGTATCTTAACGATTTCCTCATTCAGTGAAAAGGTTTATCCAAGTCAGTACATCCACTGGTTCCCAACACAAAAAAAACATTTTTTCTTTCCCGATTTGAGCACTCCACATCTGGAAATCTAAGATCTCGTTATTGGCGTTTCAATTTCTAGACACATATAAACGTTCTTTACTTTGTGTTACTGACTCACCTTTCCGGGCCAAGGCGGATATCTACCCAGCTTCCCCCTAGAAAAGATAAGCAGAAAAAAGCATGTATAAAATAGAATGTGACACTTCTAAAGAATAAAATCATTTGACACTGCTCTAATAAACGCCCTCTACAGTGAGAAAATAGCCGTCACTCACCAAACCAAGTCTCCTACCCGTAAACTCACTGTCGCCATCTTACTCACAGTCCATCGCCCGCCGGGAAGCGACAGCCCCCACCCTCCCACGTGCCCCGGACTCCGGGTTAAAGGTCAACATTAATCCCTTCTGATGTACTTTAAGTGGTATTACAAATACCTGCCAAGGCTTACGTTGGCCTAGGTTAAACTATTTAAGAACGATGCGGGTTCCTTGGAGAAAATAATTACGCCTGAAGCCTTTCAAAATATTCCCTCCGGTGTCGATGGGCGCGCACGCGCACGGTGGCGCGCAGGTCGGGAAGATGGCGGCGGCCGAAGTTTGTGGGGTTTGTTTTTGTTACCGTTGAGGGGGATTGTGATCGTTTCGAGTTCGTTTGTCGCCGCCAGCAGTGCCGTGGGCGGCAGGCGAACGAAAGGTTCGGGCGGGAAATAGCGATAAAACGTGAAGGAAGAAGCCTGTAGGTCTAATAACATGGCCGAACCGCGGCGGGTCTCTCTGACTACGCTTCCCGTCTCGGCTCCTCTGTTGAAGAAAAAGAAAGAAGAGGACGAAGAGGAGGAGGAGGAAGAGGGGGAAAATGTGAAAAAAGGTGGAATATCCACCATCACGTCACGACACACGTTGGCTCTCTTTGAGTCAAGCGAGAAGAGTTGCCCCGAGTTTTATTACCCCGAGTTAATGCGAGTGCGAAAGGTAAGCAAAGGTTGGCATTCAAGGCAACAGAGTTGCGCTTAAAAGTATAGGACTTGGGTTCAAATAGGAGCCATCCCATTCCCGACCCCTTTTTGAAGGCAGTAAATCAAGTATTTTAATAAATCAATCACTTAATGGAGTGGAAACTTCCATGGGCTTTCCGGTCGATGCGTAAGATTAGCCCAGTTATGCTTTTAGTTGCGGTGAGTTTCCATCGATGTGATCTTCCTGTGTTGTCAATGTTTTCAGTTAGAAGAGTAGATGGTACGCACTGATATGGCAGGCGTGCGACATAAATAGGAAACCATAGTCCATTGGTTGTCCTGTTTCAGCTCCTCGTTGAGTCGAGTTTCTCAGCTATGAACTTTCAATCGGTGATCGATCTGTAGCGCTCACTCTGTAATTACATAACTTCAAACCTGTGTATTGACTGTGTTACTTTAAACATAATCTATCGCCTCCTCCGTCTTCGACTAACCCAGCATGATAATATAGCTTCGCATCGTTTTGCATTTGTTCACGTACGGTTTTAAAAAGCTATGAAGTTGTTTTTTCTGATTACACTGATATTCAAATTATTAACGGGCAACAATGGCTAAATATCGAGGAAAAGGCATTTTAACTTTTAAGTCATGCATTTATATTTTTCTGACGGTTTCCTTGGTTTAAATATTGTGGCAACGGATTAACGTATATATTTACAGTACTTTGAAAATTTACTTTGTATTTTGAATTAATACTTTTAAAATCTAGTTTTGTTATGACAATTTAGTTTCTTGAGAATGATTTTATGTTTTAGCTATTATCATTTAAGCAGACTGGTAGTTGCATTCTTGTCACTAGTGCTTGGCACTGTAGCTCTACTTTTTACAAAGACTGACGTTCTGTGTTATTTTTGTTATCTATCTTACCTTCGCTCTGAATTGTCTTTGGCACACTGTTCAAACAAGGATCAAAATTGAGAAATGGGTTTCTCATCTGCTTGAGCATGTTGCATCCTTTAGTACTTGTATCAGATTAAACAATTTCAAATTTCTTGCATTTTTTTTGTGGGCGAAGCTAAATAGTTTAACTTGTGTTCTCCTCTCTCCACGAACAATTTTGGTATGATCCTTTCTACAATTCTCCTTTTGGTTCTATTTTAACAACAGTTTCAATCTTCATTTGTGTCACACATCCCTTTGTTTTTTACTTTCTCTAACTGTCCTCAACAATCTATTAACCAGACAGCTCCATGCACAGTAAACGGGATTACTTCAATAATCCTGATTTCCTCTTATTTTTCCCATTCAGAATAATGGTCTTCTGAGTGAAGCACTAATTGTTTCTCTTTCCATAGATACTGCACAACTAGCAGAGCATCTCCTTGACTTTGTTATTACTCCCTGAAATGTAAACATAAAAAACATAGAAAATAAGAGCACAGAATGGCCAAATGGCTTATCAAGACTATTCTGCCATTCACTGCAATTGTTGGTTAATCAGACATTTCAATACCATATTCTCACAACTCATTGATGCCTTTCGCAAAAATCTAAAATATTCAGAAACTTGGCTGTTAAAGCCCTCTGTGGTGAAGAATTTCACAGGCTCTGTACTCTGAAATACATTCTTCTTGGCTCAGTCCTAAATCTCAGCCCAACCTGAGATGTGATTTCCCCCACCCCTCCATTCTAAACAACCAGGAGACCCCACCCAATACGTCTTACAATCCATTCAGGAAGTTTCAATCTTCCATCAATCTTTGGCTTTGGAATGTCATTTGCCTTGGAATATGGTGGGGGAGAGGATGGAATTGAGCAAAACTCTTGGTAATGAAGAGAGAACATGCAAATTCATGTAAATAGGCTGGGATTGAAGCTGGGTCTGTAGTGCTGTGAGGCAGTGCCATAGGGCTGCTCCTAACAGGAAGTTACATCTTAAATAGTGAGGTTGGCAACAGTACCCTGATTGATGAATTGAATGTTAGTTCAAAACTGGCCGTGAGGATTATTTTGAAAACTTTTGTCAATCTGAGTGTACTTTTTAACAACCTTATTGAAAGTGAGGAGCATGCTTCAGACAAAATGTGTATTTTTGGTTTAAGTAACAGTGAAGTGACAGAAATAAGGAATCAAGTTGGATTTCTTTGTAGTGAAGTGAGATCATTATCTCAACTTTATTAAATGTTTCATCCTGGGACTTGTTCTGTATCACATCAATGGTTTGGCTGTAATGTACAGCATGAATTTAGTGCCCAACAATCTTATTTGGCTCAAATAGAATGATTTTTTATTGTACAGATATATGCTGCGAGGAGCAAAACAATGAAACAATAATTTAGGATAATCCTATCTTTAGTGCAAAGCTATCAAGTAATTTGCTTGTGAAATTATGTTAAACAAAGTTGTAATTTCATAAACTAAGGTTTAAATTGGTTTTAATTTTTTTATTTCCAGCTGTTCATGTGGAGGGGAGTGCAAACTCTTTAATATTACAGCTGTTGTATAATAATGACACATTGAAATCTTCAAATTTATAAAGAGTTTATGCAAAAAGAAATTCAACATTGTATCACAATTCAAATGGCGAAAATCTGGTCAACTTTATGACTTTTACTTTGAAATTTGCATTTAGAAAATGGAATTTAATGCAGAGAAGTGTAGGGTATTTAACTTTGGAAGGAGGGGTGCAGTATGCAGAGAGTGGTAGAACAGATGGATCTGGGGCTACAGATCAATAATTCCTTGAAAGTGGCATCATAGATAGACAGGGTCGTAAAGAAAGCTTTTGTCAGTTTGGTCTTCATAAATCAATGTATCGAGTGCAGGTCCTGATGAAGGGTCTTAACTTGAAACATCAGCTGTTTATTCATTTCCATAAATCTTGCCTGACTTGAGTTCTTCCAACATTTTGTATGTGTTGCAATGAGTGCAGGAGTTGGGATCTTGTTGTGTAAGACGTTGTTGAGACCTAAATGTGTGCAGTTCTGGTCACCTACTTGCCCACAGGAAAGATATCAATAAGATATCTCCTTTACCATAGCATTGGAGAGAGATAGGAACAGACAAGTTAGGAAAGCGTTTAATTGGAGTAAGGGGAAATATGAAGCTATCAGGCAGGAGCTTGGAAGCATAAATTGGAAACAGATGTTCTCAGGGAAATGTATGGCAGAAATGTGGCAAATGTTCAGGGGATATTTGCATGGCATTCTGCATAGGTACATTCCAATGAGACAGGGAAAGGATGGTAGGGTAAAGGAACTGTGGTGTAAAAAGGCTGTTGAATATTTAGTTAAGAAGAAAAAAAGAGCCATGAAAGGTTCAAAATTGGTAATGATAGAGATCTAGAAGATTATAAGGCTAGCAGGAAGGAGTTTAAGAATGAAATTGGGGGAGCCAGAACAGGCCACGAGTAGGCCTTGGCAAGCAGGATTAGGAAAACCCCCAAGGCATTCTACAATTACGTGAGGAGCAAGAGAATAAGACATGAGAGAATAGGACCAATCAAGTGTGACAGCGGAAAAGTGTGTATGGAACTGGAGGCGATAGCAGAGGTACTTAGTGAATACTGAAGCAAAGTGTTCATCACGGAAAAGGACCTTGGCGATTGTAGGGATGACTTACAGCGGATTGAAAAGCTTAAGCATATAGACATTAAGAAAGAGGATGCACTGGAACTTTTGGAAAGCATCAAGTCGAATAAGTCTCCGGGACCAGATGAGATTTACCCCAGGCTACTGTGAGAGGCAAGGGAGGAGATTGCTGAGCCTCTGACAATGACCTTTGCACCATCAATGGGGAGGGGAGAGGTTCCAGAGGATACTTATACTTTATTGTCACCAAACAATTGGTAATAGAACATAGAATCATCACAGCGATATTTGATTCTGCGCTTCCCACTCCCTTGATTACAAAATATTAAATATTAAAAATAGTAAAAATTAGTCAATATTAAAAATTTAAATTATAAATCATAAATAGAAAATAGAAAAATGGAATGTAAGGTAGTGCAAAAAAACCAAGAGGCAGGTCCGGATATTTGGAGGGTATGGTCTAGATCTGGGTCAGGATCTGTCAACAGTCTTATCACAGTTGGAAAGAAGCTGTTCCCAAATCTGGCCGTACGAGTCTTCAAGCTCCTGAGCCTTCTCCTGGTGGGAAGAGGGACGAAAAGTGTGTTGGCTGGGTGGGTCGTGTCCTTGATTATCCTGGCAGCACTGCTCCGCCAGCGTGTGGTGTAAAGTAAGTCCACAGACGGAAGATTGGATTGTGTGATGTGCTGCGCCGTGTTCACGATCTTCTGCAGCTTCTTTCGGTCTTGGACAGGACAACTTCCATACCAGGTTGTGATGCACCCGAGAAGAATGCTTTCTACGGTGCATCTATAAAAATTAGTGAGCGTTTTAGGGGACAGGCCAAATTTCTTTAATTTTCTGAGGAAGTAAAGATGCTGGTGCGCCTTCTTGGCAGTGAACTCTGCTTGTTTGGACCAAGTCAGGTCATTTGTGATATTGACCCTGAGGAACTTAAAGCTTTTGACCTGTTCCACTTGCGCACCACTGATGTAAATTGGGTCATGTGGTCCGCTACTTCTGAAGTCAACAACCAATTCCTTTGTCTTGCTGACGTTGAGGGATAGGTTATTGTCTTCGCACCATGCCACCTGGTTCTTAATTTCCTCTCTGTACTCAAACTCATCATTACCCGAGATACGGCCTACAATTGTTGTGTCATCAGCAAACTTGTATATTGGATTGGAGGGTTGCAGATGTTGTTCCCTTATTCAAGAAAGGGAGTAGAGATAACCCAGGAAATTATAGACCAGTGAGTCTTACTTCAGTGGTTGGTAAGTTGATGGAGAAGATCCTGAGGGGCAGGATTTATGAACATTTGGAGAGGCATAATATGATTAGGAATAGTCAGCATGGCTTTGTCAAAGGCAGGTCATGATTGAATTATTTGAGAATGTGACTAAACACACTGAAGGTAGAGCAGTAGATGTAGTGTATATGGATCTCAGCAAGTGATTTGTTAAGCTACCCCATGCAAGAAAGTAAGGAGGCATGAGATCCAAGGGAACCTTGCTTTGTGGATCCAGAATTGGCTTGCCCACAGAAGGCAAAGAGTGGTTGTAGATGGGTCATATTCTGCTTGGAGGTTGGTGACCAGTGGTGTGCCTCAAGGATCTGTTCTGGGACCCCTTCTCTTCGTGATTTTTATGAATGACCTGGATGAGGAAGTGGAGGGATGGGTTAGTAAATTTGCTGATGACACTAAGGTTGAGGGTGTTGTGGATAGAGTGGAGGGCTGTCAGAGCTTACAGCGGGATGTCGATAGGATGCGAAACTGGGCTGAGAAGTGGCAGATGGAGTTCAACCCAGATGTGTGAGGTTGTTCATTTTGGTAGGTCAGATATGATGGCAGAATATAGTATTAATGGTAAGACTCTTGGCAGAGGATCAGAGGGATCTTGGGGTCCAAGTCCATAGGACACTCAAAGCTGCTGCGCAGGTTGACTCTGTGGTTCGGAAGGCATACGGTGCATTGGCCTTCATCAACCATGGGATTGAGTTCAGGAGCTGGGAGGTAATGTTACAGCTATATAGGACCCTGGTCAGACCCCACTTGCAGTACTGTGCTCAGTTCTGGTCACCTCACTACAAGAAGGATGTGGAAACTATAGAAAGGGTGGAGAGGAGATTTACAAGGATGTTTCCTGGATTGGGGAGCATGCTCTGTGAGAGTAGGTTGAGTGAACCTGGCTTTTTTTTCCTTGGAGCAGTGGAGGATGAGAGGTGACCTGATAGAGGTGTGTAAGATGATGAGAGGCATTGATCACGTGAATAGTCAGAGGCTTTTTCCCAAGGCTGAAATGGCTAACATGAGAGGGCACAGTTTTAAGGTGCTTGGAAGTAGGTACAGAGGAGATGTTAGGGGTAAGAGAGTGGTGAGTGCGTGGAATGGGCTGCCGGCAACGGTGGTGGAGGCAGATACGATAGGGTCTTTTAGGAGACTCCTGGATAGTACATGGAGCTTAGAAAAATAGAGGGCTATGGGTAACCCTATGTAATTTATAAAGTAAGTACACGTTCGGCACAGCATTGTGGACCAAAGAGCCTGTATTGTGCTGTAGGTATTCTATGTTTCTAAGATTGAAAGAGTGCATTAGAAATTTTCAAAGATGTTGCTGGGATTTGAGGACCTGAGTTTATAGGGAAAGTTGAATAAGATGGGACTTTATTACTTAGAGCATAGAAGAATGAGGGGAGATTTACCAGAGGTGTTAAAATAGCGGGATATAGATAGGGTAAATGAAAACAGGCTCTTTCCACTGAGGTTGAGTAAGATTAGAACTAATGGTCATGTGTTGAGGATGAAAGGTGAAATGTTTAAGGGGACCATGAGGGGAACTTCTGCACTCAGGGTGGTGAGTGGAACTAGCTGCCAACAGAAGTGGTGGATGCGGACTCAATTTCAACATTTAAGAGGAATTTGAATAGATACATGGATGGAAAGGGTAGAGTTGGCCAAGCCTGGGTGCAGATTGATGGGACTTGGCAGAACTGCAGTTCAGCATGGACCAGATGGACTGTAGGGCCTGCTTCTGTGCTATTGTGTTCTAATACTCTGAAAAAGAGTAAAAACAAACTAAATTCAAAACTAAACAAAATATTGTGGGGTGTGATATGTTTAGTAACTTAATCCTTTAAGTGTATGAGTACGTTATCATGCATTAACAGCTTTCATTTTCTGACTCTCACACACGCACAATTTTCATTCATCAGGAGACAGCTAGGTGATCGGTGGCTATAGTCGATTTTCCTGTTTTGGATGTCCATGAATGGATGGATTATGATGTCGCATTGCACAAGTTGTATTTTAGCATTTGTACTGTGGCAATCTGATTCAAAGCTAGGTGCCTTCTTCCCTCTTTGTCAGTGACAATATGCAGTGCATTCTTTCTCTCCAGAAAGCATATGTCTCATGTAATCTACTTTGCATTTAAACTTGAGCTGAATTTCAACCTTGTTTCAATTTTGATCTTTACTAGCATTCACAGTCATCAGTGTAGATTCTACAAGTGGTTTACTGTGAAAATTACTGAACAATAGATTTGTGCAATAAACATGTTTTAATAAGAGATCGGAGAGTAATTCCCAAAATGAATCTTATTTTGATTAAATATTTGCCTGCTTGAGAAGGCAAAATGCTTTGGAGAAAATATTAACTAAATTTTTTGGCTATTAATTTGAATAATTTTTTATCGGTATAGCTGGAGATAATGCTGGCAGGTAAAGTTAATGAAATTGTATGAATGGCTCTTATTTTCTACAGAATATGTTTTAATTTTGAAAATGCATTTGGTAGAAAAATAATCAGACTTAAGTATTTGGAGCGAAGTATTGAACCTATTGATTTTGGGCTCATCAAATATTATCCTGGCTTGAGCATCCATTTAAAACAATTGAGGAGGTATTTCTTTAGTCAAGGTGGTGAATCTTTGAAATTCATTATCCCAGCTGGCTGTGGAGGCCAAGCAATTGGGTATATTTAAAGTGAAAGTTGATAGGTTCATGATTAGTCAGCGTGTCAAAGGTTATGGGGGAAGACAAGAGTATAAGGTTAAGAGAGAGATAATAAATCAGCCATGATGGAATAGTGGAGCAAGCTCGATGGTCCGAAGGAGCCGAATTGAGTCATGTGTCTTATGATCTAAAAATTGCTACTTTCATCATTGACTCTTATTACCTACTAGGTCCAGACCAGTTCTGTCCATTTGTTTTGACGATTCACAGAAGTAGTCAGGTTTTTTTTATATATGTTAGCTTATATCTCATTTAAGTAGCTGGATCTTATTCTGTTAATACAAATGCAAAAAATTGTTGATGTTGGAAGTGTTCGTGTTCAGCAGGGAACCAGACTGGGACTTCTGTTGTTTGTGATGCATGTAAATGACTTGGATAAAAATGTGGATGCGTGGGTTTGTATGTTTTTAGATGACTCAAAAATTAGTGGCATTGTAGGTTGTGTCGAATGTTGTCAAAGGATATAGCTGGAAATAGACCAGTTGCAAATCGCTGATGGAGTTCAATCTGGGTAAGTGGTGTTGCATATTGGGAGATCAAATGGAAAGTGAAAGGACATAGTTAATGTCAGGACCTTTTTTGCAGTTATGCACTGAGGAATTTTGTAATCCATGTTCATAGCTCCCTGCAGTTGGTCCCACAAGTTGATAAGTGGTAAAGATAGTCATAGTCATACTTTATTGATTCTGGGGGAAATTGGTTTTCGTTACAGTTGCACCATAAATAATTGAATAGTAATAAAACCATAAATAATTAAATAGTAATATGTAAATTATGCCAGGAAATAAGTCCAGGACCAGGGTGTCTGACCCTCCAAGGGAGGAGTTGTAAAATTTGATGGCCACAGGCGGGAATGACTTCCTATAACGCTCTGTGTTGCATCTCGGTGGAATGAGTCTCTGGCTGAATGTACTCCTGTGCCCACCCAGTACATTATGTAGTGGATGGGAGACATTGTCCAAGATGGCATGCAACTTGGACAGCATCCTCTTTCAGACACCATCGTCAGAGAGTCCAGTTCCATCCCCACAACATCACTGGCCATGATGTGTAGCATGCTTGGCTTTAGTGGTTGAGGCATTAAGTTCAGTAGTCCAGAAGTTAGATTGCAGCTTTATAAAGCATTGGTTAAGATGCAACTAGAGTATTGCATTCAGTTCTGGTCTTCCCATTATAGGAAGAATGTGGAGGCTGTAGAGAAGGTTCAGAAATGGTTTACTAGGATGCTGTTGGAATAGAGGGCATATACTATAAGGAGAGATTGGGCAAACTGATGCTTGTTTTCTCTGGATTGGCAGAGACTGATTGGGAACCTGATGGAAGTTCATTAAATTATGAGAACCAAAGAGTACACAACTGATGCCCTTTTACAGGGTCAAAATGTCTAATACTAGAGAGCATGCGTTTAAGGTGAGGGCGAATGTTCAGAGGAGATATGCAGGACATATTCTTTTTGCATACATCATAAAATGTGCTGCCAGAGGTGTTGGTGGTAGAGACGTGGAATAGAGGCATTTAAGACATTTATAGATAGGTACTTGTATATGCAGAGAATGGATGGATATGGACCATGTGCAAACAGAAGGGATTAGGTGTCATTAGCTTAAATTACTTTGGCACAACAATTCAGGTTGAAAGGCCTGTTCGGGGAAGAAATCAAGGCAATTATGTAGAACTGACCTGTTACTATGCTGTTCATTCTGTGTTTTATCTGAAGTAAAATAGAAAATGCAATAAAGATTCAGTGGGTTAGGTCACATTAGTGAAAAAGGAAAAAAAGACTTTTCATCTGAATAATGAATACAGAGAAAGCAAGTTGGGTTTTAAGTTTCTGAGAATCTGGGGTTGGGAGGTTTTTTAAGGCAAAGTGAATATTTGTGATTAGGTAAGACCAGGGTTGCTACAAAGATAAACTGTTGATGAATTCAGCAGGTTGATTAGTCACTGAGGGTAATTAGAAAAAGAAACAACAGGATTCCTGCAGAATACAAGGCTTTCAGAAGAGGGAAGAATGGGAAACACAACTGGGTGGAAATTTGCAACAAAATTAATGAAGTTCTATGTGATTTTGAGAAGCAGTGCCATTGTGATCATAAAACATAGGAGCAGAATTAAGCTTATCGAGTCTGCTCCACCAGTTCATCATAGCTGAACTATTTTCCCTCTTAACCCCATTATCCTGCCTTCTCCCCATAACCTTTGATGCCCTTATTAATCAAGGACCTATCAACCGCTGTCTTAAATATATACAATGACTTGGCCTCCATAGTTGTCAGTGGCAATGGTTCCACCCTCTATCTAAAGAAATTCCTCCTCATCTGTTGTTTGAAGGCTGTGCTCTCTGATCCCAGAACCTCCCACTTTTGGAAACATCCTCTGCATGTCCACACTATCTAAGCCTTCCAATATTCAGTAGATTTCAGTGCAATCCCCCCATTCTTTTAATCACTAGTGAGTACAGTCCCAGAGCTATCGCTGCATGCATTAGCCCTTTCATTCCTGTGATCATTCTCCTGAAACTCTGAACCCTCTTCAATGTCAGCATATCCTTTCTTAGTTATGGGATCCATATACTCCAAATGTGGTCTGACCAATGTCTAATAAAGCTTCAACATTACATTACAAGTTGGAGAGGAGAAGATGGTGGCACGACGCAGCGCGCAGCGGCCACTTCAGTGATGAATATCTGTTATCTGTCAAGTAGGGTGCCGTGCACAGTCCTGATTTGATGGAGGCAAACGTGAGAGCACGGAGGAACATCTGGTGAAACGTCTGAAATGCCTGTTTTGCTGCCGCTGCTACTGTGTGATCCATAATCTCCAGAGGGGAAGGCCTCGAGTCCTCGGCTTTGCTTGTTGCTGGGCGGCTGGGGTGGGGTTCGGCAGAGATGGTGCTCGGTGTCGGAGGGCTGGTCGGAGGCTCGAAGTTTTCAGACGGACTTAGAGTCGGCTGTGGTCGGGTGCTTCCAGGGTGCTGCATTGACAAGTTTGCGGTGCTGGAGGTTCATGGCAGGGAGAGTTTCCCCCTTCTACAGTCTGCATGAGATGATGGGGCCATCGGGACTTTGAGACTTTTTTTACCGTGCCCATGGTCTGCTCTTTATCAAATTACGGTATTGCTTTGCACTGTTGTAACTATATGTTATAATTATGTGGTTTTTGTCAGTTTTGGTCTTGGTCTGTCTTGTGTTTCTGTGATATTATACTGGAGGAACATTGTATCATTTCTTAATGCATGCATTTCTAAATGACAATAAACGAGGTCTGAGTGTCCTCATAATCTAATCTAATATCCTAGTCCTCTTGAAATGAATGCTGACGTTGCATTTTGCTGCTTTTGCTACTGACTCAACTGCAAGTTAACCTTTATGAAATCCTTCACTGGGACTCCAAGTCCCTTGAATTTGCTCCCTGTTTAGAAAATAGTTGACACCTTCATTTCATCTACCGAAGTACATGGCCATTCACTTGTACTGTATTTGATTTGCATACTCTTGTTTCATCAACACTACCTGTCCCTCCACCTACCTTTGTATCACCAGCAAATCTGACCACAAAGCCGTCAGTTCAGTTATGCAGACCATTAATGTATTACGTGAAAAGTAGTGGGCCCACTAACCCCTAGTCACTGGTAGCCAACCAGAAATGGTCCCCTTTATTCCCACTCTTTGCCTTCTGCCAGTCAGCCAATCTTCTGTTCATTGTAGTATCGCTCCTGTAATTGTTGATTTAATGGAGAAAGATGGAAGGAATCCAGAATTGGACTAAGATGAAGACTGTTAGGATGGGAAGCAGTGTCTTTCTCCAGGCTGTGAGACTGACCACTACCCAGGTCTCATGAAGCACTGGCAGTGTTTTACTCTTTAATTTCTAATTTGTGTCATAAATGTGTTCTATGCCAATTGTCAATCTTCTGGATTACATTGTTAATTTATTTGTGGTAATATTACTTTGTGCTTCTTTCTCCAAAGGAACAAGAACATATTCCGTTGTTCCATTTGGCAGTATACATGTATATGGTTGAATGACATTAAACTTGAAGTTGAATTGCAATATGTTAATCACTTTCTGTACATTTTTTCCCTCACCCTCTCTACATTCTCTGTATGTCATCTTTCCTCTCCTCTAAGCTCTCTGATCTTTTTGCCTTATTTTCTGATTAATTACAGTTATAATTTTATTTTTACTCTAATTATATTTCTAATGCCATAAAATGCATGAAAGTTTATTGCACATAGTATAAAATGCTTCAAGGAAAATAATTGGTATTGCAGAATTGCAATTCCATCTAGTTTTAACTTCCACGAGAAGATGTCTGAGGTAGAATCCAGATGACATTAAACTGCACTAACATTTACTTCTACTCTTTACCGATACACTTGTATTTCATTAGTGCATTTTATTCTTTTAATTTTGTGGAAGCAGTGGTAAAAGCTTAGAACATCCATTCAAGATACAAGATTGTATGATAGCTCATTAGATTATACAGCCAAATCTGCATTACACTATCCCATAACAGCCCACACTTCAGTGTGGAAGGCTTTCAAAGCCAAATAACATGATCCATGCTAAAAGTCCAGAATCAGCATAATTTCCCATCAAAGTTAAACCAAATTGAGTAGATGACAGAGTACTTGCATTCATCAACAACGTTAACGATCTTAATGCTTAGACTTCTAACTGACCCTAAAAATGATGTAAGCTATAAATAGCACCTTTCACAGATATGAAGAATGTGTTGTAAAATTTAATGGCCTGTAAATTCATTATAAGACTGATATTCAAAATGAAATTTAGTGAGCCAGTTATAATAAGCATTCTACGTGGATCCTGAACACTATGTTTAAAATTGTTTTAAAACAGTATTCAGTTGTTCCTTAGATCTCTTTAATTAGTAATAAATTAATCTTTCATATTTTATCTAGCTGATCTTGCTGAGCTTGTTCATGGGTATACAATTGCAATTCTCCTTCCCATCTGCCATTGAAAAGATCAGTCTTGCTTTTGCACCCCCTTGGGTTCAGTTATTAGAATGCACTTCTCCCTGCTCCTGACATTACACCGTATTTACAGTTGCTGGAAAAACTGTTTGTGAACTCTGCATTTACCTGGTTTTCTGCATTAATTACTCATAAAATATAGTCCAGTCTTTATCTAAGTCACAATAGTAGTCATACGCAATCTGCCTAAACTAATAGCACAAACAATTGAACTTTTCATGTCTTTATTGAACACATTGTTTAATCATTCACAATCCAGGCTGGAAAAAGAATGTATTTAATAACTGATAGAACCTACTTTAGCAGCAATAAGCTGCACCAAATGTTTCCTGTAGCTGCTGATCAAAGACACAACAGTGAGGAGGAATTTTAGACCCTTCCTCCATACAAAACTGTTTCAGTTCATCAATATTTCAGGGATACCTTCCACAGGTCATGCCACAACATCTCAATTGGGTTAAGATCTAGACTCTGATTTGGCCATTCCAAAACACTGATTTTCTTTTTAAACTATTCTGTTGATTTGCTTTTGTGTTTTAGATCATTGTCTTGTTGCATTATCCAACTTCTTATTAGGCTTCAAGTGATGGATCGCTACCCTGATATTCTCCTGTCAAATGTCTTGATTTTGAATTCATTGTTCCCTCAATGACTACAAGCTGTTCAGGCCTTGGGGCAGTGAAGCAGCCCCAAACAATGATGCTCCTTCCACCATGCTTCACTGTTGGGATGAGGTTTTGGTGTTAGTGTGCAGTGTACCTTTTTCCTCTAAACATAGTAGTGTGCACTTAACACATAAAAGTCTCATCTCCCACAGAACATTGTCCCAAAAGCATTGTGGAACATCCAGGTGGTCTTTTGCAAACTTGGTGAGCAGCCATTTTTTTTTTGGAGAACAGTGGTTTCCTCTGTGGTGTCCTTCCATTAGCACAGTTCTTGTTCGGTGTTTTACTTACAGTTTATTCATGAACAGAGACTTTAGGAATTTCTAGAGATTTCTGCAGGTGGTTTGCTATTACCCTTGGGTTCTTTTTTCACTTCCTTCAGTATTGCACAATGTGCTCTTGGTGTGATCTTTGCAGGATGCCCACTCCTAGGGAGAGTAGTAACGGTACTGAGTTTCCTCCATTTGTGGACAATTTCTCTTGCTGTGGACTGATGAACACCCAGGTCTTTAGAAATGCTTTTGTAGCCTTTTCCAGCTTCATGCATCTCTACAATTCTTCTTCTAAGGTCCTCTGAAAGTTGCTTTGATCGAGGCATGGTGCACATAAACAGATCTTTCTTGAGAAGAGCAGGCACTGTCAGTAAACCGACTTTGTGTGTGTCTTTTTTATCGGGCAGAGCACCTCTACAACCCGCACCTCCAATCTCATCTCATTGATTGCAATACCTAACTCCAAATAGATTTTGTAGAAGACATTATCCCTGAGATTTGCATACTTTTTTGAACCTATACTGTGATTGTTTAAATGGTGTACTTATCATCGATGAGAAGTACAATTGTTTGTGTGTTATTAGTTTAGGGCAGATAGTGTTTCTGTTATTGTGATTTAGATGAAGATCAGACCACATTTTATGAGTAACTAATGCAGAAAACCAGGTAATTGCGAAGGGTACACAAACTTTTTTGTAACTGTAAATCTTGAGCATTGCACTTGTACATATACAGTTTTTTTTTTGCCCATTACCCTTAAAATCCTACATTGACATCTGTTCACATTTCTGATCTACGTAGTTTCATTGCAGCCTTTTTTATCCTTGTTTAACTTTTATCAGCCTTTTGTTATTCAAGCTCAGGTCTTCTGCGTTTCCACCATATTTGGTTGTTAACCCTGTTGTGACGTTCTCTTCTAAACTCTTGTATTTCCTGGACTTTCTCCTTATGTTCTCTGTTTGCAGCCATCTATGCTTTAAATTTCTCTGAAATGCCTGGCAATATTTTTCTGTGCTAACTGTATTTTGCAAAGTTTAAAGGTTAAGGTCACTGTTTATCCAGTGTCTTAGAAGAGAATAAATCATAAGTAAATGAGAGATTATTAAGACTTCCTGTGGATTTCAACAGCTGTCATCTCGCCAGCCTGTCCAAAGTCAGAAAAGGCGGAAGTAGTAACTAGTTTTCTTTTGATACTGTTTGGTTGTGATTTGTTGGGTGTTTGGTACACATAATTAACACTAAAGGTATGTGTGATTTACGTTTGTAGAACCATTGTGCAAGTGGATAATTATGAAGAGTAGAAAATGGTGGTTTTTTTTAAGGCAAAGTTTAAGTCACCATCCCTGTTGAAAGCTTACACTGTATGAAGTTGTAAGAAGCTCTATTGGTCTTTGTAATCAAAACTTGCCATTTTGTATTGTGTCAAATTATTTTGTTTTAACCAGAAAATAAAGACTATGTTGCTTTATAGTGTATAAAATAAATATAGGTTTTGCACTTTATCATAGGAAACCTGAAGGGCTTGGCCTATTACTTGAACCCTTTGTGGGTTTAACAATTTAGCATAGTTTTAATACTGGAATAAATGAGGTATCATAACATAACACTGTTTTCCCCTTCTATTTGATTTATTATGCATACTTTAGAAGTATTATAGCTATACAGTTATCTGAAGGAAAGATTTAAAACATTTAGGACTAAAATGGAGTCCTGTTCATGAGATGGAACTGTAATTAAAGCCTGTTAATCCCAATGAACAGCCATTATGCAGCCCTCCCTTGATCAAGGTTGACCATGCACGTTCCATTCTAGCTATCTACATGATACACAAGCTAGGGCAGTATGAAATGAAGAGCAAACTGTTGCCCATGCAGCAGGCTCCCCCTCTCCGTAGAACTGCTGAATCCAAAGGAAAGGCAAATACTGATGCAACTTGGCACCAGTGCCTTAGTGACTCCAACTCTGTATTTTCCCTTGGGGTTTACTCCTGAAGCCTTCCCCATGAGTGGGTATAGCTGCAAGGCAGTGGAGGTTTTAGATCAGAGTTTTCTTTCTAGATGAGCTAATAACCATGGCTGACGAGCACCATCTGCCAAAAGTGGCTGGGTTTAAGACACCAGTCACCCACCTTTGCCTCTTCTGCCAGTAGAAAACTATTCCACCATTGGGAGCGGGCTTATCCTCATTACCTCCCCAGACCATGACAATCTTAAAGAACAGCCATTGAGTCCTTCTGGTAACGCAAATTATGATCAAAAGTCCATTCTTATATGAAGATCAGTATTGAATCACTAACTCCTTTTAGCACTCAACGGAATGTCTGATTTTAATATTAAGTCTTTAAGACATTTTCCACATATTCCCAGTTTGTGTAATTGTTTTCCCCTGAAAATGAAGAATTGTCATGTGCACATAACAGTTTCTAATGCTTCCTGAAGTAAAGTCCAAAAATAGTCAAGCAGTGATTTTGGATGAATTTGGACACATTGTATTTCTCAACGTTATTGCATAAGATCACAATGGATAATTAGGAGAACTAATTGAATTTTGGCACATTCCAAATGGGTTGGATTATATACAGTAAGCATGGGAAGTTTTTCCTACAACCACAGAAGACACTAGAACCATAGAACACTACAGCACAGAAAACAGGCCATTTGGCCCATCTAGTCTGTGCCGAAACTTTATTCTGCTAGTCCCATTGACCCGCACCCAGTCCATAACCCTCCAGACTTCTCCCATCCATGTATCTATCTAATTTGTTCTTAAAACTTGAGTGAGCCCGCATTTACCACGTCAGATGGCAGCTTGTTCCACACTCCCACCACTCTCTGAGTGAAGAAGTTCCCCCTAAATCTTTCCCCTTTCGCCCTAAAGCCATATAAGTGGAAAGAGCCTACTCACATTTGCTCTGTCTATACCCCTCATTATTTTGTAAGCCCTCAAATCTCCCCTCATTCTTCTACGCTCCAAGGAATAAAGTCCTAACCTGTTCAATCTTTCCCTGTAATTCAACTTCTGAAGACCCGGCAACATCCTAGTAAATCTTCTCTGCACACTTTCAATCTTACTGATATCCTTCCTATAGTTGGGTGACCAGAACTGCACACAATATTCCAAATTTGGCCTCACCAATGTCTTATACAACCTCTCCATAACATCCCTACTCCTATACTGAATACTTTGATTTATGAATGCCAGGATGCCAAAAGCCTTCTTTACCGCCCTGTCCATCTGTGACGCCACTTTCAGGGAATTATGTACCTGAACTCCCAGATCTCTTTGTTCCTCCGCACTCCTCAGTGCCCTACCATTTACTGTGTATGTCCTACCTTGATTTGTCCTTCCAAAATGCAACACCTCACACTTGCCTGCATTAATTTCATCTCCCATTTTCTAGCCCATTTTTCCATCTGGTCCAGATCCCTCTGCAAGCTTTGAAAGCCTTCCTCACCATCTGCAACCCCTCCAATCTCAGTGTCATCAGCAAACTTGCTGATCCAATTTTCCACATTATCATCTAGATCATTGATATAGACAACAAACAACAATGGTCCCAACACAGATCCCTGAGGCACACCACTAGTCACAGGCCTCCAGTCTGAGAAGCAATCATCAACTACCAGTCCGTCTTCTCCCACACAGCCAATTTCGAATCCAGTTTACAATCTCGCCATCGATATCTAGTTTCTGAATCTTCTGAACTAACCTCCCATGTGGGACCTTGTCAAAGGCCTTACTAAAGTCCATGTAGACAACATCCACAGCCTTTCCCTCATCTACTTTCTTTGTAGGAAAGGAAAGGTACGTTGCATCCGGAGTTTCTCCGGTTAGTGGACGATTTCCCTCCACGCCTCTCAGACATAGTGGGGAATTGCATATGAGGCAAGTTACAGCAGTGGTTTGCCATTGCCTTCTGCCGGGTGAGTTTCCAAAGAGCTTGTAACCCAGCACGGATGGAAAGCGTGCAGGGGAGCCGGCTGGATTCGAACTCGGGACCTTTCGTCCCGAAGTCCAGCACTGATGCCACTACGCCACTTTCTTTGTAACCTTCTCAGAAAACTCTACAAGATTCGTTAAACACGATCTACTGTGCACAAAGCCATGCTGACTATCCTTAATCAGCCCTTGGGTCCAAATACTTGTATATCCGATTTCTCAGAACACCTTCCAATAATTTACCTACTACTGATGTCAGGCTCACTGGTCTGTAATTGCCTGGTTTACTTTTAGAGCCTTTCTTAAACAACGGAACAACATGAGCCACCTTCTAGTCCTCCGGCACCGCGCCAGAGGCTAAGGACATTTTAAATATTTCTGCCAGGACCCCTGCAATTTCTGTACTACTCTCTCTCAATGTCCGAGGAAATATCCTGTCAGGCCTGGGGGATTTATCTATCTTTATTCGCTGTAAGGCAGCAAGCACTTCCTCCTCTTTAATCTCTAATCTCTATGTTCCATGACACTACTGCTTGTTTCCCTTCCTTCCATATACACTCTGCCAGTTTCCTGAGTAAATATTGATGGGAAAAAAACTGTTTAAGATCTCCCCCATCTCCTGAGGCTCCACACATAGACAACCACTTTGATCTTCTAGGGGACCAATTTTGTCCCTTACTATCCTTTTACTCTTTTTTTTAAATATAATTTTTATTGAGTTTTCAAAGTAAATACATGAGAAAATAATATCTACCCTCCCCCCTCCCCTTAACCCTCCCCCCCCCGATATATACTCCTACCTAAAGAGAAAAGAAAAAAAAAAGAGAACCGCCTGAATATTGGAAGGTTTGCACATGCTCCATGGGATTAAAAATAAATTTAATATATATTTGTTACTTTCCCCAAGGAACCAAGATCTTTATCATCGGAGCTGTAAATAAGGGCTCCAAATATTCAAAAATGTTTCATATTTATCTCTTAAAATCTAAAACATTACTTAACTTCTCAACTCTCATAGTTTCCTGGGGAATCTCTTTGAACTTCACCATGTTGCTATGTGTTTCCCTCCCAATCATCCAGGCAAAAAGAAAAAAGAAAAAAAAGGTAGATGAGATACAAAAAAAGAAAAAAACAAAAAAAAACCCCAGTAATGTTGTGAATGAAAAGGTACACAACACTACCCCCCTCCATTGTGCGGGTCGTGGCTATTGCCACACTTGCACACACAAATAATGTAGCGATTGGTCAGTATTTCTTCCAGCTCCCCCGTAACAAAAAATTGTGTGTGTGTGTGTATATATAAAATTGTCATTATTTCCAGCTAATATTCCTCAAATTTTAACCTTTCTTCCCCTCCCTCATATAATTAATAATATATTTATATATTCATCCGCCTAAAAATCCAACAGGCCTAATCCTTAATCCAGTCTTCATCTTCAATCCATCTCACTCCCCTGGGTTTGTTCTTGTATCTGGTGAATATTCAAAGAATGTCGCACAAACTCCTCCGCTTTCCGGTAATCGTCAAATAATCTTTTTTCTCCACCAGCCAAAAAATCTTCAAGGTTGCAGGATAACGCAATATAAATTGATAACCGTGATCCCATAGGACTTTTTTCACTGGATTAAATTTCTTCCTTCTCTTCAAAAGTTCATAACTTATATCAGAGTAGAAAAAAATTTTCTTCCCTTCTATCATCAGTGGCCCTTTTCTCTTCTTGGCAGCTTGGGCAGCCGCCTGTAAAGTCCTTTCTTTGTCTTGAAATCTTTAGAATTTTATTAAAATTGATCGTGGATATTGGTCATCTTGTGGTTTTGGTCTTAGAGCTCTATGTACCCGCTCAATTTCAATTGATTGGTCTTCCTCTTTCTTTGCAAGGTTTTCGGGATCCATTTTTGAAACAATTCTATTGGATTATCTCCCTCTATACCTTCTTTAAGACCAACAATTTTAAGATTATTACGTCTACTAAAATTTTCCAACACATCCACTTTCTCCAAGAGTCGATTTCTTTCCGTGTTCCAGACAATCGCATCATTTTCTGTTTTTTCCAGTCTATCGTTAATATGCTCCATTGTTCTTTCCATCTTCTGAAGTTTCCTATCCATTTTATCCTGTCTTTTCATAGCTTTATCATAGCACATCTTTACGTCTCTAAGCTCTGTTCTTAATTTTCTTAGTTCGGCCATTAATTGCATAAAGCCTCTCTTATGTCTCCGTCGTCTCCTTTACTTCCAGTCTCTTCCAGTTCTTCCTCCTCTTCTTCATCTGTATTCTCTGCAGTATCCAATTCTGACTCTGAGTCACTTTCAGTTGCAGTGGCCGTCGGTTCTTGTAGTTTAAGTTGTGTCGATTTGCGCACGTGTACTTCTTTGCACATGCGCAATTCCGCATCTTCTTCCGAGAGACCGCTACTGCCGCCATTGCTCCCTGTTCTTCTATGCCAGAGATAAAATACGTCTCCTCCGAAGGAGATCCAACCTGAATCCGAGGCTCCATCGCTGCAATAGGCCCTTTTTTCTTCCCATCTCACTGCGACTTCACAACAACAGACTTCTTCTGTTGCGGTTTACGAGGCATATCGTAGAGTAGTCTTACGAAATTTGTAAGTAGTTTTCGGAAAGTATTTATTAACTTTACTTTGTTTAAACGGTACTTTGCTGATTTTTTACGGGAGAGCTGAAATTATACGTCTCAATCCCACGTCATCACGTGACGCCCCCCACCTTTTACTCTTGATATACTTGTAGAAACCCTTCGGGTTTACCTTCACATTATCTGCCAAAACAACCTCATGTCTTTTTGCCTTCCTGATTTCCTCCTTTAATATTTTCTTACATTTTCTGTCTGGAGGAGAGGCTGTACTCGGTGCTGTCACAAGATCGAAGAAGATGGAGGTGCATAGCCGCCAACCCTGGATTCGGGACAGCACCCACTGACTGACTGACATTTTCTATACTCTTCAAGTACCTCATTTGGTTCTAGTTGCCTATACCTGCCATACACCTCTCGCTTTTTCTTAACCAGATCGCCAGTATCCCTTGAAAACCAAGGTTTCCCAGCTTAACTTTGCCTTTAATCCTGGCAGGAGCATGTAAATTCTGCACTCTCAAAATTTTGCCTTTGAAGGCCTTCCACTTACTGAACACATCCTTGCCAGAAAACAACTTATCCCAGTCCACTCTTCCTAGATTCTTTCTCATCTCCACAAAATTGGCCTTTCTCCAATTTAGAACCTCAAATCAAGGGCCAGACCTGTCTTTATCCATAATTAACTTGAAACTAATGACATTGTGGTCACTGGACCCAAAATGTTTGTCTACACACACATCTGACACCTGACCTGTCCGGTTCCCTAATAGGAGATCAAGTGTTGCATCCTCTTTCGTTGGTACCTCTATATATTGATTTAGAAAACTTTGCTGAACACATTTGACAAACTCCAAGCCATCCAGCCCTTTCACAATGTGGGAGTCCCAGTCAATATGTGGAAAGTTAAAATCCCCTACTATTACAGCTTTCTGTTTCTTACATCGGTCTGCTATCTCTCTACAGATTTGCTCCTCCAATTCTCTCAGACTATTGGGCGGTCTGTATAACAACCCTATTAGTGTGGTTGCACCTTTCCCGTTCCTCAGCTCCACCCATATGGCCTCTGTAGACGAGCCCTCTGGGCTGTCCTGTCTACACACAGCTGTGATATTCTCCCTGACTAGTAATGCCACTCCTCCCCCTTTCATCCCTCCCACTCTGTCACACCTGAAACAACGGAACCCCAGAACATTAAGCCGCCAGTCCTGCCCCTCCTGCAACCAAGTCTCAGTAATAGCAATAATGTCATAATCCCACGTGCTAATCCACGCCCTGAACTCATCTGCCTTACCTACAGTAGTCTTTGCATTGAAATAGATGCACCTGAGAACATTTCTATCTCGTACAAACCTTTGATTTCTGTCTATACTTGCAGTTCTCGCATGACCTTTATCCTCCTCTACCTCAGTATCTGCTATAACACTCTGGTTCCCCTCCCCCTGCAAAGCTAGTTTAAACCCCCTGGAGCAGCACTAGCAAACCATCCCACAAGGATGTTAGTTCCCCTCCAGTTCAGGTGCAACCCGTCCCATTGGAACAGGTCCACCTTCCCTGGAACAAGGCTCAATTGTCCAGAAACATGAAGCCCTCCCTCCTGCACCAACTCCTTAGCCACGTATTTAGCTGCATTATCTTTTTATTTCTAGCCTCACTAGCACATGGCACTGGTAGCAATCCTGAGATTGCAACCCTGGAGGTCCTGTCCTTCAACTTTGCACTTAACTCCCTAAACTCTTTTTGCAGGACCTTCTCCTTCTTCCTGTCCACATTGTTGGTCCCTACATGGACCACGACATCTGGCTGCTCACCTTCCCTCTTGAGAATACTGAGAACTCGATCCAAGATACTGCGGACCCTGGCTCTAGGGAGGCAACAGACCATCCGGGATTCTCGATTTCTCCCACAGAACCTCTTATCTGTCCCCCTAACTATAGAATCCCCTATCACTACTGCTCTCCTCTTTTCCTTCCTTCCGTTCTGAGCTGGGGGTCCAGTCTCAGTGCTAGAGATGCGACCACTGCAACTTGTCCCTGGTAGGTCATCCCCACCAACAGTATCCAAAACAGTATACTTATTATTGATGAGACTATATCTGCAATACTGCATTAACATTTTCTCTTTTTGTAAGAGAGGGAAATATTGTTCGTTGCAATCAGTTCAGAGAAGGTTCACTAGGGTGATCTTGTATATGGAGGGAATGTTACAGTTTGAATCTCTATTCTTTGGAATTTAGTAGAATCAGGGAGGATCATGCCAAAACGTAAGATTCTGAATGTTAAGCGAGACTGTCATATTAAGGGGTTACCCATTTAATTATGAGATGGAAAGTATTTCTTCCTTGAAAAAGTTTGAATCTTTGAAATCTCTTGCCCAGAAAGCTGTGAAGACTGAATTCTTCGATGTTTTAAGTTTTTAATCAAGAGTTATGGGGAGAGGTGTCTAAATGGCCAAGACCCATTCTTGTGTATTGTTTTATGATTTATTTTAATCAATTGTTAATGAATAGGTGAAGAGTGAGACATTGATCTTTAATGGGCATAAATATTTTGGGAAATTGTTGATTTTTGAAGGTAACAATCTTGTTATTACTTTTTAAGAAAAATATATAATCTGAATTTTATCCATGCAGTTTCGGAGAGCAAGACAGATAAAAGTGGATTTAAGTTTAAATGGAAGGCTTAAAAGTCTTTGTTCTTTTATCCCTTCCCAATTTTTACCGTAGGTTGGAAGAAAATCTTTACATTGAGGACCAATGGTTATTTTTCTTTCTCCTTATTGGAACCACCTCTTTTAGTTGCATGAGGGAGTGGAAATCAGATTAGTTCTAAGAAGTTACTTCAGAAGAAAGATTGTGTGATAGCAAATGCTTTGCTCTTTATATAAAAATTGTTCTTTATGAATATACTCCCTGTTTTAAACAGCTGCTTGCTCTATAGTTTATATATTCTGAAGCCTTTTTTTAAAGCCTCTGCTTACTTGTAAATGTTCAGAAAATTGAACTGAATGTGGTTACACATTGTGATAACCAACTCAAAATTATTTTCAATGTCACAAAGTTTGAAAGGCTGATTGAAAATAACAATCATTGTTAGCTTTTGATGTACATAACTGCTGAATGGTAATTTCATAAAGGTGCAAAATTTGGTGAATCTTGCTGTTAGTAGTATTTGATTTTTGTGTTTGTATAATCTGCTGCCAAGCATAATCCTGTTGTCCTTAGTTTGACTGATAGCATTCATGGCAAGACTCTTGGCAGTGTGGAGGATCAAAGGGATCTTGGGGTCCGAGTCCATAGGACACTGAAAGCTGCTACGCAGGTTGACTCTGTGGTTAAGAAGGCATACGGTGCATTGGCCTTCATCAATTGTGGGATTGAGTTTAAGAGCCGAGAGGTAATGTTGCAGCTATATAGGACCCTGGTCAGACCCCACTTGGAGTACTGTGCTCAGTTCTGGTCGCCTCACTACAGGAAGGACGTGGAAACTATAGAAAGGGTGCAGAGGAGGTTTCAAGGATGTTTCCTGAATTGGGGAGCATGCCTTATGAGAATAAGTTGAGTGAACTCGGCCTTTTCTCCGTGGAGCGACGGAGGATGAGAGGTGACCTGATAGAGGTGTACAAGATAATGAGGGGCATTGATCTTGTAGATAGAGGCTTTTCCCCAGGGCTGAAATGGCTAGCACAAGAGGGCATAGTTTTAAGGTGCTTGGAAGTAGGTACAGAGAAGATGTCAGGTAAGTTTTTTATGCAGAGAGTGGTGAGTACATGGAATGGACTGCTGGCGGCGGTGGTGGAGGCGGAAACAATAGGGTCTTTTAAGAGACTCCTGGATAGATACATGGAGCTTAGAAAAATAGAGGGTAAGCCTAGGTAGTTCTAAAGTAAGGACGTGTTTGCTACAGCTTTGTGGGCCGAAGGGCCTGTAGTGTGCCGTAGGTTTTCTATGTTTCTATGATTGGAGTTTTATTCTAAGCTTGAATGAAGTAGTAAAAGGTTGATGAAAAATCTGAATTAGCAAAAGTAAATTGATTGACTAGTGATCTGTTTACAATGTTTCTGTGATGAGAAGAGCCAACAAATGCTTTGCAGTTCATTTCTGCTAGTTCTGGCATCTTGGTGTTATAAGCCAAATACTGCTAGGCATAAACAATGCAGTAATCCCAATTAACCTCGCCTTTTATAAACTGCATTCCTTGAAATATAAAACATCTCCAGACCTGCACTTGTCTCTACATGAAGCAAACTGATGTACTCGGTGGACTGGGTCATATTCTGTGAATAAGTGTCCTTGTTTCTTGTCATTTTTGATGAGTTTAGGTTTGGCAACCCATTAAATTTTCCTCAAGTGCCACCTGGTGGCAGATTCCAGAAAAGCATGGGATATGGAAATAATTATCATTGTGAATAACAAAAACAACAGGAATTCTGCAGATGCTGGAAATTCAAGCAGCACACATCAAAGTTGCTGGTGAACGCAGCAGGCCAGGCAGCATCTGTAAGAAGAGGTGCAGTCGACATTTCAGGCCGAGACCCTTCGTCAGATCATTGTGAATAATGTTTTAAAGTTCTGGGGAACATAAGAAAATTGGGGGGGGTGGGTGATCTCATTGCTGTAAAAAAGCACACATAATTTCTTTCCATGTTCTGTTTGGAGTGATGATTTTGTTTTTTTCTAATTTTAGAAAGATGGATCGAACTATTATGGTACCCCTTTTAATGATGACAAAAGGGAAGATGAAGAAATTGAGACCTTGGCAAAGAAATTTGAAGAAAAATATGTGAGTTTAGCTTCTTTATTTCTCTTAGTAAGTTATCAAGAAGACAAAATGGCTTTCTAATACAAAAGGTAATTCCCAAGCGTTTATCTTGCAAGGTGTCTAGGAATCAAACAATAAGGTTGATCATTTGTGGTCTGAATTATCAGGTACAAATTTAATTACATCTGTTGGGCTCTATGTAAAAGTTCTAAATGTAGGGCACGTTGCTTTCTAAAACAAGATTTTTTTTCCTGAATCTTTCCATGTATTTGAATTCATTAATCATGAGACACAATTAGAGTCATTGTTATTCAGCACAAAAATTGACCTCCTCACCCCACTGAGTCCACAACAAAGATCAAGAACCCATTTATCTAATGCTACACTGCTCCCATTTTATTCTTCCCATCTAACTAGTCTTGCCCACCTCTTCCACCTAGCCATGCTGAATTCTGCCTCTCACCTACAAAAGTGGAAATTGACAGTGGCTAGTTAACCATAAGTCTTTGAGATGGCGGAATAAGTTGGAGCACCTGGTGGAAGCTCTCAGGGTCACGGAGGACAAGCTAACTCCACATAGGCAGCACTGGAAATCAGGACTGAACCTGAAGCTGGAGTAACAGCAACACCACTAGCTCTGCCACTCTGCTGCCCTTGATAAAATTGGTTTTGTCATTCAATATAGAATGAACATTTGTGTTTCATTTGTGGTGTTTTTTTTTAAATTGATACATTTTTTTTTCAGATGTGCATGATAGACATGCATTTAGTGTGTTTATCAACCTTTAAATTGCTTTTTTTCCCTCCAACACAGAGGTTGCTACTTAGCACATGACTACTTTTTCATAACTTGTTTACTATATATAAAAAAAACAAATGTGCAATTGCTCAGCCTGTGAATTTTTATAGTGTAATGTGTAACATTTATGGCTACGTTGGTGGGGTCATGATCTAGAGATCTAGAAGTGTGTTCAATCCATCTGTGGCGAGTGGAGAATTCAGATTTGAAAAATCTATTGAATGTTCATTAAGGATAATGGCATCCTTGTCTAGGTTGACCTTTATTGCTCTAGACACCCTGCAATTTGGTTAGCTTAATCCATAAATGATCTAGGAAGCCATCACCTTCTCAAAGGCAGCTAGGATATAATAAATGCTTGTCTTTCTGGCTGTTAGTGGTAAAAGAGTAGGAAAAAAACATATAGAACTTTGATTTAGAAAACAGTCCAAAAGCTCCAGAAGTACAGCAGCACTTGGGAACATTGTGATATGAATTTACTGATGGCAATAAACAATGAAAAAGACTGAAGCTTACATGAAGTGCAAATGTAGGTTGATAATCTATTGACAAACTCCAGTGACACATTTTTTGTATTGCATGTCTAAAAGTGATCCTTAATCTCTCTTGAAATACCCAAACATAAGTGCCATTGCTGTTCTGTCAGTTGTTGCTGTCAAGCAGTTAGAAATAGACTCAAAATAAAAGTGGTATCAGCAAAACAGAACTTAAAAAAAATTAGTTTAGAAATAATTTAACTGTGATTGTACTTCAGAACTTTTCACTTGTTTATTTCTAAATTTGCTGGACCTTACTGCCTGTTATTATTGATTATTGCCATAATACTCGAGGAGATTTTCATAATTGAAAGTTGTCACAAGCTGAATAGCAAGCCACAAGATCATTCTTCTATCCTGGTATAACTTGATATCAACTAAAGTGATGATTTGTTTTGTATAGCACAAGGATCCTTGTAACCCACACTCTTAACTTGGGTTTTGTCTATTAGGCTGGATGTCAACCCCATGATTCACAGTATCAGAGCTTTTGTCTCTAGTTGCCAGGACTGGAATGTGATTTGAACTTTTAACAAATCTGACTGGGGTGGTTTTGCTTTGAGAAGTGCAATTGTCTGTAAACTAACAGGTTGCAGCACTCCAACATTTCTAATTTGGTGATGAGAAGTTGTTTTCCCTTAACTGCATGAAATGAGAGTGAAATCTGATTGATTTAAAAAATATTAACATCATTACAATTAATGAAGTCTGTTCATGTATAGTTTTTACTTTTTAGGGCCCCAAAAAACGTAGGAAGGATCGTATCCAAGATCTTATCGACATGGGTTATGGATATGATGAAACTGACCCATTTATAGATAACTCAGAAGCTGTAAGTATAAGCAATTAATATCGTCAGTAAGCAACAGTGATAAGTCAAAGTAAATAAAGCACTTTATTGCTTGGATGTAAAAAGCAGTAATCAGATGAAATTTTCTTCCAACTATTTACTTGTAGCTTGCACGCAGTGAAGTACTGTAGCTTTAATGCACAATGTTTGAAGCAAACATCACTGTTCTTCTGCAACTTAGAATAGTTGTTCAGTATCCCAGCAAAACACCTTCAGAATTTTTGTGTTCTTCCGTTCTGTAACTGTTTGCTATGTTCATTATTTTAAGTAATATAAAACCCACATAAGAATAAAGACTAAGTTGAGTGAAAACTTTTGAAAAACAGCTCTTGTGTTCTCGCAATCGGTTTTGTTCATCTTTAAATTTGTAAGATACAACTTTTGCTTATCCACTACTCATTCAGCATTTCCACAGGAAGAAATTCCTTGAACCAGAAAGAGTGAATCTTTGGAACACTTTTTTTGTGATATCACTCTGGAGGAACATTGTATCATTTCTTAATGCATTCATGCATTTCTAAATGACAATAAACAAGGACTGAGTGTCCTCATAATCTAATCTAATCTAATCAAATGGAACCCAGAAGACTTTTTTCATATATTGAAGAAAGGTTGATTTTTTTTGGATATTTAAGAGAATCAGAGGGTGTGGGAATCTATCAGGGAGTGGGTGCTAAGGTAAAAGATCAATCTTGATCTTATTGAATGACAGATAAGATTGAATCAAAAGACAAAGTGCCACTTGTAATAAGTATGAACAACTTCTACATTGCCATCATGAATATACATAATTCATGTTTTTCTCCATCTTCTTCCTCAAACTCTTTGACAGTTTGAAACTTGTTTACCGATTTGAAATACTTTAATCAAAAAGAGAATTTTTAAAAAATGAGATGGAAAGTCTCTATATGAATTGAATAGCCTGGCCACCTAATGTCATCTCTCTTTGTGGTGCTTTAGTACGATGAACTTGTTCCAGCCTCCTTGACCACTAAGTTGGGTGGTTTTTACATTAATAGTGGAACTTTGCAGTTCCGTCAAGCATCTGAATCAGATGGGGATGATGACTTTATAAAGGACAAGAAAAAGACAAAATCTCCAAAGGTGAGCAAAAATCATTACTCAGTGTTACATTTTTCATAGTTAATTTGTTATATTAGTTGTTTGGATTTTATCTTAGAGTCAAGTTGATGTATGATTATCAAAACCTATAAATCTTTACACAGAAAGGTGTTTGGCTCATCGCAAGCTTGCTATTGTTTAGATAAAATGAATGGCTTTAAATAAACATCTTTTCACACCCTTTGTGAAAATTAGTAATTGAGAATACATAGGGAAGTGATTGTGACTGTTTTGGAAATAATATTTAAAAATCCCACTTACTTAAAATCTACCTCTTTATAATCTGAAAAACCTTTCTTGGTTTCTCTCTTTCCCTTTTCTACTTCAGTGCAAAATAATCTGAAGAATCTTTGATTCGGCCTATTATAAGACCAGGCAGCAGAATTTGGCCATCTGGCCCATCGAATCTGCTCCGCCATTCAATCATGGCTGACCTTTTTTTTTTCTCCTCCTCAAACCCAGTTCCCAGCCTTTGCCCCGTAATCTTTGATGCCATGTCCAATCAAGAACCTATCAATCTCTGCCTTAAATACACCCAATGACCTGGCCTCCACAGCTGCATGTGGCAACAAATTCCACAAATTCATCACCCTTTGGCTAAAGAAATTTTTCCACATCTGTTTTGAAAGGGCACCCCTCTACCCTGAGGCTGTGTCCGCTTGTCCTAGACTCTCCCACCATGGGAAACATCCTTTCCACATCTACTCCGTCTAGGCCTTTCAGCATTCAAAATGTTTCAGTGAGATCCCCTCTCATCCTTAAATTCCAGTGAGTACAGACCCAGAGCCATCAAACGTTCCTCATATGATAACCCTTTCATTCCTGAAATATCCTTGTGAACCTCCTCTTCTGTGCCAGCACATTTTCTCTAAGATGAGGGGCCCAAAATTGTTCACAGTACTCAAGGTAAGGCTTCACCAGTGCCTTAAAGCCTTGCATCACATCCTTGCTCTTGTATTCTAGACCTCTTGAAATGAATGCTAACATGGCATTTGCCTTTCTCACCACTGACTCAACCTGCAAGTTATCCTTCAGTGTTCTGCACACGAACTCCCAAGTCCCTCTGCATCTCAGATTCCTGGATTTTGTCCCCGTTTCAAAAATAGTCCGCACATTTGTTTCTACTGCCAAAATGCATGACCATGCATTTTCCAACATTGTATTCCGTTTGCCATTCTCTTGCCCATTCTCCTAATCTGTCTAAGTCCTTCTGCATCCTACCTGTTTCCTCAACACTACCTGCCTCTCCACGAGTCTTAGTATCGTCTGCAAACTTGGCAACAAAGCCATCTATTCCATCATCTAAATCATTTATATACAGCATAAAAAGAAACTGTCCCAACTTAGACCCCTATGGAACACCAATAGTCACCAACAGCCAACCAGAAAAGGATCCTTTTATTCCCACTCGCTGCCTCCTACCAATCAGCCAATGCTCTAACCATGTTAGCAACTTTCCTGTAATTGTCTTCAACTCCTAGCACAATGGTGATTAATCTTCTATATGCTTTTGTACTTTCAAAATCCTCTTAAAATTAATGTTCAGTTCGTATAAAATAGCATAAGTCATAATTTAAAATTGTATATTCATGCTTTTAAACTCTGAATTTTTAATTTTCCTGTTTAAACAAAATTAAATAACTAAAGAACAATGTTGGCATTGAGTTATGAACTATAAGCATCCATGCAAATCTTCTGAACAATCTTAGTTTTTTTGCCTATATTGTAATTTTAATTTTATATGCAACAAACAGCAAGCATTTCCTCTAGGACATGTTATCTTGAAAGATTAAACTTCTTGATTTGCCAAGAATATTTCCTCTGTAACCCCTTACCTTTGTTATACTGACTTTCTATCCAAGCTTTGAGACAATCTATCAGCTAAATATTTCAAGGACCAATTTGCCCAATGACTGGACAAGTCAATGGTGTAAGGGTTGAAGCTGCTAACACACCATATTAAAATGAATATATGTGGGTTTCAATCATTTATTGCATCTTGGTTCACCTGATATCTTCATTGTTTTCATACTCTTTGTTTTGTAAAAGAAACGGAAGTTAAAAGAAGGAAATGAAAAGATAAAGAAAAGGAAGAAGGATGATGGGCATGAAAAAGATAAGAAATCTCAAAAATCAAAAATTTCTAAACAGTCTGGGTAAGTTGTATAAAATTTTAAAAATATGCTTTACATAAGTGACATAGCATTAATAGTTGAAAAAGATTGTAATGTGGGCAGTTTACTTTGTAGATCCACATAAGAAATATTGTGCTCCTATGGTATTGCAGTCACTTGGTCATACTTTATTGTCATCTTCTCAAACTTGGGTACAAGGTGAACTAGATGAAGTAGAATTGTCTATAATGGTTCAACCTCTAAATATTTAAAAGAATGCTGAATATGCTGTGGCATTACATCTTCATTTTTAAAAAATTCTCTGGATACTAATTCTTGGTCACAAGCAATAGCTTGTTCTTTCCTTGAGGAGAAATGTGAATAAAGCAGGCAAGTTGAACTGGTACACTTTACTGCCACTTGTTAACCCTGTTATCCAAGTTTTACTAATTGGACTTTAGATACTGTGCAAGTGGAAAGTTTTTTTTTGTGATGGTCTTCAGAACTAAATTTAGTGAGAAGTCAAAAGCAGAATTAAGTAACAGTTATACAGACATGCTGAATGAGCCAAATTGAATGCTTCCTTAAGTTATAATTGTATTAGCATACTTTCAGAATGTAATATATTTCAGGGGAGGGGGCGGAACTTGGCTCTGATTTTTCAGGTGTAGATCCAAGATTGATTAATGTAATTTTCAGTATATAAGTGTAAAGCAGAACAAAGTGATTGTTACTCTGGATCCAATGCAGCCCAAAAAAAACAAGATAAAGAGCACAATAATAAAAACAACGCAACAAATATAAATACTTAAGATAGCTTGTATGCATTGTTTGTTTGTCCATAAGATGATGATAGGCACAGGAGTGTCTGCCTATAAGGTGACTGACAGGAAAAGAAAGTGTTGAGGACTGAGTGAGTGAGTGGTTGAAGGTGTTTACTGGCCTTACTGCTTGGGGAAAGTAACTGTTTTTGAATCTAGTGGTCCTGACATGGTTGCTACTTGGTCTCCTCCCAAATGGGAGTGGGACAAACAGTACATAGGTAGGGTGGACGGGATCCTTCATGATGATACTGGCCCTTTTCTGGCATCTTTCTGTATATTTGTTCTTGATGGCAGTAGGCTGGTGCCAGTGATGTGTTCGGCAGGTTTGACTACCCATTGCAGAGTTTCCTGTCTACCGCAGTGCGGTTTTCTTACCAATGCTGTGATGCAGCATGTTAGAATGCTCTCTACTGCACATCTGTTGAAGGACACGAACATAGATGTACACAGTTCTACTCTCTTCAGCCGCCTAAGAAAGTATCAGCATTGAGCTTTCCTGATTGTGTAGAATGTGTTCTGGGACCACGAGAGACTGTGTGAGATGTGCACTTCCAGAAGTGTGAAACTGCTCGCAGTTTCCACTACTGTGTCGCCAGTGTAAAGCAGGGTGTGAGTAGTGTGAGTTCTCCTGAAGTCAATAATACCACCGTAGCATAGCTGTGAGTGCGACACTATTGCAGCTCAAGGCATTAGAGTTCAGAGTTAAATCCTGATGTCTTCTGTAAGGTGTTTGTGCATCCTCATGCTGGAGGATTCCCCCCCCCCCCCCACAATATCCAAATCTGGATTTGCTGGTGACGCAGCTTGAATGGCCTAAAGGACTTGTTCTGCTCTGTATCTCTAAATGGAAATTTTTTTAAATGACCATTTCCTTTATTGTGCTGACATTGAGGAAGAGGTTATTTTCCTGGCACCAGGCCTCAAGCTCTAATACCTCCTCTCTGTAGGCCATCTCATCGTTGTTGGTGATGAGCCCCATCACTGTCATGTCATCAGCAAATTTATCAATGTGATTACTCGGGTGTTTGGCTGTGTAGTCACGTGAGCAGCATGTGCAGCAAAAGGCTCAGTGCATAGCCCTGGGGGGGGGGGCACTCATGTTGAGGATAATGGGGAGGGAGGAACAGTTGTGTAATGTGGAATCATGAAAAATTTCAAATCAAAATTAGTCTCTAAACAAATAGTATGGCCAACTGTTTCCCTTCTAAGTCTCTAGAAACATGTCTTGGCTGTTCTTGCAATTGGTATACATGCTGAGAATGTTGCTGCTTAACCTTAACCAATTTTTCCTCAGTGTATTTGGAAACTAACTTGGAGTGATAAGGTTGTTCCTCAGTCACTGAACATATTGATTTGTTCCAACTCTGCTTCAAGCTCAACTGACTAGTAGAGAATAAAGTTTGCTAATCTCTAATATTAATCTGCAAAACCTTGTATTTTTGTTAGGGGCTAAATTCTGTGCATCCATTAAACATCTTGTAGAATAAGAAGTAAGAAGCAAATTAAGAAAATTCATTTCGTCTTTGTAAGTGATTTGGATCAGGCCGCAGAGTTGAAAGGAACATGATCAACCTGCTTTTGTTGTCCATTGCAACAAGTGATGCTTTCAAAGGGGGGAAAATGACACACATTCTCTTCCTTGCAGAATTAGGATCCAAGTATCAAGTGACTTGATTCAAAGTTTGAGATTAAGTCTGAAAGTCTCACAGTTGTTTCATATGTTGTCTTTCATTTCATATCATGCAAAGTTTCAGGTAAAACTGACATTTTTTAATGAACCTTTTGAGTATTAGTTGATCTAAGAAGTCCTTTGAGCACATGGAAAACATGAGTTCAAACATTGCTGTTATTCTAGATGTTCTTTACTGTTATCCTTCAGTGATATTTGATGTTTTCTAATCAGCAGGATAATGCCACTGAATGTCAATAAAGAAGAAAAAAAGAAGAAAAAGTACATGGGGGCATTAGGTGTGAGAGAAATGTTAAAAAAATTTGAGAAGGAGAAAGAAGCCTTGAAGAAACGAGAGGATGTGAAGAACTTGCCAGTCTTACAGACAGCAGCTGTTGCTTCTCACAAAACTGACAGTAGCTCAGTAAATAACATTTCAGATCCTTTGCTTTCACTTATTGGATCTGCTAATGATGGTGATCTTCTGCATGTAGCCAGCACTGTGGATCTAGAAATAGATCTAGACCGTCTTCTGAGTGACTCACCCGCAGGCAGTCCCCTTAATGATTTTGATGATGGCAGTGATCCTCTTCCCACTCTGCAGCATTCAGCAATGGGGCAGATACCAAAGCAGGTCCCAACATTGCCTGAAGGACTTCCTTCACTACTAGAAAAATGCATCAAAGAACTAACACAGGTAAGACCTTTCAGAAATATTTAACCCATTGGAGTAAAGAAATCAATGTATATAAGATGCTCAAAGCAAATGTGTCCACGCATTTATCCTCAAAAGCTATAGGGATGTACACTGAGGATGCATGAAAGTCCACATAACATACAAATTGTTCTTATTAAGTTAGATTCATAGAGCACTACAGCAGAGAAACAGGCCTTCAGCACATCTAGTCTGTGCTAGGCATCTAGTCTATTAATCTGCGTAGTCCCATCAACCTGAATCCAGACCATAACTCGCCAAAATCCCTTCCCATCTTAAATATTGAAATCAAATCTTAATCCATCACTTCTGCTGGCAGTTCATTCCACACTCTCACCACCCTCTGAATGAAGAAGCTCCCCCTCATATTGTTCTTAAATACTTCACCTTTTACCTTTAGCCCATGACCTCTACTTCTAATCTCACCCAACCTTCAGGGGAAAAAAGCCTGATTGCATTTACTCTATCTGTACCCCTCATTGTATCATAATTTAGGTTGTATCTCACGCTAATGATGCTAAAAGATACTGGTAATTCTGCTGCTATGTTTTTGCCATCAGTGTAGAGCGTAAGTATTACTCATTCAAAACTTCCAGCCCCATACGGAATGGAAAAGTAAAAGAATTGCTTGCCTTGGTTATGGGAGCTAGATCATTATGGCGTGGATCAATTGCAATATATGATCTGAAAGTTGTATCATATTAGATACTATACTGCATTCTTCTTGAAGGTTAACCACCAGGTTTCACTCTTAGAAACCAAGATGATTAAGATGGTGTTTTTTTTTTAAAAATAGCTGTGTCCCATGTAAAGTTCTCTTTCCCTCCCAGTTGCCTTGTTGTACTGAATGTTAAAGTATGCACCTCTATATGGAAGCATCATACCAATTGAGCTGAGACTTTGACTGTTTTGGTTGTGAAAGGTAATGAGGGAGTGATGCTTTCGGGGTGTAGTTAAAGCCAATATCTGTATTATAAACTTCAAATTACAGGATGATTGTGGAGTTCTCCTCTCATTACTGTTCTAAAAGCATATGCAGGCATTATAAGTGAGATGTTCATTAACGTTGGTGTTATTCCATGTACAAGCAAACAATCAGTTGAAGTTGTATTTTTTGTCACCTGGAGCAACCAGGTAGGAAAATTAGTGTACCTACTCTTACCGTTAGCACCATCTGTACTAGTTGTTACATGTTCAAGTACATTGAGTATTTAGGCAGGTAAACTGAAGTGGGCAACATCAGAAATCCATTGTTTACCTCTTGATTCAAGCAGCAGGAGCAATTTGGTTTGCAGCTGGTATTTTCTGAATTTATTAAACAATACCATTGGAAGTTCAAATAATTGATTAAGAACATTGACCATTATAAATTAATTTTCAAAGGTGATCAGTATCTTCTAAGATTATTTCCAGCAGCCAAGTACCTAGGAGGCTATTGTTGACTTTTTTATTTTCCTTCTGTGTTATTTAGTTACTATCAAGTTTTGTTTATGATAAGCTGATGCTGAAGATTCTCAGAAACGTCTGGTGTTTAATCCAATTGAAATTCTCTTTGGAAGTGGCTGGAAGTTAGAGAGGGAAAGTGTTGATGCTATTTTTGTCTCGTAGGCTGCCAAAGCATCAGAAGGCGAGGGGAAGCAGAAATTCTTCACGCAGGATGTCAATAATATTCTACTAAAGTGAGTAGTAGAATAGAATAAATGATAATTGTGGCAAATAGTTTTCTTTTAAAATGCGTTGGTCTTTTCTCTTTTTAAAAAAAAAAATCAGTGAGCATTGACCTAATTAATTTAAAATGGAGATGACTTTATAAAAGATGCAGAAAATATGTTACCATTTTGGACCGTTCAGAAATGGGGAACATTTAAGATTTTCACCTGTACTCCTTATTGGATTGGTGAACATTCATTTTGGAATAGTTACTATGAATAGGACAGGTGTTTATAATATAAAACTGGATAAGTATATTGGGGGGGGGGAAGAAACAAAAGCTAATGCTGATAGCATTCAATTATTGAAGTGTGAGGAAATTTTGAGCTGAATGACGTATGTTGATGTTGTAATTTCTATTTAATTAAGTTTATTATAAAAAATGAAGCAAAAATAACTTGTTAAATAAGTAATGAATTTGAACAGAAAGGACAACTGGAAGTTGTCCGGGTTAAAAATATTGCTCAACGTGAGACTTGCCAGCTGCTAATTTCAGAACTAATTCTGAACTACAGAAAAAGAGAACACTTTTATTTCTACTAAGAAACAGCAAGTGTTTATTTTGATAAATCTATGAGATCTATTTGTCATTCCTGTTGCATGTCAAAGTATTTTTAAGGGCACCAATATCCGATCAGATATCTAGAGTTCTTGCTTTTTGATTAGTTCCACAAACCAAAACTCATATATTCCCACTACCAGGCTGTATTGTGCAGATACGTTTGAATATTTGAAGATTTATTATCAAAGTATGTATGCAGAATACAGCTCTGAGATTTGCCTTCCCCAGATGGCCATAAAATACAGTAAACCGTAGAAGTAGTTGAAAGAAAGACATCTATTCCCCCCTTCCTGCATGAAAAGAAAAAGAAACAAGAACTCACAAACCCCAGGTCACCCATACAGAGAAACAACAAGAACATCAAATCCCAAATCCCCCAGCCCACTAATTAGCAACAAGAAAGAATAGACAGGAACACAGAAAAAACATCGAACTGAAAGAGGCCAATATGAACTATAGTTAGTTTGTATTAAATTGAAAAATCCTCGTTTCTCTGTAAAATGGTATTAAATAATATACTGTAAATTAGAACAAAGTTATTCATTCAGAGAGCATACCAGAAATTTAGATGTACTGTAAATGTTTTTCATCTAATTTGTCTGCAGGAGAGTTCCCCAGGGTCAGCTATTCACTTTGCTTGAATTTTGATATGGATTGTCAGCATTCTCCAGGAGTTCTATTTTGTAGAACTTGCCTTCATGATTCAGTTGTTAAACTGCAATCCTTATGCACCCCAGAGACCCAGAGAACTGGTATCAATGAAATCTATTAATATATATTACCCAGTTTTACATACACTTGTACTATGATTAAAAGTAATTGCTGGGGTGGCAAAAGTGGTTTCTTGCCATTTAAGTGCTTGCTGGATAAAACAGATAGTTTCTATTCTAGAGACTATTGGCTACAGAGTTCTTAAACTCTCAGTACTATTTGAACTGCCATATTTAAAACAAAATTGTCTCATGATGGATATATGCAGTGTAATAGCTAAAATAGAAAATTTGGATGATTTCTTTTGTTTCAATTATAAGGTACTCCAAGAAAACTTGCTGTACACTGTGAATCTATTTATAATGTGTTTGTGCTTTCAGTATTGAGCTACAGTCCCGTGAATTGAATAGTCAGGCCCGCTCTGGGGTTTATGCACACCTGGCATCCTTCTTACCATGTAGTAAGGACACACTGGTCAAAAGGGCAAAGAAACTGCACATGAATGAGCAGGTAACTAACACAAGAGCTAGTCTTCTAGATATTAAATCCATTTGTGCAACTATAATTCTTGTCTTGAGGTTAGGAAAGCATTGTCTATAAAACTAAATAGTTGCTGCGTAATATTTTCTACCATCTGTAACAAGCCAATGGTGTATAATTACAACTGAGGACAGTATAATATTTTCCCTATATATAAGAATTTTCTATTACTAGATTGATTTATTGCCTATAAATTTCAAAGCATGGAATCTACCATCTATTATGGTCACAAAAATAAATATTTTTGTCACTAAGTTCAGTGTTGCTACATCCAAAACATCACTTAACTCCATCGTGGTCACTATTCATCTGCTTCTGAAATCCTCATTTATTATCTCTCAGCTTGACTACTTTAATTCGGCTGGCTGTTTCTATGTTGCATCAAGTCCAATGAGTGGTTCCCTTGATTTTAAAATTTTCTTGCCAGTTTTCAAGTTTTGCAGTCGCCGTGTCTGTACCTTCTCGCTCTGATCTCCTCACATCCTGCAAACCTCCCCATGTATCTGCATCCTCTAATTTTGATCTGTTGATGGACTTGAAGAGAATGGCTTCACAATTGGACTGTTTCTTCAGTTAGTGAGATCCTAAACTCTGGAATTCCCTTTCTAAAAGTAATTATACATTCATATCCCTTTCTTCCTTTTAAGAGTCGTATAAATAGGCTAATTTAGGTTGATGGTGCCTTGAGTTATTTTGCAACATTATATATTAGCACAGATCTACTTTTTGAAAAATCTAATTTGCATAGCGTTCATCAAAGCTTAGAAGGATTTATTTTTCATCCAATATGTTCCAGTTGCTTATGAATTAAGTGCATTTTTCACTGATGCCTAAGAGTGATCTTTGTGGTTGAAAAATGTGTTAATGCTCAGTGATTTTTGTTTTGATTAAAAGATTTGCTTCATTTTATGCTTAAGTTAAATCACCTGAAGTTTCACAGTTGGCCTATAGCCTCATCTTTACCCAGCTATCAGCTGCATGATCTCGCATATTTCTAATTTGTGTAAGACTTTTTGTATCAACACTGTTTTGACTGTTTATCATGTGCAGAAGCAACACATTTGTAATAATAATTATTGGATCCAATAAGTGCTCCTTAATATTCAAAATGACATTTTTTTTCCTTGCATGATTTTCTTGCAAACTTCCATTATAATTAGCAGAGCAATCAAAAAATTTGTTGTGCTTTATCCAGGAATACAAAGTCCTAATGTAGACTAACATCACTATGCTTGTATAGTTGCTATTGACCCTGAATGAATTATCAAAGTGAGGCAAGAACTCAGTGATCTTTCTTCAGCACAAGTCTTTCTTAAGGAACAATAGGATTCTTTAATTATTCTGACCTATAGCCTCAAGAACTGTTTAAAGATAGAACAAATTCATCATTTATCTCATTGCTGTTGGATGTTGTTTGCAGAGAGCTAATGGAATATTCATTTACATTACATGATGGAGTAAGTTACTAGCTGAATCTCCATGATATGGTGCTGTACAAGTACAATGAATATTATGACAAATGACTTCAATTCTGTAGTTTTATTACATGTACTTCAGATCATAATTTGCAGTAGAAAATATTGTTGGAGAAATTCAAAGTACTGTTTCAAATACTGTAGGCTTAATAGTTGCATGATTGAAGCAAAAGCTCCCGTCATATTCAATACTTGATATCGAAACTATACTACCCTTCTGCAGTTTAGGATACCGTTGATGGTAGAGCTCAAGACAACATGTTAATATGTTCTTGGCCTGGGATTATTCCCATTGTATTCCCATGATATTACATGTCCTTTAATCTATAAATTGAGATGGCTTCAGAAATATTATCAGTCTGCTGATAACCACTAATATCTTCAAGTGGTTAAATTCCAGACCATCATTGCACACAACTGGGGCTTGCTTGCTTTCTATCAACCAAAAGTGGTAATTCAGTTAAGTAAAACGTGCTTCTGCAAGGTAGAGAATCCATGGGAAACTTTCAGTTGTTCAACTGGCTGACGGAAAGACATTGTAAGCCTGAGTCACAATCGGAGTTTGTTGATGTTAATGTTCAGTAATTAAATGTGTTTGAATATTCATGAAGATGATTGTGTTCTATATTGGAGGGCCTGGCATGAGAATTTTTAGTAGGAACTTTAGCTGGATTCTAAGAAAATAGTGGCCTGGAGTTATAGTTGTAGAGCACTGGACATATTTTGTATATCGAACAGTCGTTTTGAAATGCACTACAGTATTGGTATTCTGCGAATCTCTCAGATTTTAACTTTTAATTCACTGCTCATTCAATCATGAGTAGGGTAGCTGGTAAGATTGACTGGGTGGATTTTTTTTGGGCCAGCACAAACAATGTACAGAATTTCCTTTTCTGGTGTATAATTGTAGTAACTGCTGATAGTATTGCCATTAGATGGGTGGTTAACAAGGGTAGTAAAACCTTTTATCTGTCTCTCAGCAAATTCTGTAGTTTGCATTGCCCTGCTTCTAAATCTGTTCTGAAATCCCAAGTGATGATAGATAATTAATTCAATTTTCTGTGCTTCAACTGGTACCAAAGGCTTCTACAAGAAACTTCGCATTGTGCCATGTTGGATGTTAATATCCCATATCAAGCTGCACAATTTCATAATTTTGTCTGTTCTTTGTCATGTTCCCTTAGAACAACCCCTCTCCAGGCTGTTTCCTAGCACACCATTGTGTTGGGTGGACTTTCACAAAAGAGCTTGTTTTCATGCTGTATAACTCTATGACTCTATAGAAACATAGAAACATAGACCTTTTCCATCACTTTTTTTATGGTTTGGGTGTTGATTTTGTAGTTGTAGTCTGATACAACCGTTGATTTGAAATTCTCAGCTGGAATAATGCTAGTTTTGGAAAAATTTTAATTAATTAATCCATTAAGGTTTATGATTTAGTGAATGATAAAATTATGAATTACTATTAATTTTGTCCCAGTTATCTATGATCGACAATGTTCTGTTTGTATTATGACATCTGGGTGGTGCTGGCATTTATTGTCCCTTGAAAAGATGGTGGTTAGCCACTTGCAGTAGCTGGTTATGTTGTTAGTATCAGAAAGTACCATTGCATTAAAAGATCTGCCATAATCCTATTAAATGGTGGAGCAGGTACTCAGCTGAATGGCAGACTCCTGGTTGTATTTCATTTCTACTTAAATTGTGCAGAAGTGCAAAGCAGTCAATATAACTAAAGACCCATGCACCCTGGGCATGCTCTTTTCTCTCATTCTCATCATCAGAAGATACAAAACCCTGAAAATATGTACCGCTGAGGTCAGTGAGAGCTTCTATCTTGTTATGGGCTTGGATCTTGTTGCCTACCTGCACTGCACTTTTTCTGTAACTGTCACACCTTATTTTGCAATCTGTTATTATTTTCTCTTGTGCCACCTCCATGCACTATTATATTGAAATGATCAACATGAACAGTATGCAAGACAACTTTTTCATTGCACCTTGATACAGTGGAAATAATAAACCGATCTACCAATCTTTTTTTCTATCAGGAAGGCAAAGGCTTTTACGTGTAAGAATTGGGATGACATATTGATTAGGTTGCATTTGGAATATCATGTACAGTTCTGGTCACCACACTACAGAAAGGATGTGGTAGCATTGAAAAGAGTTCAGAAGATAGTGAATAATATATTGTCTGGCATGGGGGGGAAGCTACTATTAGGAAAGGCTTCGCTGTCATATTATCCTTATCATTAAAAACTTGTGATTTCAAACTTCATAGAAACATAGAAACATAGAAAATAGGTGCAGGAGTAGGCCATTCGGCCCTTCGAGCCTGCACCGCCATTTATTATGATCATGGCTGATCATCCAACTCAGAACCCAGCCTTCCCTCCATACCCCGTGACCCCTGTAGCCACAAGGGCCATATCTAACTTCCTTTTAAACATAGCTAATGAACTGGCCTCAACAGTTTGCTGTGGCAGAGAATTCCACAGATTCACCACTCTCTGTGTGAAGAAGTTTTTCCTAACCTCGGTCCTAAAAGGCTTCCCCTCTATCCTCAAACTGTGACCCCTCGTTCTAGACCTCCCCAACATCGGGAACAATCTTCCCGCATCTAGCCTGTCCAATCCCTTTAGGATCTTATACGTTTCAATCAGATCCCCCCTCAATCTTCTAAATTCCAACAAATATACCACATCCACTGGTTCTCCCCTATCCACTCTACTAGTTACATCCTCAAAAAATTCTATGAGATTCGTCAGACATGATTTTCCTTTCACAAATCCATGCTGACTTTGTCCGATCATTTCACCGCTTTCCAAATGTGCTGTTATCACATCCTTGATAACTGACTCCAGCAGTTTCCCCACCACCGACGTTAGGCTAACCGGCCTATAATTCCCCGGTTTCTCTCTCCCTCCTTTTTTAAAAAGTGGGGTTACATTAGCCACCCTCCAATCCTCAGGAACTAGTCCAGAATCTAACGAGTTTTGAAAAATTATCACTAATGCATCCACTATTTCTTGGGCCACTTCCTTAAGCACTCTGGGATGCAGACCATCTGGCCCTGGGGATTTATCTGCCTTCATGTGAGGCTCTGAGCAGCTAAACAGTGTTGCCACTCCTAAGGTGGTCTAGGTTAATGGATGAACTTACCTTGGGAGATTGGTTAAACATGCTATGCAAAATTTACCCCTCAACCAACATCAAAAATCAATCACTTGATTATCTTTTTCTGGAACCCTTCAGTTCGTACAGTTGCAGCCATTGGGCTATTATGCTTTTACTATACTGCAAATGTTGAGGAATCTTGCTTACAAAAAACATCTAAAAGGGCAGAATATATATTTTCGTAGTAACTTTTGCATTCTGAAGAGGTCCTATTGTGCTTCATTTGCCAGTGAATTATTTTTGAAGTGTGTTCACTTGTTATGTAGGGAATCACTCACACACAGGGAGACTGCACCAACAGCAATGAGATAAATGATCAGGTTATTTACTTTCTTTAGCGTGGTATAGGTTATGAGAGAAAATCTGGATCGGGCTCAGACTGAGATCTTACATTTTATGCAAGGCTCCAGGGTGTCTTGTTTAAATGTGTGTTTCTGAAGGGGAATAAGGGAAGTCTAGTGTAACTTTCCCTCACCTGTTTTGAAGCCTTTTCTAATAATTCACATTTTGTCTTGTAGGAAAAAATGTAGTTACAAAATTTAAATTAAGAAATGGAATGTGAGGCTTTGGTGATTTAATGTCTTGAAATGCTGTTTAATTGGGTTAAGCAATGAAGAGAAGTAAACTCTTCGATTTGTGAAATGAGATCTGCCAGCATAAAACCATAGCAAATACAGTAGACATGTAATTGGCTGCTCCTGATGTAGGGTCTGGTTCTGTATATATAAGTAGCATATATCTTGCTTTTGTACTTTTTTCCCAAAATTGTGTTTCAGGTGAGATGGGTGTAGTGGGGAACAAATGCTGTGCTCCCCTAATTCTGTTGTGGGAGCTCTGTTAAGCAACTAATTATTTTCTGTCCTCTTAAAACAAAATTACAGACTGGGGCGAAATGGCTGATAAAGACAGGTCAATGCTTAATGCAGGTGAGCATTTATATAGGTTTTACTGTCTGTAGAAATATCACATGTATTTTAAGGACTCTAAAAAGAATTCAATATTTTTTGCTTAATACGATCTTCAAATGCATATCCAGTAAATAAGTTGCAATGGAATAATGTCTAGTTATGCATTTCTAAATAATACTTGAATCTTCATTCAATATTCCATTTGGAACCATTCAAATGCCATGTGTGAAATGTGCATTATTAATTTCAGCATTTTAGAAATTCCATATTGTACTGGAACATTTTCTTCTAACAAATTTGAAGTGTTGGAGCTCCCTACAGTGGCAGAAGATCAGTTCTACACCATTGCATTTAATTACAACAACTTGATATGAAGTTTGTAGTGCAACTGCATTTTCTAATATATGAAGTCTTTTGTGCTGTATAACTTACACAGAATAAATGGTATAAACTTTCTGATGGAAATGGGATGCAGGGGTCAGTGACTAAGATTACTCCATTGTATACTCATTCATTATCATCAGGAATCTAATCTGAATAAGATTAAAGAAGATGAATTGTGCTTATTTATGTTTTGTCACAGGATGGTCGGCTGAAGGAACCAATACAGAAACTAAAAGAAGCCATTGGAAGAGCAATGCCTCATCAGATGTCGAAGTACCAAGATGACTGCCAGGCTCATAGTCAAGCTAAAATTGCCAAGTATGTTCCACGTAACAGTAAGGTGTACTGCAGTTCTTGATTGGATAGGGTTGGGCATCCAGTCTCTGAAGCTTCCTCTGGTATCTAATTACATTGTAGCTGATTGTTATCTTACCTTTACTAGCTGACTGGGTCTGTATTTCTTAAAACTCTTGCCCTTCATTTTCGTTTTTAAACTGGTACACCATCTTTTTTTTTTGGACACTGTTGTTTCAGGCTTTCATTTGAAGGTGTATTTCCTGCCATTCCCCCACCCCCACCAAATAGCACATCTTCAATTTTCAAGAACAGCTTGTACCCCTTCCACTGTTCCCAGCACTTTATGCTGGCTTCTTCCTCCTTCCTGATGAAGTGTCTCGGCCTGAAGCATTGATTGTTTGTTTATTTCCTTAGACGCTGCCTGACCCGGTAAATCCCTCCAGCATTTTGTGTGTGCTGCTCTTCAATTCTCAAGTTGTTCCTTTTTTGTGGAGGAAGTCTGTTTGTTTCTAGCTACACTGTTCAAATACTTTGATAATCATACACATCCCTTCCTCTTCTATACTGAAGGAGATACAACGTGTAACCTGTCTACATGACATGGTTATTTTAATCTATATACCATTCTCAAGAATTAGTGCTGTCACCACTCCTGTTGTGCCCAGAACTAAATGATGAATCTAAGTAGGGTAGAATCAGAGCATTTAAGTAGTTAATGTAATTTCCATGTTTTTGCATTCCAGTTGTCTTAGCATAAGAGGCCACAGTTCATTAACATTTTCTGTTATTCTGTTGGATTTGTCTTCTATATTTTAGTTATTATATGTTAGTGATGCTATCTTTTATGGAACTAAAATAGCATTTTATTTAAACTTGTTTTTTCTTGTCCTACCTCCCTTTTGCATCCTTGCACCATACACCCAAATTCTTCATTATGCAAGTTATCATTGTGTTTATAAGAGATACCATGTCCTAGGAAATATAGCTGTATTTGTGTTTGTATAACTGGTTTGGAGTCCTACTAAGAGTAAGCATTCAAACCCACTTCCATTAACATAATGGTATTTCTGATGAGTTTTCAGTATCAATTGGAAGTTAAATTATGCAGTAAACTATATATATATATATATATATATATATATATATATAAATATGTAGCAATAATAAGGTTGTGCAACAAGGCTTTTGCATTTGTTCACATTGGAAATCTGCCTTTATGAAGGCAACAACACATTATATCAATGACAGATTAGTGCAGATCATGGCAATCTGAACTAAAATAAATGCTAGAAATACTTGACGGATTAAGCAGTATCTTTTTACGAAAAAGGTCCACAGACAGATCATCAGCTATCAGCTCACGAGAATAGTATATAGATGGAACATTGTTTCTCCGTCTTGAATTATTAACATGAAATATTGTTACTATTCAAGCTGCTTACTTAAATCGTATAAGGAATATTTGTAGTATCAAATTGTGATATGCATTTTGTTAGCCAATTGTTTGGTTCCAGCAATTGTGACAGATTATAATTGATCAACTGATGAATTTTAAGTGAATATCAATTTTCTGGTCTAAAACACAGGATGATGGGAGAAGATAAGGAACCGAAGGAGAAAATGTTCTCTGATGATGATGAAGATGATGATAAGATGGGAAGAAGAATTGTTGGACCTCGTAAAAAGTTCCACTGGAATGATGAAATAAGGTTTGATATGTTGATTCATGTCTATCAGACCACGTAAAACATCTGTGTTGACAGAATGCCTTTTAAGTTTAGACATTTGCATATAGTGGTGCTTCAGATTTGTATTTAACTGATTAACAAAATTTATGCCAAATTATTCAAATCAGTATGCTATGTTAACTGATTGTAGCTAGCATGTACAGGGAAGGGGTAAATAGAATGGAAGGGATTGTTGTTATTAAGATGAAAAAGAGAGATCTGCCAGTGAGGATTGGTTATTCGTATATGGTGCACAGATTAAATCAATTTTTCAGTGGCAGAATTAATGATTTTGTTCATCAATGCTAGATTATAAGCTATTGTGAAAATATACAGGAATATGAGATATTATTCAGTCATGTGTGAAGCAATATGTATTGGGGAAAAACGAATTGTTTGAAGAGAAAGTCTCAATAGAGATGAGATGATGGATTAATTTAGAATGTTATAGTAATAGTCATTTTAGGAATTAACAGTAGAGTGTGCAACTTTAAAAAATGTTGATATGTTCATAAAAAATGTTCATCAGATGGATGAAAGAAAAATGTAGGGCTACTTTGAAGGAAAGAGATTGATCTTGGACAAGATTGAAAGATTGGTACTTCATTTTATTAACAGTATTGGACAGCCAGATGTGGCAGTGTATCAGGAATAAAAATAAGTTAAATGAAATTAGTAACCTTTGTGCTGTAAACTTCTGTTTCCTTTTACTTTCACTTTCCATATCATGCTTAATAAAAGGAAATAGAAGTAATTGATGTAAATTTTTTGTTTTTAATTTGTTATTTGCGGCCTTTAAGTTCATTAATAAACTAGCTATGTTTGCTATGCTACAGAGAGAAAAGTAACAATTCTCCTTCTGGATCAGGATTTACGTGTTCATCTTTTGTTCAGGATTTTTAATCCAAACATTAGAATGTCGTGTTTTCACATGATGCCCTGTTTTTCCTGGAATATTAATGTATTAAAGCATTACCTTACTGTTGGTTAATACTTTATTATGTTGTGGTGCAGAGATTTGTTGTGCAGTGTGGTGAGGACAAAGATGGCTTACTATGAGCAGGAGAGAAACAAGTCCCAGGCTGCAGAGGACTACCTGAAATCTTTTCTTGATTCTGAGGTCAAACCACTCTGGCCTAAAGGATGGATGCAGTCAAGGTACATAGCAAAGGAGTATAAGAAATATAATATTGCATATGTTTTAACAAAGCTACCCTACAGACTGAGTAATAGTACTGTAAGGGGACTTGCAGTTCAGCATGACTCAGGGATAGTTTTGTGTCTACTTTGCCACCTATTTAAAGTTTATGCCATCTAAACTAGAATCCTGAACTTGCAGTAAAATCATTATCATTCATCATTAATTGGTGAAAATCACAATTATTACAGGTGCTTTATTTCAGAAATATTAAATTTGTTGTCATATTTTCAGTGTTCCCCCACAAGTGATGCTCTTTGCATACCTCGTCATTACTCCATGGTACAGTAGCAATTAACGCAATACTATTACAGCTCAGGGCATCGAAGTTCGGAGTTCAGTCCAGCATCCTCTGTAAGGAGTATGTCGTCCTCCCCCTTGGAATGCATTGGTTTCCTCTGGGTGTTCAGTTTTCCTCCCACAGTCCAAAGTCTTATTCGGTTAGGGGTTTAATTGGTCATTGTAAATTGTGATTAGGGTAGGGTTACATCGGTGGATTGCTGGGCAGCACAGCTCGAAGGGCCAAAAAGGCCAGTTCTGCGCTGTAGCTCTAAAGTTAAGAGAAATGCTAACCTGTAATTTTAAGCTATCCACAGATGTCTTGCTGGAATGTATCTTGGTAACAAATTCTAAATGGCATACTCAGCATAGGTACTGCCTAGCATACTACCTGATCCATTTTTTGTTTTGTATTTATTTTCAAAAAAATAAAACTTCAAAATAAAAAGTATTTTAAAACAAAGATATTAAATGTTTGCTTACAAAATTTCAGTTTTGTCTTGTAAAATCAATCCTAGTATTTGAATTTTTAATAATTTTGCTTTGTTTTGTGATGTGCTGTGAGAAATTTTTGTTTAGTGAGGCATTCTCATGACATCACTGCTGTTGAACCCCAGGGTTTCCTTTTTACTGATGCCCAATACCAACAGTCCTTGGATCTAACTCATATGGGTCATTAAATCTTGGTGAGTTTTCTTTGTGGTCAATACTGACCATAAATTATGGGAGTCACCGTCACTTAAATTCATAAATTGTTTCCTTCAATGCATTTTTCGTTACTAGATTTCCTTGCCCCTCAGTAATTCTAGATTTCTGATTATGATGTGGTTGCAACAAACAAGAAATTATTTAGTGGTATTAAGAACTGTTTTTCTGTAGTTTTAAGGCAGAGCTTGCTCTGGACTGCCAGAGAAATCCAGTTACATTGCTCAACATCTCAGTACCATGACAGGTGGGTCTGGGTATCTTCTGGCCCTCAAGTTAAGCCTTAAGGATCCATAAATATATGACATTATAGTTGAGCTGCAGGTCCCATTCAGAAACGTTGCTCATTGTCTGGTAATTTAGAGGCAGTATAGATTTTATTTTTGACTGTGTTCATTGAGGATAAAACAAAATAGAACCTATCTGGGAAATAATAATTTAGCTGGTGAGAAGGAAAGGCAAATTAAATTTTGAATATTTTTCATCAACAGAACATTGTTCAAAGAAAGTAGGAAAGTACACGCACATGTCACTGCAGTACCGTAAGTATATGTATTTTCACTATTCCTTTGTACTTACTGTGCTACTGAAAGTACTCGCCCCATGTGTTTTTGCAGTCCTATCTTTCTTAGAAGTATCCAAAGCAGATCTGCTATCTACTAGTGTGTTCATACATATTTTACATGGATTTTTGTCTATTAACTTCATGTGGTATTACTGTTTATTTTTATTGTGGGTTATATAGTGCTTTGAAATAATGAGATACAATGAACTACAACTGCGTACTAAAATTGGTTATATTTTATTTCAGTACCAAGAAGAAGGTCATTACTCCCCCAAAGTCTAAAGTGAAGGTAAATGCTATTAGTCATATTGAAGAAATATGGACTTCAAAATATTGTATTGGAATGCACATTCTCTGACATATGAGTCTTGTATTCAAAATGACACTTGTTCTTTTAACATTAAGATTAAAAGTTATCTTAAAAATCAAATTAAAAATGGGACAATGGGGGGGGGAATACTTAAGCTTTTACTAACAAAATTAGTTAATTCTAGGTCAGTTCTGTACTTCTGCCTGAATAGTATTCAAAGGCACTCTCTTCACCACCCTTTGAGGTAGAGGGTTCCAATGACTCATGATCGTGAAAGGGGGAAAAAAAAACATCATCTCTTATCTGTATTAAATAGACTACACTCACAGTTATAAATATTGGCCCTAGTTCTAGATTCTCTCCCAAGAGGAATTATCTTTTTTATATCCAGTCTCTCTAGACCCCAATGATCTTGCATGTTTCAGTCGTCCCTTCTCACTCTTCTAAAACTCCAGTAGAAATTCTTCATGCAATGAAATGTCCAGTAAAGAAATATTAATTTTTAACAAATTTCGCGACACATGCCGGTCATAATAAACCTGATTCTGATTTAACTGTCAGAACGATTTACAGAATTTTGGACTCTATATGATATATATGGGGTGATTGATAAGTTCGTGACCTGCGGTAGAAGGAGTCAATTTTAGAAAACCTAACACATTTATTTTACAACATAGTCCCCTCCTACATGTACACACTTAGTCTGGCGGTCGTGGAGCATACGGATCCCTTCTTTGTAGAAGTGGTCCACAGCAGGGGTGATTGATAAGTTCGTGGCCTAAGGTAAGAGGAGATGAGTTATACCGCTCTTGTTACATGCACGTGCAGTTCAACTCTGAGTGATTATGCAGAAAGTTTGAAGTTAATAACTCATCTCCTTCTACCTTAGGCCACAAACTTATCAATCACCCCTGCCGTGGACCACATTCTGGAGGTCCAAGACGCCGACTTCTACAAAGAAGTCCATAACCCCCGGACTAAGTGTGCAAATGTAGGAAAAATAAATGTGCTAGGTGTTCTAAAATTGACTCCTTCTACCTTAGACCACGAACTTGTCAATCACCCCTCGTACATGCGTCTTAAAAAGATTCAAACGTTAATGCATTTTCTTATTTGTTTGCAGGACCATATTTTTAAGACGGAGCGAAAATTACATCAGTCAGTTATCCCGGTTCACAGTGGTAATGCTGCCTTTGTGCAGGGACCTTGCACTTCACCTTTGACTCCAGTAAATGTGTCTGTTTGCTCCAGTGCTGCTCAGAGTTCCAGTAATACAACTCCTCAGTCCTTCAGTTTGGACGATTCGCTTGAGGAGGATCTATCCAATAACCAGCCTTCTCTAGAAGATGTATCTGAAGCATTGGCTGCTCTTAATGATGCTGTAAGAAGTACCAAAAACTTCAGTTCTTTGACATCAAATTCATTAAGTGACAAGTTAACAGCGGGGGTGTCACTAGAAGAGAAGAAACATGCACAGAAGGTTCCAATTTCCTTATCTGATCCACCAACTGCTACTCAGTCGCATTCATCTCTCAGTCTTTTAGCTGAACAGGCATTAGCTTTGGGACAATTGTCTCAGGAAAGGACTTCAGAGAGTGCTACTAGTCTTATCACTGCCTTTAAAAACCATTCTGCGGCAAACAGCAAAGTTTTCTCGGAGACACTTCAAAACAAGCCGAAGCATCATGGTGTTCAACGTCTGCAGCCCCAAGTTCAAAGTCAGGTGTCGGCACAGGCTGCTAAGCAGTATAATCAGACCACGTCACATCAGAAAAGCTACATGTCATCACCATCTTTTAGCACAAGCAAACTGCAGAGCAGTTCTCAGACTAAAACTACCAGTCAGTTGCAACAACGGCCATTAATTCAGCATCTAAAATCTTCAACAAAGACTCAGAATTTCCATTCTGTCTCTTCATCTTTAGCAAGTAACATACAGTCATCACCCAGCCCTCAACGAACTTTTGGCACTTCAATTACATCTGTCAGTTGTACAGCAAAGCATACCAATGCACAGAGCTCTGTAAATCAGCCCTTCAAGTCGCCAATGACTGTGGTCTCCGCAACTAAACATTCTTCCCCTTCCAGTAACCCCATTCAGAACATAAACAGTGTTCAAAGTTCTATATCCAATAATAGTCATCTAAATAGACAATCTCCATCTCCGGGACAGGCATTAAATCGGCACTCGCCTACTATAAATGTAAAGAAGTCCTCTGTTTCTCAGAAACTGACTCTGGTGGCTCCTCCAGGTGGTAGTAATGGAGACTCAAGTAGTGGGACACAGGGTGTAGCTAAACTGCTAACTACTTCCCTTAAACCTGCAGTTGTTAATAATTCTACAGCTACAGGAGCAATGATGGTGAGTGTAAATAGGAATGCATCTTATTTTTAAAAGATACAGTATAATAACATGGAAAAGAGGTTATAATTTAGCATGCTGATTCTCCTATTATTGGCACCCCTGGAATCCTTTATCATTAAAGGTTTTGTATGTTTAGTTATTTACCAATATGTTAAAGTTGCATGTTACATCACTAATAATACTATTCAAAACAAATAATTGCTCAGCAAGTTACATGTGCTCATCAATCTCAAATTAGGTTATTTTGTGCACAAAACATCCTGAAATTGTCAGATTTAATTTTTTTTTAAGTATGTGCTCAATAATCAGAGAAAATGGAATATCTGTTCAGTATTTTCATTTTTACTCAGCCTTATTCGATATTCTTTTTGTTTGGATCTTTACCTACCCTGCAAGGATCCACCAATTGTGTTGGTGGAGAACTATATTAATGGTTTTTGCTAAGAACAATTATGAACATGAGACCATGATCGCCTACATCATATGACACAGCACATGATAATGATGATACTAATGGATGGACAAAACTAGCCTGTGCATCTAAGGAAGTTTAGTTATCATACTTGTCTTATTTTGTGTTATTGAGCTAATGTTTCCAGTTTAATGTAGATTAAAATAAGTAACCTAATCTAAAATAGTTCTCATTACATGTAAGCCTTAATAAATTTGACTTTCAATTCATATTTAACTCAGTGCAATGATAAACATTCCTGTTTTTTTTGTGTGGCATGAACTTTGGGTGTAACAGTTCACCTTTGTTCACTTTAAAATGTTTGGTTTCTTTTGCTTTGTTTACAAGGAAAGATTGATTTTGACTTTTAAGTTACTTTGAATAATATTATCGAATATACCTGCAAAGATAAAGAACTTGTCGCTTAATAACAAAGACCTCACTAGAAAATCTTTAATGCATGTGTTCCAGTTAATTGGGACATCTTATTTTCCAGTACATTTTGACCCAATTAAGTGGATGCCCCAATTAGCCAGTTTTATGGAAATACTTAAAAAGGTATTTTTTAAAAAAAAGATAAACTGAGTAACAATTTATGTATTTAAATAAAATACAGCACAAATTAGAACACTACCAATACTACTACAATACTGTTAAACTATGTATTGTTGTTGTTCAGTCGTTAAGTCAAGTCCATAGGGTCCATAGGGTTTCCATGACAAAGACACGGAAGTAGATTGCCAGGCCTTTCTTCCTGCACGGATATTGCTGCTGTCCAGGTTGGTACTGAGCTGGGTTTGAACTCAGGACCATCTGCCTTGAAGTCCAGTGCTGATGCCACTACACCACCAGCCTGCCCAAACTGTGTATTACTTCCCAACAATTATTGATGGAGGAATTCATCCAGTAGCTCCCTGGTTCTTTTGACTGACTGTAAATGAACAAAATCAGGGCAGACACCTAGCGCAGATAATGGTTTGCCTTCATACAATGCTTTTGATAATTGCATCTTCCAAAGCTTCAGTTTCATTGTAACATTCAAAGTGATTGTTGATACTTTTAAATTCTTTATAGTTCCTAACCTGAAGTCGTGAAATTGTTACATTTTCACTCCTGGCTATTCCTGGCATCTTCAAGCCTGAATGCTTGAAACTGCTATGAGTAAAACAGTTATGAAATGTCTTGATGCTTATTTCTTGCCAACTATCATTATCAAAAATCACTGCTTTTTGAACACAAAGCACTATTTTAAAAACTGTTCACCCTAAGCATAGTTTTGC